>NC_029789.2:102496954-102517324 GCF_000816755.2 Arachis ipaensis | reverse complement strand
AACAGTAGTAATTGCATTAATTCATGAAGAACAGCAGAGCTCCTCACCCCCAACAATGGGGTTTAGAGACTCATGCCGTAGAAGATACAATATGAAACGTGTAGAATGTCATGAGGTACAAGATGAATCACTAAAAGTAGTTTTTATAGTAAACTAGTGACCTAGGGTTACAGAAATTGAGTAAGCTAGAATAGTTAGTGTAGAAATCCACTTCCAGGGCCCACTTGGTGTGTGCTTGGGCTGAGCATTAAAGCTTTCACGTGTAGAGACCTTTCTTGGAGTTAAACGCCAGCTTTTGTGCCAGTTTGGGCGTTTAACTCCAGCTTTCATGCCAGTTCTGGTGTTTTGACGCCAGAATTTCTGTGCTGACTTTGAATGCCGGTTTGGGCCATCAAATCTTGGGCAAAGTAGGGACTATTATATATTGATGGAAAGCTCAGGATGTCTACTTTCCAACTCAATTAAGAGCGCACCAATTGGGCTTCTGTAGCTCCAGAAAATTCACTTCGAGTGCAGGGAGGTCAGAATCCAACAGCATCTGCAGTCCTTTTTCAGCATCTGAATAAGATTTTTGCTCAGGTCCCTCAATTTCAGCCAGAAAATACCTGAAATCATAGAAAAACACACAAACTCATAGTAAAGTCCAGAAATGTGATTTTTATTTAAAAACTAATAAAACATAATAAAAACTAACTAAAATATACTAAAAACATACTAAAAATAATGCCAAAAAGCGTATAAATTATCCGCTCATCAGCAATAAAGAGCCTTGACTTAGGAATGAGAGTCCAAGGAATCCTGTCATCGCCATAACCACAACTATGATAATTATGATGAGTCAATCTCGTCTAGTTAACCCCTAACATTGAGGAGTAAGTCAAGCAAGCATAATTGACCTTAATCCATAAGTCCTAGCTAACTTACCAAACTAGTTGATAAAAAGCTAGCGTCAATGGAAACAAGAGTCAACTAACTACCCAAGAATTACCACTAAATGTTGGACATTATGACTCTAGTATCCTAGGAACTCAAATCCCAAGCCAAGGTGTGAAAATCTACTCAAAATCTATAATTGGCATTTTCACAAATACCTTGTGTGCATGAATGTAAAACATGGAAAATTGCAAGAAAAAATGAAAAACTATAACTAACTATCAACAATATCAACAAGAGACAAGCAATCAAGCATAAAGAAAGCATAACATATGAAATTCATTAATCAAAACTTCAAGAAACTCAAAATTGCAAATATGAACAAAGTAACTTGAACCATAGGAAAGTAAAAGTAAAGACAATGTAATTAAAGAAGAAATTGAGAGTACTTACAATTAAAGAAGTAAAATCTAAAATCCAAGCTTGCTATAAAATGCTACATGAAAACTACATGAACCCTAGGAGAGAATTCTCTACTCTACACTACTCCTACTCCTAATTAACTATGCTAAAAAAGTAAAAATGAGGCCTCCTACTCTAATGCCTTCATATGGCTTCAATCCCCCTTGATATAGCACTTCCCATTTAGCATTGGAGCTTCCAAAACTGGGCCAAAGGCCCCCAAAATCGCGCAGCACATGTTTCATTAATGAAACCACGTGCAGGGTCCTGTGCGTACGCACACTTTGCTGAAAGTCCTCCTGTGCGTACGCACAGGTACTTGTGCGCATGCACACATACAAATTTCCTCTTGTGCGTATGCACGCTGGCTTGTGCACACACACCCTTGTCTGTGTGTGCTTTTTCTTGTTTTCTTCAAGTGTTCTCCCTTGTACATGCTTTCTTCCACTTTTGGCTATCCATTCTTGCCTAATTGACGTGAAATCACTCAACAAACATTTCATGGCATCAAATGGAATAAAAGTGGAATTAATTTGCTCAATTCAAGCACAAAATTGTATGTTTTCATATTTAGGTTGAATTTAGGGATCAAACACAAAAGTATGCTATTTTGGTGATTAAGTGTGAGTTTATGTGATGAAATCCATTCAAATCAAGCCAAAAAATATCATCAAATATGGACTCATCAATTCCCCCACACTTAAACAATACCATGTCCTCATGCTAAACCAAAAAAGGAGAATAATCAAAGGGGTAGCAACTTATTGATGCCACTATCTATATGCATGCAAGTATGTATATACTATATATACCTATCTATCTATCTATAGTATCCTATGAAATTTGTGAAAATAAACAAACAAATTTTCAAGTAGGATTATGGACATGTAGGGCTAAGTAAAGAAGTAATTCAATGCAATCAAAATCTAGAGAATTGATTTAACTAATCAAATGAAGCAACTTGCAAGAACACATGATAAGGGGTACGGAAACATAGAATTGAGTAATTGAACCCTCACTAGGTGTGTATACACTCTCATCACTCGGTGTGTAGGGTTTTAATCACTAAAGTCTCCTCCTAGTCATGCTTTCAAGGATTTGTTTTTCATCTAACAATCAACAAACAAGTGATGCATGAATGCAATTATCATGAGGACTTCATATGGTTGTAATGGGGCTAGGGTTAAGGTGGAATAGATATGGCTAAGTGGACTAAATTGAATTGAATCCTTGATTAGTTTAAGTATCCCACTCAACCTATATCAATCAAATCACAAAAAAACATTCTAACCACGCATTACTTCTTTTCACACACATTCATGCCTTAATTTCTATTCAAAACACATATGCATTTCTTATTCATTTTTTTTCTTTTCTTTGGGATAACTTTTATCCCATCTCATTATTATATATTATTTTTTTCATATCATTTATTTTTTTCTATGACAAATGTATATGGATAAAGAAAATTGATATATGAATGTGCACTCATTTTCCAAATTTTCAATGAATACCCAAAAATAAATATTTTCTCTACCAATGCTTCCCAAAATTTTCCCCACACTTAAAAGACATACACACCTTAACCTAAGCCAATCAAGGATACAATCCAAGGTAAATTATGGTTTTACGCTTTAGGTTGTGATGTGGTGATCTTAAAAACAATGGGGTAAGTAATGCTCAAAAGGGGTTAACAATGGTAGATGCAAGGGTAAGGCTATATGGGTGAGTGAGTTTAATTCAAATATGGCCTCAATCATGCTAAATGCAATCAAAACATCAAATATCAGAAATAAAGAATCAAGCAAAACCAAGATCGCAATCATAGAAGGAGCATAGCACACAATGAACAAAAATAGTGGTTAAAAATTGTAACCACTCAATATAAGCCCAAAAACTCACAAAGTATTTTGTTCTTTCCTCTTCTATGTTCCAAAAAAATCATTCAAGCAAGTTTAAAAGTAATTTTTGAAATCAATTCAATAGAATTCCCTTGAAACAAAATTCTTGAAAATTTCTGTTGTTTTTCACCAAAATTATTTCCTATATGTATGTATGTTATGATGGATGCAAAGTTCAAAATTTTCTAGTTTTTTTCCTAATTTTCAACAACCAAAAACTAACATGAACAATTAGGATCAAAATTGAACTAGGCACTATAATATTCACATCATCCCATCACAACTTCTATCTATATAATATATACCATGCAAAAGATGCAAAATGCAATAAATATAAAATATGAATAGTCTAAGATATATGTACTGAAAGAAAATGCAATGCAACAATAAAAAACACTTTAAATATCTACAAGAAACATAATGAAAGAAAACAAAAAAAATGAAAGTGCAAAGTGTTCGAAAAAGAAATTTACACCCCAAAAGTGGTGAATCCTCCCCCACACTTAAGCATTGCACGGTCCTCCGTGCACGAACACGATCCGGGGAGAATGTCTCTCAAGAGCTTCACCTTCATTTGGCGGATGTGAGGGCTTGGATTGTGTGGAATTGCCAAGTCCAAAGCATTCTCGACATCTCCATCCTCAGCATCCGCCTCCACTCATGGCTCCTTGCCTTATGTCTCATCCTCAAAAAGAATGAATAAAGTATAATTAGGAATCATAGGGAAAGTAGCACAAAAAGGTAAAAGGGGGAAAAGTAAGCATTTAATTGAGAAAGTTTGCATAGTGGTGTGGTATGATGAAAATGATGAGTGATGAGCGGATAATTTATACCCTTTTTGGCATTGTTTTTAGGTAGTTTTTAATATGTTTTAATTAATTTTTATTATATTTTTATTAGTTTTTATGAAAAAATCACATTTCTGGACTTTACTATGAGTTTGTGTATTTTTCTGTAATTTCAGGTATTTTCTGGCTGAAATTGAGGGACCTGAGCAAAAGTCTGATTCAGAGGCTGAGAAAGGACTGCAGATGCTGTTGGACTCTGACCCTCCTACACTCGAAGTGGATTTTCTGGAGCTACAGAAGCCCAATTAGCGCGCTCTCAATTGCGTTGGAAATTAGATATCTTGGGCTTTCCAGAAATGTATAATAGTCCATACTTTGTCCAAGATTTGTCGGCCCAAACTGGCGTCTAAACGCCAGCCAGAGACCCTTTTCTGGCGTAAAATGCCAGAACTGGCACCAAAACTGGAGTTAAACGCCCAAACTGGCATCCAAGCTTGCGTTTAACTCTAGAAAAGGCCTATGCACGTGTAAAGCTCAATGCTCAGCCCAAGCACACACCAAGTGGGCCCCGTAAGTAGATTTCTGCACTATTTGCACTTAGTTACTTATTTTCTGTAATCCCTAGTAACTAGTTTAGTATAAATAGTACTTTTTACTATTGTATTAGGGAGCTTATGCCATTTTTCACATTTGGGAGGCTGGCCACACGGCCATGCCTAGACCTTTTTCTCTTATGTATTTTCCAACGGTGGAGTTTCTACACCTCATAGATTAAGGTGTGGAGCTCTGCTGTTCTTCATAAATTAATGCAAGTACTATTGTTTCTCTTTCAATTCACGCTTACTTCTTCTCCAAGATATACTCTCGTACTTAATTCAGTTAAGTCAGAATGAAGAGGTGACCCGTGACAATCACCCACTATCTTCGTAACATGCTTAGCCAAGATCCGCGTGCCTGACAACCACAAGCGGTCTACATGATGTTCAATGTAGTCATTGGATGACAGCCGGAGTATATTCTCTTGGATCTCTAATCCATGGACTGAGTCCGTGAGGTTAGAACCTTCGTGGTATTGGCTAGAACCAATTGGTAGCATTCCTGAGATCCGGAAAGTCTAAACCTTGTCTGTGGTATTCCGAGTAGGATCTGGGAAGGGATGACTATGACGAGCTTCAAACTCACGAATGTTGGGCACATTGACAGTGTCTAAAAGAATAGAGAGATCCTATTCCGACACAAGTGAGAACGGACAGATGATTAGCCATGCGGTAGCTGTACCCGGTATTTTTCATCCGAGACGAGAAATCTGACAGTTGATTAGCCGTGCAGAAACCGTACTTGCACCATTTTCACTGAGAGGATCATACAACTTGCCATGGAAGGGAGCACACATGATTGGAAGAAGACAATAGGAAAGCAGAGGTTCAGAAGCAACAATGCATCTCCAAACGCTTATCTGAAATTCCCACCAATGAATTACATAAGTATCTATATTTTATTTTATGTTTTATTTAACTTTTAATTATCAAAACCTCATAACCATTTGAATTCGCCTGACTAAGATTTATAGGATGACCATAGCTTGCTTCAAGCTGACAATCTCCATGGGATCGACCCTTACTCACGTAAGGTATTACTTGGATGACCCAGTGCACTTGCTGGTTAGTTGTGCGGAGTTGTGAAAAGTGTGATCACAATTTCTTGCACCAAGTTTTTGGCTCCGTTGCCGAGGATTGTTCGAGTTTGGATAACTGATGGTTCATCTTGTTGCTTAGATTGGGTAATTTTATTTTATGTTTAAGTTTTTATTATTTTTATTTAAAAAAAACGTGTTTTCGAAAAATTCATAAAAATTTTTAAGAATGAATTCTAGATCTTTAGATGATATGTTGAAGCTTGGCTGGCTATTAAGCCATGTCTAATCTTTTGGACTGAAGCTTCCACTTATCATTGCAGCTATTGGAGGAGCCTTTGGATTCTCATTTATTGGGCTGTTGTATGTAATGCAATGCTAAAGCTTGGCTGGCCAATTGGCCATGTCTAATTCTTTTGGACCGAAGCTTTAGAATAACATTGCATGAATCCTGGAATTCTTATTAAAAATTTTGAATTTCTTTATTCTCTTTTTCCAAAATAATTTTTTGAGAAAAAAATAAATACAAAAAAATTTAATAAAATCATAAAAACAAAAAAATTTTGAGTTTCTTGTTTGAGTCTAGTGTCAAATTTTAAGTTTGGTGTCAATTGCATTTTTTAATTTTCTTAAATTTTTGAAAATTCATGCATTGTGTTCTTCTTTGATCTTCAAGTTGTTCTTGATGATTTTCCTTGTTTGATCTTTAATTTTTCTTGTTTTGTCTCTTTTCTTGTTTTTCATATGAATTTTCGAATTATTAGTGTCTAAACATTAAAAAATTCTAAGTTTGGTGTCTTGTTTATCTTTCTTTTCTTAAAAATTTTCAAAAATATGTTCTTGATGTTCATCTTGACATTCAAAGTGTTCTTGGTGTTCATCCTGACATTCAAAGTGTTCTTGCATGCATTATTTGTTTTAATCTTAAATTCTATGTCTTGTGTCATTTTGTTGTTTTTCTCTTTCTATATTAATTCAAAAATAAAAAATAATATCTTTCCCTTATTTTACTCATAAATTTTGAAATTTTGGGTTGACTTAGTCAAAAATTTTCAAAATTTAGTTGTTTCTTGTTAGTCAAGTCAAAATTTCAATTTAAAAACTTTATCTTTTCAAATCTTTTTCATTTTTCTTTCATGTTCTCCGAAAATTTTTTAATTAATTTTCAAAATCTTTTTCTTAATTTTATTTCATAATTTTCGAAATTATTGCTAACATTTAATGTTTTGGTTAAAAAATTTCAAGTTTGTTACTTTCCTGTTAAGAAAGGTTCAATCTTTAAATTCTAGAATCATATCTTTTAGTTTCTTGTTAGTCAAGTCATCAACTTTAATTTTCAAAATAAAATATTTTTAAATTTCTTTTTCAAATCTTTTTCAAAATAAATTTCAATCATATCTTTTTCAAAAAATAATTTCAAAATATTTTTCTAACTTCTTATCTTTTCAAAAATTATTTTCAAATCTTTTTCGATTAACTACTTGACTTTTTGTTTGATTTTAAAAAGTTTTCTATTTCTTATCTTTTTCAAAACCACCTAACTACTTTTCTCTCTCTCTAATTTTCGAAAACCACTAACCACTTTTTCAAAATTCTTTTTAATTAACTAATTATTTTAAATTCTAATTTTATTTTATTTCTATTAATATTTTCGAAACTAACTTAATTAATTAAATAAAAACAAAAATATTTTTCTTTTCTTTTAATTAATATTCGAATACTCTCCCTCTCATCTCTTTCTATTTATTTTATTTATTTACTAACACTTCTCTTCTACTCATAATTCGAACCCTCTCTCTCTCTGTGTTCGAATTTCTTCTTCTTCCTTCTTCATTCTATTCTTCTTTCCTCTGACACATAACAAATCTCTATACTGTGACATAGAGGTTTCCTCTTCTTTTTTATTCTCTTCTTTTTCATATGAGCAGAAACAAGGATAAAGACATTCTTGTTGAAGCTGATCCTGAACCTGAAAGGACTCTGAAGAGGAAGTTAAGAGAAGCTAAAGCACAACACTCCGGAGAGGACCTTACAGAAATTTTCGAAAAAGAAGCAGACATGGCAGCCGAACCCAACAACAATGGTGGAGATGCAAGGAAGATGCTTGGTGACTTTACTTTACCAACTTCAGACTTCTATGGAAGAAGCATCTCAATTCCTGCAATTGGAGCAAACAACTTTGAGCTTAAGCCTCAATTAGTTTCTCTAATGCAGCAGAATTGCAAGTTTCATAGACTTTCATTGGAAGATCCCCATCAGTTCTTAGCTGAGTTGTTGCAAATATGTGACACTGTTAAGACCAATGGGGTTAATCCCGAGGTCTACAGACTTATGCTTTTCCCCTTTGCTGTAAGAGACAGAGCTAGGATATGGTTGGACTCACAACCTAAAGAAAGCTTGAACTCTTGGGAAAAGTTGGTCAATGCTTTCTTGGCCAAATTCTTTCCACCTCAAAAGATGAGCAAGCTTAGAGTGGAAGTCCAAACCTTCAGACAGAAGGAAGGTGAATCCCACTATGAAGCTTGGGAAAGATACAAGCAATTGATCAGAAGGTGTCCTTCTGACATGCTTTCAAAATGGAGCATCTTATGTATATTCTATGATGGTCTGTCTAAATTGTCCAAGATGTCATTGGACCACTCTACTGGTGGATCTCTTCATCTGAAGAAAACCCCTGCAGAAGCCCAGAAACTCATTGAAATGGTTGCAAATAACCAGTTCATGTATACTTCTGAAAGAAATCCTATGAATAATGGGATGACTCAGAAGAAATAAGTTCTTGAGATTGATACTCTGAATGCCATATTGGCTCATAATAAAATATTGACTCAGCAAGTCAATATGATTTCTCAGAATCTGACTGGATCGTAAGCTGCATCCGGCAGTATTAAAGAAACCTCCTCTGAAGGAGAAGCTTATGACCTTGAGAATCCTGCAATGGAAGAGGTGAATTACATGGGGGAATCCTATGGAAACACCTATAATCCTTCATGGAGGAATCATCCTAATTTCTCATGGAAGGATCAGCAGAAGCCTAATCAAGGCTTCAATAATAATAATGGTGGGAAAATCCGGTTTGGCAATAGCAAGCCTTTTCCATCATCTTTTGAGCAACAGACAGAGAATTCTAAGCAGAGCCTCTCTGACTTAGCAACCATAGTCTCTGATCTATCTAAGACCACTCTCAGTTTCACGACTGAAACAAGGTCCTCCATCAGAAATTTGGAGGCACAAGTGGGTCAGCTGAGTAAAAGAGTTACTGAAATCCCTCCTAGTACTCTCCCAAACAATACAGAAGAGAATCCAAAGAGAGAGTGCAAGGCCATCAATATACCCAAAGTGGCCGAACCTATAGAGGAGGAAGAGGCAGTGATTTCCAGTGAGGAAGACCTCAATGGACGTCCACTGACCACTAAGGAGTTCCCTATTGAGGAACCAAAGGAATCTGAGGCTCATACAGAGACAATAGAGATTCCACTGAACTTACTATTGCCATTCATGAGCTCTGATGAGTATTTCTCCTCTGAAGAGGATGAAGATATTGTTGAAGAGCAAGTTGCTCAGTATCTAGGAGCAATCATGAAGCTGAATGCCAAGTTACTTGGTAATGAGACTTGGGAGGATGAACCTCCATTGCTCATCAATGAACTGAATGCTTTGGTTCAACTAAAATTACCTCAGAAGAAACCGGATCTCGGAAAGTTCTTAATCCCCTGTACCATAGGCACCATGACCTTTGAGAAGGCTCTGTGGGACTTGGGGTCAGGAATAAACCTCATGCCACTCTCTGTAATGGAGAAGCTAGGGATCTTTGAGGTACAAACCACAAGAATCTCATTAGAGATGGCAGACAAATCAATGAAACAGGCTTATGGACTTGTAGAGGATGTCTTAGTGAAGGTTGAAGGCCTGTACATCCCTGCTGACTTCATAATCCTAGACACTGGGAAGGATGAGGATGAATCCATTATCCTTGGAAGATCCTTTCTAGCCACAGCAAGGGCTGTGATTGATGTGGACAGAGGAGAGTTAGTCCTTCAATTGAATGAGGACTACCTTGTGCTTAAGGCTCAAGGATCTTCTTCTGTAAACATGGAGAAGAAGCATGAAAAGCTTCATCCAATTCTCTTCATATAGAGTCAAGCAAAGCCCCCACACTCAACTTCTAAGTTTGGTGTTGAGAGTCCACCATTAAGCTCTGAGTCTCTGTGAAGCTCTCTAAGCGCTCACTGTCAAGCTATTAACATTAAAGAAGCGCTTATTGGGAGGCAATGCAATGTTATTTAATTATATTTATTTATAGACATTTGTTTTCTATTGTCATGTTATGTTTTCTTTAGGTAGATGATCATGTGAAGTCACAAAAACAGCTGCAGAATTAAAGCAGAATCAAAAACAACATCAAAAATAGCACACCCTGGAGAACAGGCTTACTGGCATTTAAACGCCAATAAGGATAGTAGAATGGGCGTTTAACGCCCAATCTGGCAGCATTCTGGGCGTTAAACGCCAGAATTGGCAGACAGACTGGCGTTTAACACCAGAAAAGTGTGTCTGGTTGGCGTTAAATGCCAGAAAAGGGCATCAGCCTGTCGTTTAACGCCATAAAAGTAGCAGAGATGGCGTTAAACGCCAGAAATGGCACACAGAGGGGGTTTAAACGCCAGAAAGGTAGAGGGACCAGAATTCTTTAACACCTCGGGATCTGTGGACCCCACAGGATCGCCACCTACCCCAACTCACTCTCTTTCCTCTTCACACCTTTCCATAACACTCTTCTCCAAATACCCTTGACCAATCACATCAATACCTATTCCCCAAATACCATTCACCTATCAAATCCTACCCTCTTCCCCACAATCTCTTACCACTCACATCCATCCATTACTCCCCGAAAACCCATCATAAAACCCCACCTACCTCACCATTCAAATTCAAAACATTTCCCTCCCAAACCCAACCTCTTCATACACAACTTCCCTCTCTCTCTTATCCTATAAATACCCCTCCCTACCACCTTCAATTTCCCATTTCATAAACACTTAAACCCCCTTGGCCGAATCAAAAACACTCCTCCATTTCTTCTTCTTCTCCTCCTTTCTTTCTTTTTTTGCTCGAGGACGAGCAAACCTTTTAAGTTTGGTGTGGTAAAAAGCTCTACTTTTTATTTTTCCATAACCATTAATGGCACCTAAGGCCGGAAAAATCTCTAGAAAGTGGAAAGGGAAGGCAATTTCTTCCACCTCCGAGTCATAGGAAATAGAGAGATTCATCTCAAAAGTCCATCAAGAACAATTCTATAAAGTTGTGGCCAAGAAAAAGGAGATCCTCGAGGTCCCCTTCATGCTCAAAAAGAGTGAATATCCGGAGATCCGACGTGAGGTTCAAAGAAGAGGTTGGGAAGCTCTCACCAACCCCATCCAACAAGTCGGAATCTTAATGGTTCAAGAGTTCTATGCTAATGCATGTATTACTAAGAACCATGATCAAAGTGTGAACCCAAACCCAAAGAATTGGCTCACAATGGTTCGGGAGAAATACTTGGATTTCAGTCCAGAAACTGTAAGGTTGGCATTCAACTTGCCAATAATGAGAGGAGATCCTCATCCTTTCACTAGAAGAGTCAACTTTGATCAAAGGTTGGACCAAGTCCTCATGGACATCTGTGTGGAAAGAGGGCAATGGAAAAGAGACTCCAAAGGCAAGCCAGTTCAACTGAGAAGGCTTGACCTGAAGCCCGTGGCTAGAGGATGGTTGGAGTTCATCCAACACTCTATCATTCCCACTAGCAACCGGTCCAAAGTAACTGTGGATCAAGCTATCATGATCCATAGTATCATGATTGGAGAGGAAGTAGAAGTTCATGAGATCATATCTCTAGAACTATACAAGGTGGTTGAACTAAAAAGAGGATGGAGCAAACAAGAGAGCCCACTCATAGACCTCAACAAGAGCATGAGGAAATTCCTCATCAAGAAATCCTTGAGATGCCCCAAGGGATACACTTTCCTCCACAAGGCTATTGGGAGCAACTCAACACCTCTTTAGGAGACTTGAGTTCTAACATGGAGCAACTAAGGATAGAGCACCAAGAGCACTCCATTATCCTCAATGAAATCAGAGAGGACCAAAAGACCATGAGAGAGGAGAAACAAAGGCAAGGAAGAGACATACAGGAGCTAAAGCACTCCATAGGATCTTCAAGAGGAAGAACTAGCCGCCGTCACTAAGGTGGACCCGTTCTTTAATTTTCTTGTTCTTTTTCAGTTTTCGGTTTCTATGCTTTATGTTTTGTCTATGTTTTTGTCCTTATTACATGAACATTAGTGTTTAGTGTCTATGTCTTAAAGCTATGAATGTTCCATGAATCTTTCACCTTTCTTAAATGAAAAATGTTTTCTGAAAAAGAAAAAGAAGTACATGAGTTTTGAATACTATCTTGAAAATAGTTTAATTAGTTTGATGTGGTGGCAATACTTTTTGTTTTCTGAATGAATGCTTGAACAGTGCATATTTTCAATAGTAAAGTTTATGAATGTTAAAATTGTTGGCTCTTGAAAGAATAATGAAAAAAGAGAAATGTTATTGATAATCTGAAAAATCATAAAATTGATTCTTGAAGGAAGAAAAAGCAGTGAGAAACACAAAGCTTGCGAAAAAAAAAGACAGAAAGAAAAAGAAAAAGCAAGTAGAAAAAGCCAATAACTCTTTAAACTAAAAGGCAAGGGTAAAAAAGATCCAAGGCTTTGAGCATTAATGGATAGGCGGGCCCAAAGGAATAAAATCCTAGCCTAAGCGACTAAATCAAGCTGTCCCTAACCATGTGCTTGTGGCGTGAAGGTGTCAAGTGAAAAGCTTGAGGCTTAGCGGTTAAAGTCGTGGTCCAAAGCAAAAAGAGTGTGCTTAAGAACTCTGGGCACCTCTAACTGGGGACTATAGCAAAGCTGAGTCACAATATGAAAAGGTTCACCTAGTTATGTGTCTGTGGCATTTTTGTATCCGGTGGTAATACTGGAAAATAAAATGTTTAGGGTCACGGCCAAGACTCATAAAGTAGCTGTGTTCAAGAATCAACATACTGAACTAGGAGAATCAATAACACTATCTGAAAAATGAGTTCCTATGGATGCCAATCATTCTGAACTTCAAAGGATAAAGTGAGATGCCAAAACTGTTCAGAAGCAAAAGGCTACTAGTCCCGCTCATCTAATTGAAACTAATCTTCATTGATATTTTGAAATTTATTGTATTTTCTCTTCTTTTTATCCTATTTTTTTTTTAGTTTCTTGAGGACAAGCAACAATTTAGGTTTGGTGTTGTGATGAGCGGATAATTTATACCCTTTTTGGCATTATTTTTACATAGTTTTTTGTATATTTTACTTATTTTTTATTATATTTTTATTAGTTTTTATGCAAAAATCACATTTCTTGACTTTACTATGAGTTTGTGTGTTTTTCTATAATTTTAGGTCTTTTCTGGCTGAAATTGAGGGACCTGAGCAAAAGTCTGATTCAGAGGCTGAGAAAGGACTGCAGATGCTGTTGGACTCTGACCCTCCTGCACTCGAAGTGGATTTTCTGAAGCTACAGAAACCCAATTGGTGCATTCTCAATTGCGTTAGAAATTAGACATCTTGGGCTTTCCAGCAATGTATAATAGTCTATACTTTGTCCGAGATTTGATGGCCCAAACTGGCATCTAAACGGCAGCGAGAGACCCTTTTCTGGCGTAAAACGCCAGAACTAGCACCAAAACTGGAGTTAAACGCCCAAACTGGCATCCAAGCTGGCGTTTAACTCTAGAAAAGGCCTATGCATGTGTAAAGCTCAATGCTCACCCCAAGCACACACCAAGTGTGTAATGACCCATCTTCCAGAACGTCATGATTGTACCGAAAGTAAGGCGTTACTAACTTGCTTTCCTTTATTAACTATTTACTATTGAGCCTTTAGTTCGATATCGTGATTTAATTTTATTGAAAATTCCAGAAAAAATTTTGTTTTTATTATTTAAAATCATATAGCAAACATCACCAAGTAATAATAACCACATATTTATTAATGATAATATCTGTCATACAAAAGATTTCAAATAAAACTTAGATACAAATCCTATCCCTCTGTATAAAATAAAAATCTTAAGCAATAAGGGCGAGGGAACTCTATGAAAGCAATTCAATTCAAAAACTTAACTCATAAAAAAGGTCTAACAATCGCCCGCAGCTCCAAACTGAGTCTTCGAACCTGTATCACTGAAAAGGTGGAGGATTTTTGGGGTGAGAACAAACCACACGTTCTTAGTAGGGAATGAGAATGCCGTAAAAGTAATGATTAACATGCAAATAATTAACATACTCAAGGAAACTATATTTTTATCAAATTTTTTTGAAAATACTTTTGGTTTTACTTTAGCTAATTAATTACCTCCTTCAAAATCTTTAAACTCAAACAAATTTAAAATATGAAACTAGTCACATTAACCATCTATCAGTCACATAATTAATTCTCAATCAAAACATCAATTCTTAATGAATTTAATACATTCACAAACTAATAGTGCAAGCAAGAGATTCAGTTCAACATACAAACAAGTCACAGCAAGACAAATAACACAATCACAGGGAAGTACAATGAGCAAACCCAATCAAATGCAAATGCGCAAACAAGGATGATGCATGTCTAGCCCTAGTGCAGGTAATGAGCTCATTTGTCGTTTTCTACCCGCTCCCGACGTAACCCGTAGCAGCTGAAATGGGTATGGCTTTCCAGTTGGCTATACCCCTGTGTACAGGAAATAACCCCTCTGCCACCACAGGGTCCACTGCACGTAGGAAATAACACATCTGCCACTGCAGGGA
This sequence comes from Arachis ipaensis, assembly GCF_000816755.2. Lineage (NCBI taxonomy): Eukaryota > Viridiplantae > Streptophyta > Magnoliopsida > Fabales > Fabaceae > Arachis > Arachis ipaensis. The sequence goes on along the minus strand of NC_029789.2, from coordinate 102,502,807 downwards.
TGTATGCCGACACACCTTCTGTATACAGGAAATAACCCCTCTGCCACTATAGAAATGGAACAGGTGGTCACGGTACTTCTGTAGCAGGAAATAAACTCTCTACCTTACAGAATTAAAATATGGATCTGTACCGCAGGAAGGCGTTCTCAGTGGTCGCACCACTATCTATCTGACTGCCTTCACGCAGTAGATCATCATACAAGTATATCCGGCGTTGCCTTAACGCAACAAATAAATAAACACATCTCTTGGGTTGCCTCAAGCAACAAATGACCTTTCAACAGGTCCTCTGCTTTTTATTCTCTTTTATAATCATAAATACGCAAGCGGGACAAAACCCACATTCTTGCCAACAATTTCATAAACTGAATACCTTTCCTCAAAAGAATCAATGTAATTATCATCATAAGTTATCATTCTCGTTATTCATCTCCAGTTACATATTCTTATACAATATCTCTCTCTTTCTTTATTCAATCATGTTGTACAGACTTTACGACTTCCACTTTTGCAACCTCTTAACTCGAACCAATTTTAAAACTATTTTCTAGTTTAATTTTTTTTCAAAAGACTCAAGAAAATCATTTATTTTAAATTCGTTAAATACTTTTCAAAACATCACCCTCTTACTAAAAGTAACCAAATAAAACTCTTTTTCAAGTTTACTAACTTCCCAAAGACTCAAAAACCATTCAAATTCAAATATTATTATTTCACCAAACTTCTAAAAAGATCATCCTTTATTTCAAACCTAAAACATAACTCTTTTCATATTAAATCAAACTGAAAACATATTTCTTTCTATTCTTAATAAATCAACTCAAAACGGAATCCTTTTCGTAACAAATCCATCTTAAACATAATATTTTTTCTCAATGAATAAAACCGAAAAACATAATTCATTTCTTTTCTTAGTAAATCAGAATCAAATAATATAATTTCCCAAATCCAAACCTTTTAAAATAATATTTCAGACAAAGCCTCAGATTTTATAAAATTTCGGCAGCACTTCCCCTAAAACTCGGACTTAGCCACCCTTACGGGTTCCCTCTTTCTCCACAAATCACCAGCCCTTTTCTCAATAATTTTCAAACGGGCAATTCTCAATCAATCAGACATTCACAATTCATAATAATTAACAAGTCAATCACACTCCACAATTCCAACTAATCCATCAATCCAACTCCATTCTCTTCAATTCATATTTACTTTTCGCAAATCATAGAATCCTTTCAAAATTAAACTCAATCAACTAGTAATCCCAAAATCAGCCTTTCATAATTCAAAGTTATTTACTTGTTAACAAAATAACTATTTTGTTTTAGAAGTCATATTTCAAGAGAATAATTCGGTAATCAAACTTCAATCATTTAGCAGTTTTCAAACATAACTCTAATTAATCACGAATCAACATTAACAAGCATCAAAACCAATTCCAACAAGTCACAAGTCAATTTCACAGCCATTTCGACATATCAGATTACTAAAATCAACAACAAACACTTATTCTCAATAATCAAAATACAGCCACAACTTAAACCATCATCATAATAATTCCAAATCAAACACAAATCCAACTCAGTTCATCAATTATCAATAGGATAACTTTTCAATAGTTAACTCATCAAATTTCAGTTTAACAAGTATTATCAAATGAATCACCATTCACAGCCACATTTCAACCAATTCAGCAATACCACATAGGTCAGAATCTTCAACAAATCCATCAAAATCAGAAAACCAATATCAGTCACAGCATTAACCAAAATTAACCTTGCCAAATTAATTACTCACAATAACAAAGCCCAGTAACATTCACAGCCATAACCTAAACTCAATAAACTGATTGAAATACTAAAACATCATCCTAATACCAAACTTAATTCAAATTTCACAACCTCAAACTGAGTTTATTTCAATCAATTAATCACACAAAATATATGCAAATTATTCGCAATTATCCACTAAACTTCATTGGCATTCATAAATTAAAATGGTTAACTTTAAAATAAATCCCCTACCTTAGTATCGCATTAACAAGGCAATCAAACCAAACAGCAGCCCCGATGACATTTTTTTACGAGTTCTCTTCCTCCAGCAACAACACAGCATCTCATAACTTATGTAGCAGAATCAGAATCATTAAGGGCAGCTCCAACATTGGTTTCCAGCGACCCTAATAGCAATACCCATGGCGACAGAGGTTCTAGTACAGCAGCAGACTTTACTCATGGTGATGGCGACCACTAAGACAACAGCAACGGCTCACGGCGGTGGCGACGGATCCTGGCCGTGATGATGGTACGACAGTGCGAACAACATCCACCCTTCTCTCTCGGATGCACAGGTTCGGCCCTGTCTCTCTCTCCTAACGGTCTTGACAACGACGGACCCCAAGTTGGTGGCAGAAAGTTCGATGGCGTTTGGCCTCTGCAGTGACGGCAGCGAAATGCCGGTGATGGCGGGTCGGACAATGGCTGGACGACGATGTGGCGCAGCTCCTTCTCTTCCTCTCGGCGTTGCTCCTTGCCTCGGCTCTGGTCTTCCCCCACAACGGCGTTGGTGACTAGACGGATCGGAAGTGATGCGAGCTTGTGGCTCCATGAACAGGATGGCGCTGTGATGCAGCTCGACGGCAGGCGTGGCGGCAGCAGCTCTTCCCTCCAGTTCGACGATGACGCGACGGCGGCACTGGGACGGTGGCGCGGCGGTGAGGCGTGGGTCGATCTCTCCCTGTTTCGAGAGCTCTCTCCTCACTCAAATCTCCCCCTCCTCTCTGCTAGCAACGGCGGCGATAGTGGCAGTGGCACCCACCGCGCCGCCTCCCTCTTCTCCCCCCTCTCCTTCCTCGGTCCCCCTTTTCTTTCTATTCCCGTTCTTTTTTTTCCTTTGGCTCAGGGAACCGTGTGTGTGTATTTTGGATAGGGCTGCATAGCTGCTGTTGAGTCTTGGGGAAGAGGGTAGCTGGGTTAGGGTTTCTGGGTATAGAAGAGATCCAATAAAGATTATATAAAAATTCTAATTAGTTTAAACTCCAAATATCATGAAACTCTATTTAATTACCTTTGGTAAAATAATTTTCTTAAAATAAAATTATCAACAAATAAAATAAATCACAAATAACTAATTATTTAATTTTCAAAAACTAGGGTTGTTACAAAGTGGGCCCCGGAAGTAGATTTTTGCACTATCTGCACTTAGTTACTTATTTTCTGTAATCCCTAGTAACTAGTTTAGTATAAATAGCACTTTTTACTATTGTATTAGGGAGCTTATGCCATTTTTCACATTTGGGAGGCTGGCCACACGGCCATGCCTAGACCTTTTTCTCTTATGTATTTTCCAACGGTGAAGTTTCTACACCTCATAGATTAAGGTGTGGAGCTCTGCTGTTCTTCATGAATTAATGCAAGTACTATTGTTTCTCTTTCAATTCACGCTTACTTCTTCTCCAAGATATACTCTCATACTGAATTCAGTTAAGTCAGAATGAAGGGGTGACCCGTGACAATCACCCACTATATTCGTTACTCGCTTAGCCAAGATCCGCGTGCCTGACAACCACAAGCATTCTACATGATGTTCAACGTAGTCATTGGACGACTGCCGGAGTATATTCTCTTGGGTCTCTAATTGGTGCACGAAATTGTGATCTCCAGGCTCGAACAAATCCTGGTAATGGCTCCAAAGCTTGGTGCTCTGATCTTAATTCATAATTTGTCACAACTTCGATACAACTAACCAGCAAGTGCACTGGGTCGTCCAAGTAATACCTTACGTGAGTAAGGATCGAATCCCACGGAGATTGTTGGTATGAAGCAAGCTATGGTCACCTTGTAAATCTCAGTTAGGCAGATATAAAGTGATAATGGTGTTTTCGAATATTATATAATAAAGTAGGGATAGAGATACTTATGTAAATCATTGGTAGGAATTTCAGATAAGCGAATGGAGATGCTTTTCGTTCCTCTGAACCTCTGCTTTCCTGCTATCTTCATCATCATGCCGGAATAGGATTTACTATCCTTTTGCGTCTGTCACTAATGCCCTGCAATCGCGAGTTAGGAGCTCGTCACAGTCATTCAATCATGTTCTACCACTGAGCTATAGACCCTTGATGGAAGCTTTTGTCTTCCCTTTCCTCTTTCTAGAGGTTTCTCTGGCCTTAGGTGCCATCAATGGTTATGCAAAAAACAAAAAAGCTATGCTTTTACCACACCAAACTTAGAATGTTGCTCGCCCTCGAGCAAAAGAAGAAAGAATAGAAGAAGAAGAGGATATGGAGGAGATGGATGGCTGTGTGTATTCGGCCATATGGGTGGGATTGGGTGGGAGAGAGATGTTGAATTTTTGAAGGTAGTGGGTGTATGGATGTGAGTGGTAAAGGGTTAATAGGGAAGAGTGTTTGTTGGGAATAGAGGATGATTGAGAAGAGAGAAGAGAGTGAGTGGAGGTAGGTGGGGATCCTGTGGGGTCCACAGATCCATTTTTTTTTTAAAATTTTTGAAAAAGTCAACTCAAATTTTCGAATTTGATGAGAGAAAAAGGGAAAGATATTTTTTTGATTTTTGAAATTTTTATGAAAAACATGAAAATTATGCAATGCGTGAAATTTTTAGATCAAAACAATGAATGCATGCAAGAATGCTATGAATGTCAAGATGAACACCAAGAACACCATGAATGTCAAGATGAACATCATAGACACAATTTTGAAAAAATTTTAATGCAAAAAAAACATGCAAGACACCAAACTTAGAATTCTTTAATGCTTACGCACTAAGAATTCAAGAATGCATATGATAAACATGAAAAGACACCAAACAAAAAATCATCAAGATCAAACAAGGAGACTTACCAAGAACAACTTGAAGATCATGAAGAACACCATGAATGCATGAAATTTTTGAAAAATGCAAGATACACATGCAATTGACACCAAACTTATGATATGACTCAAGACTCAAACAAGAGCCCAAAAATATTTTTGATTTTTATGATTTTCTAAAATTTTTTGGATTTTTATTTTATATTTTTCGAAAAATTATATGAAAAAGAAAAAATAAGGATTCCAAAATTTTCAACATGAATTCCAGGAATCTTATGCTCTAAAGCTCCAATCAAAGGGTCAGGCATGGCTTAATAGCCAGCCAAGCTTTAGTATGTAATTACATGGACTGGAGTGATTAGTTGAATACCAATCCCAAAGCAGTTTGGGTATGGCTTTACAGCCAGATAGGATTCAACATGTTTCATGAAACACTAGAATTCATTCTTAAAAATCCTGAAGAAAATTATATTTTTGAAAACATTTTTTTTTCAAAAACAAAGAAGAAAATTTTGAAAAATTTTTGAAAACTTTTTTGAAAACTAAAAACAAAAAGAAAATTACCTAATCTGAGCAACAGGATGAACTGTCAGTTGTCCAAACTCAAACAATCCCCAGCAACGGCGCCAAAAACTTGGTGCACGAAATTGTGATCTCCAGGCTCGAACAAATCCTGGTAATGGCTCCAAAGCTTGGTGCTCTGATCTTAATTCATAATTTTCACAACTTCGATACAACTAACCAGCAAGTGCACTGGGTCGTCCAAGTAATACCTTACGTGAGTAAGGGATACTCATTCTAGCTTATTTCATGTAGAACAGAAGTGTTTGTCAGGCACGCGTTCATAAGGGAGAAGGATGATGAGCGTCATACATAATCATCACCTTCATCATGTTCTTGGGTGCGAATGGATATCTTAGAAGCGAAATAAGAAGAATTGAATGGAAAACAGTAGTACTTTGCATTAATCTTTGAGGAACAGCAGAGCTCCACACCTTAATCTATGGAGTGTAGAAACTCTACCG
>NC_029789.2:102483537-102495973 GCF_000816755.2 Arachis ipaensis | reverse complement strand
AGAATTCAACAGCATCTGCAGTCCTTTTTCAGCCTCTGAATTAGATTTTTGCTCAGGTCCCTCAATTTCAGCCAGAAAATACCTGAAATCACAGAAAAACACACAAACTCATAGTAAAGTCCAGATATGTGAATTTAACACAAAATCTATTAAAAGCATCCCTAAAAGTAACTAGATCCTACTAAAAACATACTAAAAACAATGTCAAAAAGCGTATAAATTATCCGCTCATCACTAATCCACGGACCGAGTCCATGAGATTAGAACCTTCGTGGTATAGACTAGAACCAATTGGCAGCATTCCTGAGATCCGGAACGTCTAAACCTTGTCTGTGGTATTCCGAGTAGGATCTGGGAAGGGATGACTGTGACGAGCTTCAAACTCGCGAATGTTGGGTGCAGTGACAGTGTGCAAAAGGATAGAGAGATCCTTTTCTGACACAAGTGAGAACCGATAGATGATTAGCCGTGCGGTAGCTGTACCCGGTATTTTTCATCCAAGACGAGAAATTTGATAGTTGATTAGCCGTGCAAAAACCGTACTTGGACCATTTTCACTGAGAGGATCATACAACTTGCCATGGAAGGGAGCACGCTTGATTGGAAGAAGACAATAGGAAAGCAGAGGTTCAAAAGCAACAAAGCATCTCCAAACGCTTATCTGAAATTCCTACCAATGAATTACATAAGTATCTTTATTTTATTTTATGTTTTATTTATCTTTTAATTATCAAAACCTCATAACCATTTGAATCCGCCTGATTAAGATTTACAGGATGACCATAGCTTGCGTCAAGCCGACAATCTCCATGGGATCGACCCTTACTCACGTAAGGTATTACTTGGAGGATCCAGTGCACTTGCTGGTTAGTTGAATCACAATTTCGTGCACCAATGTGCCATGTGTGTATTCCAATTATGCGCGCGGTTGGAACACACACAACGGCTGATTAAAACGGCCTCCACACAATCAAAAAGTAAGCATGAGTTCCTCAACTAAATGGCCTAAGATGCAAGCAATGAATGAGCATAAATTAAGGACAAACAAACTTAGGCAAACAACAAGAGTGAAATCAATGTAGGAATTATTGGATATTGAAGGTGTGCAAGTGAAAGCTCAAGATTAATAAAAATTAGCATAACACACAATAACCAATTCACTAATGAAAAGAACATTACTTATTCATCCTCAAGAATAATGAAATAATCACACGTATAAGGTGTTTGTTACAAAAAGTGACAAGTCTTGATAAGAACCAAGTCAAGTCAACTAAAAAAAAAATGCAAAGCATTAACAAGGAACAAATACCTTGTTATGTGATTATATTGACTTAATAACCATGATGAACAAGCAATTCCATTCAATTCACTAAATGCAATATGTACTTGTTAAAAAATGCACCAAATAAGAGACAAAAAGTCAATTTCTAAATCAATTTAGTGCTAGTAACTCAAGACAATGATCAAGTACATGATTGAAATTCCAATCCAAAACAACATTATAATCATTCAAAAGTGCTCAATTCTTGATTAGAATGCCAAACAAGGATATACTCTAACACATATGGTCGCGACAACACATGCATTAAACAAAAAGTTCATTCAGGTATTATGTCAAACACATGGGGTGCATTGCACATATTCAACAAATTCAAGCGAAAAATTTAAACATCAACAACCCATAAATCAAAAATTGAATATTTAATATTCAACAACAACTAATTAAGCAAAACATATGCTAGATTACTAAAGTTAAATAAATAGAATAGAAATTAAGCAAGCAACTAAACATAACAAAGAAGATTAAAACAAGAAAATTGAAAAGTTGAAGGATAGAAAAGAAAAAGATAGGTAACAGTGGCACTTGTGTTAGCCACTGCGAGGCTCATGGCGACAGAGCTTCGTCGGAAAAGAAAAGAAAGATAGAAGAAAAAGAAAGAAGAAAGAAGAAAGAAGAAGAAAGAATGAGAAAAGAGAAGAGAGAGAGAGACAGTGGTGGTGGTGGTTCCGACGTCGGCGGCGGCGGTGGTGATCGGACGGCGATGTGGTGGTCGCCGGCAGAAGGAATTGCTGGGGGCTGAGCTGAGAGGGCAATAAAGAAGAGGAAGTGAAGAAGAAAGGAAGAAGGGGGGTGAAAGGGCGCAACAGGGCACCCTTTCTCATTATTGCCCAGACCGTGACTCATGCGTACACATAGGGGGTGTCCGTACGCACACAAGCAAAAATTGGGGGCGTTCAGACGCACAAGACATGCGAGTGCTGCTGGTAGAGAGGGTCTCATGACGTGAGCGTGCGCACAGTGCTGTGCGCACGCACAGAGAATTTTTTTTGGAACAAGGCAAAATGACGATGTGTGTGTACGCACAGGGATTCGTGCGCTTGCACAGAATGAAAATATAGTTGGGTGCGTGTGCATAGAGGTGCGAGCGCTGCAAACAAAATGCGTGCAAACAGGTGTGCGTACGCACACCTCTCTACGCACGTACATATGGGGAAAAACAGGTGAAGTGTGCATACGCACAAGACTGTGCGCACGCACAGAACTCTATTTCTACAACATTTTTAAAGCCTCTAAGGCACCAACCATGATATCAATCAAGGGGTTTCAGCCCAAAACAGATCATTCATTAAAAACACATGATCAAACATAAAAGGCAACTAATTCAAGCCTAGAATGCAATCAAACTATGCTAATCAAAGAGACAAAATTCAATAAACAAAAGCTAAAAGAAAGAAGGATTGAAAGGATATTACCATGGTCGGGTGTCTCCCACCTAGCACTTTGGTTTTAAGTCCTCAAGTTGGACTTTTGGTTAGAACTCACATCAAGGAGGCTTGTGCTTCCATCCATCCTTAAGTTTCCAACCATGCTTGCTCTTTAAAAATCCTCCGGGATCCCAAACGAAGTACATTAAGCTCTCAAGCAACCTCAAGAAAGAAATTGGGATCCAAAATTGTTGGTTGTGGAGTTGTATGCCCGGATCCCACACTTTGGTTTCTCTATCATCCTCTTGTTGACTTTCACTTGTGCCCTTGGATGAACAACCTCTCCAAGCACCTTTTGAGCACCCAATGAGATATTGGAATCCTCCCAAGTGGTCCTTGCACCATTTATACCTTGAATTCCTTGGGTAACCAACACCCATTCCTTCACCATTTAACACCCCAAGAAGCACCTTAACTTGGTGGTCCGTTTCCAAAAGAGCATATTGGTATGGGCCTATGAAGCTCATCGAAGATATTGTTACCCGCTCAAATTGCCCTTGGGTTGGAGTCACTCTTGTAAACTCTTGCATGTATGCCTCCACTTCTTGGATGATAACCTCTTGCTCACCACTCTTTTCTAGCTCTTCCCTTTCTCTCTCAAACTCCAAGGGGAAAGCTTCCTCACGATCATTGAGGGGGTTGACAAAGGTGGACAAAAAATCATTGATGAGGCAATCCACTTGATCAAACTCCTTTAATTCTCCATTCACCCCTCCCGGTTCACTAGTTCTACATTCCTCCTCTTGTGATTCAAGCCTTAGCTCCTATTCCTTTCCTTGAGACTCCATGTTCTCTTCCTTTCTACACTCCTTACTTGATCCTCCACCTTCTTCAAGGGAGATGTCTTGATTGCTTGAGTGTAGCAAGGTCAAGCGGTGCACCGCTTCGGCTATGGTGTCCATGAACTCCCCTTGCTTCCTTCGGAACCCTTCTTGCTCTTGGAAGAATGCTTGAAGGTGTTTACCACGTTTACCACTTCAGCTATAATAGCAATGAACTCCTCTTGTTTCTTTCGAAACCCTTCTTGCTCTTGGAAGAATGCTTGAAGGTCTTGTTGTTCTTGGTGTAAGGGTTGGAGAACTTCACAATTTGATAGAAGAGAATGTTCAAAGTTTGGGAGAAAGGTTGTAAAGTTGGACGGTGCATTATGTGGGTGAGGGTATTAAGGTGGTGTGTAAGGATATGGTGGTTCATATGGTTGATGGTAAGGTGTATAAGTATCTTGATTCCATGGAAGTGGAGGGTGTGGTACTTGAAGGTTTGGTGATTGGGGGTCATGTAGGGGGTATCCTTCATATCTTTGGATTTGGTATTCACATAGGGGAGGGTTTGGCTCGTTGTAGTATGAGGGAGGTGTTTGCCATGAGTGTTGCTCATACGCAATTGGTTCCTCCCTAAATTGATTCTCCCATTCCATGAAGAAATCCCAATTTGAATTCATCATACCCTACAAAATTCTCACAACTAAACTCCAAGCAACAAGGGTGATAGCTCATAGATAAAGTAGAAAATAAAAACAAAAGACATTAACAAACAAGAAAAACAAACACCTACGTATAAAAAAATAACCAAACAACCAAAAAGTAAGATATTTACACTATCAACATATTTAGAACAACCAAAAGATAGCACTCAATTGCATCCTCGGCAACGGCGCCAAAAACTTGACGAAGAGGACTATTGTCGATCTAGAATTTCTCAAAATAAGATATGTTTGTTGCAAGTATAGCCTAGACCAACAAACAATCCTCTCAATCAAAATTTAGTATTTTCCAAATTCATATCATAACCGAGAGTCTTTGAACCTCGGGTCGTTCTCCCTAGGATGCAATTGGAAGTGTTGCTCTTTCAGTTGTAGAGGTAAAAAAGGGATTTTGTAATCAAAGAACTAAAGATTAAAGGAACTAAGAAATAAAAGAACTAAGGAATGATCAAAATTGGGAATTAATGCAATAAAAAGGGAAACAAAGTTAAAACTAGTGAAAATGCTATCAATGCAATAAAGAGCCTTGACTTGGGAATGAGAGTCCAAGAAATCCTATCATCGCCATAACCACAACTATGATAATTATGATGAGTCAATCTCGCCTAGTTAACCCTTAACATCAAGGAGTAAGTCAAGCAAGCATAATTGACCTTAATTCATAAGTCCTAGCTAACTTACCAAACTAGTTGATAAAAAGCTAGCGTCAATAGAAACAAGAATCAACTAACTACCTAAGAATTACCACTAAATGTCGGACGTTATGACTCTAGTATCCTAGGAACTCAAATCCAAAGCCAAGGTGTGAAAATCTACTCAAAATCCATAATTGGCATTTTCACAAACACCTTGTGTGCGTAAAAGTAAAACATAGAAAATTGCAAGGAAAAATGGAAAACTATAACCAACTATCAACAATATCAACAAGAGACAAGCAATCAAGCATAAAGAAAGCATAACATATGAAATTCATTAATCAAAACTTTAAGAAAATCAAAATTGTAAATATGAACAAAGTAACTTGCACCAGAGGAAAGTAAAAGTAAAGACAATGTAATTAAAGAAGAAATTGAGAGTACTTACAATTAAAGAAGCAAAATCCAAAATCTAAGCTTGCTATAAAATGCTACATGAAAACTACATGAACCCTAAGAGAGAATTCTCTACTCTACACTACTCCTACTCCTAATTAACTATGCTAGAAATGTAAAAATGAGGCCTCCTACTCTAATTCCCATTCAGCATTGGAGCTTCCAAAACTAGGCTAAAGGCCCTAAAATCGCACGGCACGTGTTTCATTAATGAAACCATGTGCAAGGTCCTGTGCGTACGCACACTTTGCTGAAAGTCCTCCTGTGTGTACGCACAGGTACTTGTGTGCATGCACACATACAAATTTCCTCTTGTGCGTACGCACGCTGGCTTATGCGCACGCACACTTGTCTGTGTGTGCTTTTCCTTGTTTTCTTCAACTGTTCTCCCTTGTACATGCTTTCTTCCACTTTTGGCTATCCATTCTTGCCTAATTGACCTAAAATCACTCAACAGTTATGTCATGGCATCAAATGGAATAAAAGTGGAATTAATTTGCTCAATTCAAGTATAAAATTGCATGTTTTCATATTTAGGTTCAATTTAGGGATCAAACACAAAAGTATGCTATTTTGGTGATTAAGTGTGAGTTTATGTGATGAAATCCATTCAAATCAAGCCAAAATATATCGTCAAATATGGACTCATCAGGCACCAAGTGTATCTAACCAAAATCCAATAATGTGATTTCCAAACTAAATCCTGCATCAAACCAAAAATCAAATCCAATCCTTCATGATTCGTGACCCCAGCCCCCATTCCTTATACGTACGTTAAAACCCCAACCTTGCTTCAACTACCGGGTCGATCCCACGAGGATTGATAGACTAAGCAACAATGATTGCGTGACTTACTTAGTTAGGCAAACAAAAAAGAGTGGTTGAGAGTTCAAAAATATTAACAGTAAATTCATGAAATCATAAAGTAAGCAATAAACAGATTGTGAACTATATATGAGAAAACAGTTAAGGTTTCAGAGATATTTATTTTCTGGATTAACTTTTCTTACCAACTACTTTAATCATGCAAGATTCAATTCATGGCAAACTATATGTGACTAAACCCTAATTTCTTAGACCTTTTTAGTCTCCTTTAACCTTTATTAACCGCCAATTCCTTGGTCACTGGTGCACGGAATTAACTCCGCAATATTCGCAAAGATAGACCGGCAAGTGCACTAGGTCGTCCAAATAATACCTCAGGTGAGTGAGAGTCGATCCCATGGAGATTGTTGGTTTGAACAAGCAATGGCTATCTTGTAGATCTTAGTCTGGCGGATCTAAAATATAGTTGTTGTGGAAAAATGCATAAAAGCATAATAAATAAAGTGTTACTGGATAGATGTAAAATCAATTGATAAGAGAACTGTCGAGGCTTCGGAGGTGCTTCCTCCTTCTGGATCAACTTTTCTCACTGTCTACTTCAACTTATGATGATTCATTCCATGGCAGACTGTAAGTGATTAACGCTAGGTCAGTGGTCATTAATCTTCTCTGCTTCAGATCAAATGCCAAGTCAATGGTCATCCAATTTGAATAGGGGTGAACCTCCTGCAGTCCATTCCCTTGGTGATCCTACTAAAAGCGCCATAGACAAGGTTGGATCTTCTGGATTAGAGAATGCTGCTCCATTGATTCTAGCCTATACCACAAAGGCTCTAATCACCTCGTACCTCGGCTGAACTGATGTCTCCAAGTCCCCAATGAAGTCATGGATTAGCCACCTAAGAGATATATAATCAAGCTTGTGGTTCAGTACTATCCCGTCAAGGACTTGCAAGAACCCATGTAGAAGAGGGATGACGGTTAAGTTACACTCCCGATTTATTAGGATGAAGAACGAAGATACATCTTAGAATGGAATCAAGCATAGATTGAAATAGAATAGTGATATTATTAATCCATAAGAATCAGCAGAGCTCCTAACCTTAACCTAGGAGGTTAGTGACTCATAGCTTATAGAAAGGTTTGAATGGGGAAAGATCTCTAACAAGGGTGATCTTTATTCTATATATACTAGTCTAGCAACTAAGGATTACAGAAATAGGATAAACTAGGTTGATAGTGCAAAAATCCACTTCTAGTTCCCACATGGTGAGTGTTTGGGCTGAGCTAAGGATTACTACATGAGCTAGTACCCTTCTTGAGCATTGGACGCCAGCTTTGGACTCCTTTTTGGGCATTGGGCACTGGCTGCTCCCTTTTGGGCGTCCAACGCCAGGAATGGGGTTGGGAGCTGGCGTTGAATACAAGTTTTGGGCCTTCATTTCCAGAGCAAAGTATAAACTACTATATATTGCTGGAAAGCCCTAGATGTTAGCTTTCCATAGCCATTAAGAGCGCGCCATTTGGGCTTCTGTAGCTCCAGAAATGCTCCTTCGAGTGCATGAAAGTCAGAGTCTGACAGCATCTGCAGTCCTTTCTCTGTCTCTGAATTAGACTTTTCCAAAGCTCTTCAATTTCAGCCAGAAAATACCTGAAATCATCATAAAACACACAAACTCAAACTAGAATCCAAAAATGTGAATTTTGCACTAAAATCTATGAAAATATAATAAAACTTAAACAAAACATAACAAAAACTATATGAGAATGATGCCAAAAAGCGTATAAAATATCCGCTCATCAGAACACTAAACTTAAACTATTGCTTGTTCGCAAGCAACTAAAAACAAAATAGGACTAAAAGAAGAGAAGGATACAATGATTCCCAAAGTTTTTGATGAAGCTCAGTTTCAATTAGATGAGTGGGACTAGTAGCTATTCACTTCTGAATAGTTTTGGCATCTTAGTTTCCTTTGAAGCTCAGAATAATTGGCATCCTTAGGAACTCATAATCTTGACCCACAGGTTCTTTTGGTGCTTTGCACCTTTTTGAGCCTAGTCGTGACCCTAACCATTTTGTTTTCCAGTATTACCACCGAATACATAAATGCCACAGGCACTTAACTGGATGAACCCAATTGGATTATAATTCATCTTTCCTATAATCCCCAGACAGTGGTACCCAGAGTTCTTAGGCGTACTCTTTTTTTTTCTTTTGCAATGGATCACGACTTTAACCGCTCAGTCTCAAGCTTTTCACTTGACACCTTCACGCCACAAGCATATAGTTAGGGATTTGAACTTTCAGGCCTTTTTATTGTGAAGCCCTCTTTACCATTGATGCTCAAAGCCGTGGACCCTAGCTCTCCTTTTCCTATCTTTTGAGCTTTATTGGATTTTTCTTTTGCCTTTTTTTTTCTTTTTCTTTCTGCTTTTTTATTTTGCTTTTTTTGCTATTTCTTTTGTTTCAAGAATCAGTGTTTTTTATTTTTTAGAGAGTCAATAATACTTTTCTAAATTTATTGTTCCTCAATAATTTGATCCGGAGAATACAACATCTCCTGAGCCCAATGAATCCCCCATTTCTGATCTTACCCATTCTCTTTACTTTCTGCCATTTACTTTTATGCTCATCTTCCCAAATCCCCATTCAAGATTTTGCAATTTACTTTCCGTCATTTACATTCTGCTCTTTATTTCCAGCATTTACATTTTCTGTTATTTACCTTCCCGCCATTTAATTTCCTGCAAATCTCAACTCAAATTCTGCTTAGCTCAACTAGAACATTCCTCTGATTAAAGTTGCTTGACCAATCAATCCCTATGGGATTCGACCTCACTCTATTGTGAGTTTTTACTTTACGACAATTCGGTATACTTGCCGAGGGAAATTTGTTGAGAGACAAGTTTCCGTGCATCTCCTATATCCCTGGCGTTGCCGATTTCTCTACTGCATGAGTAGTTGTTATTGTTTCCTTCTCTGCTACATGAAGTGTGTGGGCCTATATCCATGGCATAGTAGACTCCCTACTGCATGAGTGTGCAGGGCACTATATTTCTGGCGTAGCAGATTCGCTGCTGCATGAGTGTGCAGGGCACTATATCTCTGGCGTAGTAGAAAAGGCTACATTCGGAAGGATGTGTCGGGTTGGCATTTATGGACTGACAAGTGATATCACGAGCCAATAGGACAGGCATTTATCATATGCATCTCTTATATGCTTGTTTGCTTTGATTAATTGAGTTTGCCTAAATGTATAACATGCCTACTTGCTTCTTGAATTACTTGCTATATTTGAATATTAACTATGTATTACTTCCTTGTATTACTTGTGATTGTCTGGTGCTGAGGAGGTTAGGTAGGCGGTAGCGATGGGATCGCATGGAGGTTAGGTTGGCGAAGGCTGTGGGATATAGCGGTGTGATTAGTACTTTTTAGAAATCGTTTAAGATTAGAAAACCCTATTTATTATTTATGGTTTACGTTAATTATTATGTTTTAAGCTTGAATATTCTGTATCGATGTGAAGTTCTAGGATTGCCTTCAGCGTCCCAGAACCTTATATCTTACATTATTGGGCACTTTTACCATGCTGAGAACCTCCGGTTCTCATTCCGTACTTTGTTGTTGTTTTTTAGATGCAGGTTGTAATTCACCTCGGTGAAATTGCGGACATGGTGGCAGAGCGGAGTATAGTTCCTTCCTTGTTTACTTCTGTTTTATTTTGCTGTAGTACTTTCTCTCACCTTTCTATTTTAGACTTTATGGCCTTAGAGGCTTGATTTGAAAGATAAATTGTATAAGCTGTTTTAAACTTCAAAAACTCTTTGTATTTCAGTTTGACTAGTCGGCCTAAACTCTGCAGGCTGTGACTAGTTCTCTTTTTGGTATTTCATACTTATATATATATCTTATTAATTTGATTATTGCCTTGTGTATTTTGGAGCTATCTTCAAGGTTTATATGTATTATGTCTTGTCCTGTTCGTTCTTACGCATTTAGTTATCGTATGTGGATGCTTCACATTTTGTATTTCCATTTTATGCAACCTTGAGCTTTTATTCATCCATCGGGCTTCTAGTATTACTATTTCTTTCTATATATATAATATTATATGAGCCTTAGAACTGTCGTGACACTTCGTTATCTCTTGCTTTACGGCGTGAGGTAAGCCTTAGGGTAATGGGGTGTTACACGCATCTCTTAGCATCAGAGAGGTTTCTTCCAGTAGAGAGAGAACATTGCTCCAAAACATCAGCAAAAGGAATATTGATTTGCATCTTTTTAGAGCCTTTCAAGGATTGTGAGCAGTGCTCATCCTTGGTCTTTGATGCGAGCAAATTCATCGGTTAAGAATTCCTTCTCGATAAAGGAGAAATAACCTCGCTGCAAGTATAGTTCTCAAGAAACAAGTAATGCTCAATCAAAGTTTACAATTTCTAATCTAAAGCGAGAGTCTTTCAACCTCGGTTTGTTCTCCCTAGGAATACAAATGAAATGTTTCTCTTTCGGTTGTGAGGAAAGGGGTTTTGTAATCAAAGAACGAAAGATTAAAGAAACTAAGCAATAAAAGAACTAAGCAATGATCAAAATTGTAATTTATGCAAATAAAGAGAAGGTAAGGTCAAAACTAGTAAAAATGCAAGGAATGCAATAAAGATCCGTGACTTGGGAATGGGTATCCAAAGAATCCTATCATCGCCGTAACCACAACTATGGTAATTATGATGAGTCAATCTCGCCTAGTCAACCCCAACCATCGAGGAGTAAGTCAAGCAAGCATAATTGACCTTAATCCATAAGTCCTAACCAACTTACCAAACTAGTTGATAAAAGGTTAGCATCAATGGAAACAAGAATCAACTAACTACCCAAGAATTATCACTAAATGTCGGACATTATTGATACGCGGAAAACTCGTCTCGCAATAAATTTCCTTCGGCAAGCGTACCGAATTCGTCATCAAGTAAAAACTCACAATAGAGTGAGGTCGAATCCCACAGAGATTGATTGATCAAGCAACTTTAATTAAAGGAATGTTCTAGTTGAGCGAACCATAATTTGAGTTGAGAATTGCAGAAAATTAAATGGCGGGAAAGTAAATAGTGGAAACAGCAAATGCTAGGAATAAAGAGTTGAATGTAAATGGCGGAAAGTAAATTGTAGAATCTTAAATGGGAATGGGGCAATTGCTCATAAAAGTAAATCGCAGAAATTAAAGAGAATGGGTAAGATCAGAAATGGGGAATTCATTGGGCTCAGGAGATGTTGCATTCTCCGGATCAAGTTCATTTTCATCTCTTCCTTAATCAATGCATTCATTGATCTCCTTGGCAATCCTAAGTGATCGAATTACAATTCCTTGTAATTCAATCTCTCAAATCTTGATCAATAGCCAATTCCTTGGTCAATTGCTCAAGAGAAGAGATGAAGTATGGTCACTGATTATACCACATGCATTTCCCAAATCAAGTATTGGAAGGATTATAGTCACATATCCATCCAAACCCAATTTGGTCCAGCATGAGAAAGCATTTCTAGCATGATCCCTTCATTCCTCTTTCAAGGTTCAGAAGAGATCCAAGTGTGAATAGCTTCTTTTCCAAGATAATTACCCAATTGGATGAAGATCGAAAGCTTTCTAGTAAAATCAAAAGAAAAGATAGAAGAAAGAGAATGAAAACTAAAATTGATCCATCAAATTACAACAGAGCTCCCTAACCCAATGAAAGGGGTTTAGTTGTTCATAGCTCTGGAAAATGAAAACAAAGATGGAGAATTGGTGCACGAAAATTACTTCACACTATGTAATTCCGCACAACTAACCAGCAAGTGCACTGGGTCGTCCAAGTAATACCTTACGTGAGTAAGGGTCGATCCCACGGAGATTGTTGGCTTGAAGCAAGCTATGGTTATCTTGCAACTCTTAGTCAGGATATTAATTAGTGGCTATCAATTGACTTGCAAATGAACAAGAGAGCATGAATTAAAGGTTACTTGTTATGCAATAAATGAGAATATGTTGGAGTTTTGGAGATGCTTTCTCTTTTGAATCTCTGCTTTCTCTCTATCTTCTTCTTTACGCACGCATGTCCCTCCTATGGCAAGCTGTTTGTTGGAGGATCACCGTTGTCAATGGCTACCATCCTTCCTTTCAGTGAAAATGGTCCAGGTGCGCTATCACCGCACGGCTAATCATCTGTAGGTTAGGATTCGCTATCCTTTTGCGTCTGTCACTACGCCCAGCACTCGCGAGTTTGAAGCTCGTCA
>NC_029789.2:102477794-102482430 GCF_000816755.2 Arachis ipaensis | reverse complement strand
CGAATGGATATCTTAGATAGGAACACGCATGTTTGAATGGAAAACAGAAATGCTTGCATTAATTCATCGAGACACAGCAGAGCTCCTCACCCCCAACAATGGAGTTTAGAGACTCATGCTATCAAAGAGTACAAAATTTAGATCTAAAATGTCATGAGATATAAAATAAATCTCTAAAAGTTGTTTAAATACTAAACTAGTAACCTAGGTTTACAGAAAATGAGTAAACTATAACAGATAGTGCAGAAATCAACTTCTGGGGCCCACTTGGTGTGTGCTGGGACTGAGACTAAAGCTTTCACGTGCCTGGGGCTGTTTTGGGCGTTCAACGCCAGCTTTGGATCATTTTCTGGCGTTGAACTCCAACTTGCAACTTGTTTCTGGCGCTGGACGCCAGAATTGGGCAGAGAACTGGCGTTGAACGCCAGTTTACGTCATCTATCCTTGAGAAAAGTATGGACTATTATATATTTCTGGAAAGCCCTAGATGTCTACTTTACAACGCAATTGGAAGCACGCCATTTGGAGTTCTGTAGCTCCAGAAAATCCATTTTGAATGCAGGGAGGTCAGAATCCAACAGCATCAGGAGTCCTTTTTCAGCCTGAATCAGATTTTTGCTCAGCTCCCTCAATTTCAGCCAGAAAATACCTGAAATTACAGAAAAACACACAAACTCATAGTAAAGTCCAGAAATATGAATTTTGCCTAGAAATTAATGAAAATAAACTAAAAACCAACTAAAACATACTAAAATCTATATGAAATTAACCCCAAAAAGCGTATAAAATATCCGCTCATCACAAAACCAAACTTGAACTGTTGCTTGTCCTCAAGCAACTAGACAAATAAAATAGAAGACTAATAGGTAGAGAAGCAATAATATCTCAGAGTTTTTGAGTGAAGCTCAGATTCTAATTAGATGAGCGGGACTAGTAGCTTTTTGCTTCTGGACAGTTTTGGCATCTCACTTTATCCATTGAAGCTCAGAGTGATTGGCATCTATAGGAACTTAGTATTCAGATAATGTTATTGATTCTCCTATTTCAGTATGATGATTCTTGAACACAGCTACTTTATGAGTCTTGGCCGTGGCCCTAAGCACTTTGTTTTCCAGTATTACCACCGGATACATAAATGCCACAGACACATAATTGGGTGAACCTTTTCAGATTGTGACTTAGCTTTGCTAAAGTTCCCAATTAGAGGTGTCTAGGGTTCTTAAGCACACTCTTCTTTTTGCTTTGGACCTTGACCTTAACCGCTCAGTCTCAAGTTTTCACTTGACACTTTCACGCCACAAGCACATGGCTAGGGACAGCTTGGTTTAGCCGCTTAGGCCAGGATTTTATTCCTTTAGGCCCTCCTATCCACTGATGCTCAAAGCCTTGGGATCCTTTTTATTACCCTTGCCTTTTGGTTTTAAGGGCTATTGGCTTTTTCTGCTTGCTTTCTCTTCTTTTTTTTTTTTCTGCAAGCTTTGTTCTTTGCTGCTTTTTCTTGCTTCAAGAATCATTTTTATGATTTTTCAGATTATCAATAACATGTCTCATGTTCATCATTCTTTCAAGAGCCAACATATTTAACAGTCTTAAACAACAAATTCAAAAGACATATGCACTGTTCAAGCATTCATTCCGAAGACAGAAAGCATTGCCACCACATGTTACTAATTAGAATTTTTCTTATATAAAAAAAAACTCGAATTTTATTGCCTCTTATTCAAAAGATCTACTATTTTATTCATGTTTGCTGATGATGAGAAAAATAGACTATAACTTAGTTGGAGGTAAAATCAAAATAGACACTAATTACTACTATATGACTCCTAAGGTAAACTCTTATAACGACAACTATCACAGAGTTAAAGCAGAAATTGGAATTTAACAACCTTTGTTCTGGGAAGTGGATGTTCCTCGGATCTGTGGGGTGCTTGGTCCTTCAAGAGATAACTTCTGGCGCTTCAATTCCCTTAAGTCACGCCCTTGCTCTTCCTGTTCTTTAATCAAATAGCAAAGAATTTGACTGTGTTCCTTCTATTCCTTTATTATTTTGTTCCATAGCTTCTTGTATCTTGGTAACTGATGTTTCAAGATACTCCCAATATTCAGATTGAGGGATTTCTGGGAGAAATTCCTGTGTTTTCTTCTTGATGGGGTGAGTTTTTGCTTGTCTGTCTGCCACATGTTAGCATAGAACTCCTGGACCATATTCCTTCCCACTTTCGTCTCAGGATTAGCTAGGACCTCCCAATTCCTGATTCGAATTTGCTCTTGGATCTCCGGATATTCGTCTTCTTTCAGATCGAATCTAATTTCCGGGATCACTGATCTTAGACCCATTATTTTGTAATAATGGTCTGAATGTTCTTTAGATAAGAACTTCCCTTGATTCCAAAGTGGTTTTGGAACGCTCTCTTTCTTGCCTCTTGAAGTGGGTTGTTTTCCCTTAGGAGCCATGATCTTAGTGATCACGGATAAACACACCAAACTTAGAGGTTTGCTTGTCCTCAAGCAAAAGAAAAGAAAGGAGAAGGATAGAAGGAGAGCTAGGTGCAATTATTGATGGAGGGGGGAAAGGCCGAACCCATATTTAAAGGGAGGGGGTGGGTTCGAAAATTTAGAAAAGATATGATAAAAAAGATTGATTTGGAAAACATAAGATAGAAGATATGATAAGAGAGGATATAGTTTAAAATTGAAAAGATATGAAAAAAAATTTTTGAAAAAGATAAATCTAGATTTTGAAAAAGATAATGTGGAGATTTGAAAAAGATATTGATGAGTTGAAAAGATTTTTGGAAAATAGTTGAATTGGATTGAAAAAGAGGATTTGTGCTTATGGATTAAGATATATTTGATATTTTTAAGGTAGGATTTTTAGAAATTAAGGATTTTAGAAATCAGGGTTCTTAACATGTGTATGCAAGGATTCATGATTTGAAACATGGAAATTAAAATTAGAATGAAAAATATGAAGAAGAAACGAATTTACCTCCTCCCCATCATCCTGGCGTTTGAACGCTCAAACGCTGCCTGTTTTGGGCGTTCAACGCCCAAATGCTGCTCTCCTGGGCGTTCAACGCCCAGTTGCTGCCCTTTTCTGGCGTTGAACGCCAGATAGCTATCCTTACTGGCGTTCAGCGCCCAATGGATGCCTCTTTTGGGCGCTGAACGCCCAAAACAGGCTCTTACTGGCGTTTTCTTGCCAGTGAGCTCTTTTTCTCTGTTTTGTGTGCAGATTCCTTCTGTAATCCTGTGAACCTATGCAATTGATTCTTTACCTTGTTATCAATGAACTTTATATAAATAAATAAAAATAAAAATAGGGCAAAATGCTTAGAGGATTGATGCCCCATGGCTGGGTTGCCTCCTAGCAAACGCTTCTTTATTGTCTTTAGCTGGACCTTGCTGAGCTTTTAATCTAGCTTCAGCCTTGAGCACTCTTGCTCAATGTTGCCTTCAAGATAGTGCTTGATTCTCTGTCCATTGACAATGAACTTCTTATCAGAATCAATATCTTGAAGCTCCACATAACCATATGGTGATACACTTGTAATCACATATGGTTCCCTCCACCGGGATTTCAGTTTCCCGGGGAATAGCTTGAGTCTAGAGTTGAACAGCAGAACCTTCTATCCTGGTTCAAAGATTCTAGATGACAGTTTTCTATCATGCCACTTTTTCGATTTCTCTTTATAAAGCTTGGCATTTTCGAAAGTAGTGAATCTGAATTCTTCTAGCTCATTTAGCCGGAGCAATCTTTTTTCTTCTGCTAATTTGGCATCAAAGTTTAGGAATCTGGTTGCCCAGTAGGCTTTATGTTCTAGTTCCACGGGCAGGTGATATGCCTTACCATACACTAGTTGGTATGGAGAGGTCCCTATAGGGGTCTTGAATGCTGTTCTGTAAGCCTACAGAGCATCATCCAAGCTCCTTGCCCAATCCTTTCTACGGGTATTTACAGTCCGTTCTAGGATTCTTTTTAGCTCTCTGTTAGAGACTTCAGCTTGTCCATTAGTCTGTGGATGATATAGAGTCGCCACCTTGTGGCGAATCCCATACCGGACCATGGCAGAGTAAAGCTGTTTGTTGCAGAAGTGAGTGCCCCCATCACTGATTAGTACTCTAGGGACCCTAAACCTGCTGAAGATATATTTCTGGAGGAACTTCAACACTGTTTTAGTATCATTGGTGGGTGTGGCAATGGCCTCAACCCATTTTGATACATAGTCAACTGCCACCAAAATATAAGTGTTTGAGAATGATGGTGGGAAAGGTCCCATGAAGTCAATTCCCCATACGTCAAACAACTCAATCTCCAAGATTCCTTGTTGAGGCATGGCGTAAACATGAGGCAGATTACCAGCTCTTTGGCAACTGTCACAGTTACGTACAAACTCTCGGGAATCTTTATAGAGTGTGGGCCAATAGAAGCCACATTGGAGGACCTTGGTGCCTGTTCGCTCACCTCCGAAATGGCCTCCATATTGAGATCCATGGCAATGCCATAGGATCCTCTGCGCTTCTTCTCTAGGAACACACCTACGGATTATTCCGTCTGCACATCTCTTAAAGAGATAGGGTTCATCCCACAAGTAGTACTTTGCATCAGTGATTAATTTTTTCTTTTGTTGCT
>NC_029789.2:102447834-102477785 GCF_000816755.2 Arachis ipaensis | reverse complement strand
CATGATTACTGGCATCACACATTAACTCAAATGGCAATGTCCAGTCTGGTGCAGAAATGACTGGTGCTGTGACCAGCTTAGCTTTCAGCATTTCAAACGCCTGCAGGCATGCTGTGTCAAACACAAATGGCGTGTCAGCAGCTAGCAGATTGCTTAGAGGTTTTTGCGATTTTTGAGAAATCTTTTATAAACCTCCTATAGAATCCTGCATGCCCCAGAAAGCTTCTGATTGCCTTAACATTGGCAGGTGGTGGTAATTTTTCAATTACCTCTATTTTTGCTTGATCCACCTCTATTCCCTTGTTTGAGATTTTATGCCCAAGGACAATCCCTTCAATCACCATGAAGTGACATTTTTCCCAGTTCAAGACTAGGTTGGTCTCTTAGCATCTCTTCAGGACAAGTTTCAGGTGATCAAGGCAGGAGCTGAATGAGTCTCCATATACTGAAAATTCATCCATGAAGACTTCCAGAAATTTTTCCACCATATCAGAGAAAATAGAGAGCATGCATCTCTGGAAGGTTGCAGGCGCATTACACAGCCCAAATGGCATCCTTCTATAAGCAAACACTCCAGATGGAATTGTGAATGCTATTTTTTCTTGATCCTGGGGATCTACTGCAATCTGATTATATCCTGAGTAGCCATCCAAAAAGCAGTAATAATCATAACCTGCCAGTCTTTCTAGCATCTGGTCTATGAATAGTAAAGGAAAATGATCCTTTCTGGTGGCTGTATTGAGCCTTCTGTAGTCAATACACATGCGCCACCCTGTAACTGTTCTTGTAGGAACCAGTTCATTTTTTTCATTATGAATCACTGTCATGCCTCCCTTTTTTGGGATGACCTGGACAGGGCTCACCCAAGGGCTATCAGAAATAGGATAAATAATCCCAGCCTCTAGTAATTTGGTGACCTCTTTCTGCACCACTTCCTTCATGGCTGGATTTAGCCGCCTCTGTGGTTGAACCACTGGTTTAGCATTATCCTCCAATAAGATTTTGTGCATGCATCTAGCTGGGCTTATGCCCTTAAGGTCACCTATGGACCACCCGAGAGCTGTCTTGTGTGTCCTTAGCACTTGAATAAGTGCTTCCTCTTCCTGTGGATTTAAAGTAGAGCTTATGATCACTGGAAAAGTGTCACCTTCTCCCAGAAATACATATTTCAGGGATGGTGGTAATGGTTTGAGCTCGGGTTTAGGAGGTCTTTCCTTTTCCAGAGGAAATTTCAGAGGCTCTTTCATCTCCTCTGAATCCTCCAAATCAGGCTGAACATCTTTAAAGATGTCTTCCAACTCTGATTCGAGACTCTCAGCCTTGTTGATCTCTTCTACCAAAGAGTCAATAAGATCAACTTTCATGCAGTCTTTTAATGTGTCTGGATGCTGCATGGCTTTGACAGCATTCAACTTAAACTCATCATCATTGACTCTCAGGGTTATTTCCCCTTGTTGGACATCAATGAGGGTTCGTCCAGTTGCTAGGAAGGGTCTTCCTAGAATGAGAGTAGCACTCTTGTGCTCCTCCATTTCCAGCACTACAAAGTCAGTGGGAAAGGCGAATGGCCCAACTCTGACGATCATGTCTTCAATCACGCCTGATGGGTATTTAATGGAGCCATCAGCAAGTTGGAGACATATCCGGGTTGGTTTAACTTCTTCAGTTAAACCAAGCTTTCTGATAGTTGATTCAGGCATTAGATTGATGCTTGCCCTAAGATCGCACAAAGCTGTCTTGGTGCAATTACCTTCTAATATGCATGGTATCAGAAAACTCCCAGGGTCTTTAAGCTTTTCAGGAAAGCTTTTTAGAATGACTGCACTGCATTCTTCAGTGAGGAGAACTCTTTCTGTTTCTCTCCAATCCTTTTTATGACTCAAGATCTCTTTCATGAACTTGGCATAAGAAGGTATTTGCTCAAGTGCCTCTGCAAATGGAATCTTTATTTCAAGAGTCCTGAGGTAATTTGCAAAGTGAGCAAATTGCTTATCCTGCTCCTCTTTCCGGAGTTTTTGAGGATAAGATATCTTGGCTTTATATTCCTCAACCTTAGTTGCTGTAGGTTTATTGCCTACAGAAGTGGTTGAAGAAGCCTTTTTAGAGGGGTTGTCATCAACACTTGTGTGTGTCTGATCCCTCATTGGCAATTGAGTGCCAGAGTTAGAAGCTGGAGTGACGTGAGACGCCAACTCCTTGTCTGTTCCTGCCGTATGAACGCCAGAACTGTGCCCATTTTGGGCGTTCAACGCCAGATCCTTGCCATTTTGGGCGTTCAGCGCCAGATCCTTGCTTGTTTCTGGCGTTGAACGCCAGTCCTGAACAGAGTCTGGGCGTTCAGCGCCAGCCTTCCACCAAATTTCTGGCGTTTTAGTGCCAGAATTACTTTTCCCTGGGCTCTTACTGTCCTCAGGTGAATTTTGGGTGGTTTGCTCATTCCTTGGCTCTTTGCTGCCTTGAGGTGGGGTATTTAATATTTTCCCACTTCTTAATTGAACTGCTTGGCATTCTTCTGTTATTTGTCTTGACAGCTGCTGCTTTGTTTGCTTCAATTGTTCTTCCATATTTATATTAGCCATCCTTGTCTCTTGTATTTTATCCTTGAATTCGGCTAACTGCTTTGTTAGAAAGTCCAATTGCTGATTGAATTCAGCAGCTTGTTTTACAGGGCTGAGTTCAGCAGTTACTGTTTTAACCTTTTCTTTCATGGAAGGGTCACTGCTTAGGTACAGATGCTGATTCCTCGCAACTGTATCAATGAGATCTTGAGCCTCTTCAATTGTCTTTCTTATGTGGATAGATCCACCAGCTGAGTAATCTAGAGACATCTGAGCTCCTTCTGCAAGCCCATAATAGAAGATGTCTAACTGAACCCACTCTGAAAACATTTCAGAGGGGCATTTTCGTAGCATCNGGTGGTTTGCTCATTCCTTGGCTCTTTGCTGCCTTGAGGTGGGGTATTTAATATTTTCCCACTTCTTAATTGAACTGCTTGGCATTCTTCTGTTATTTGTCTTGACAGCTGCTGCTTTGTTTGCTTCAATTGTTCTTCCATATTTATATTAGCCATCCTTGTTTCTTGTAGTTTATCCTTGATAGCATCTCTCTGTATCTCTCCCAGGCATCATAAAGAGATTCATTATCTCCTTGTTTGAAGCCTTGGATGTCCAGCCTTAGCTGTGTCATCTGTTTTGGGGGAAAGTATTGATTCAGGAATTTTTCTGTCAGCTGTTTCCATGTCCTTATGCTGGCCTTAGGGTGGTTATTTAACCACCTCTTAGCTTGATCTTTTACAGCAAATGGAAACAGTAATAGTCTGTAGACATCCTGATCTATTTCCTTATCATGTACTGTGTCAGCAATTTGTAAAAATTGTGCCAGAAACTTTGTAGGTTCTTCTTGTGGAAGACCAGAATACTGGCAACTTTGCTGTACCATGATAATGAGCTGAGGATTCAACTCAAAGCTACTGACTCCAATGGAGGGTATGCAGATACTATTCCCATATGAAGCAGTAGAGGGGTTAGCATATGACCCCAGAGTCCTCCTGGACTGTTCATTTCCACTTAGATCCATAATGGAGAAAGGGAGATGATGTCAAATAAAAAAATTTATTTTTATTTATTTATTTATTTATTCAATTCGAAAATGAAATAAATTAAAATAAAATAAACAAAAATGGTTGAAAATTTTCGAAAAAAATGAGGAGAGAGAAAGTGGTTAGGAAGTTTTAAAAAGGATATGATGATTTTTTAAAAAGGTTTTAAATTTTAAAAATAAAAAATCTGAATTTTAAAGGTAAATTTCGAAAATTTGCTTTAAAATAGAGAGAAAAGATATTTTTGAATTTAAAAAGGAGAGAGAGAAACAATAAGATAGCACAAGATTTAAAATTTTCAGATCTAATGCTCCTTGTTTTTTTGAAAATTTTGGAGGGAAAATACCAAGGAGCACCAAACTTAAAAATTTTAAGATCAAGACACAAGGGAAACTCAAGAACACTTTGAAGACTCACAAGAACACAAGAACATGAAGAAAGAACACCAAACTTAAAATTTTTAGAAAACCAAACTAAAATTTTCGAAAACCAAAGGGAAATTAACAAGAAAACACCAAACTTAAAGTTTGGCACAAAATTTAATTGAGAAATTATTATTTTTGAAAAAATTTTTTAAAAAAGAGTATACCAAACTGCCACGGACTTAGACCAACGCTCTAGCCAATTGGTCAATAAATGTAACACTTGTTTTGAAGAAGTATAAAATTTTAACCAAGAACAATAATAAGAGACTCTAAACCAAAAAGAAAAATTTTCCTAATCTAAGCAACAAAATAAACCTTCAGTTGTTCAAACACGAACAATCCCCGGCAACGGCGCCAAAAACTTGGTGCACGAAAATTACTTCACACTATGTAATTCCGCACAACTAACCAGCAAGTGCACTGGGTCGTCCAAGTAATACCTTACGTGAGTAAGGATCGATCCCACAGAGATTGTTGGCTTGAAGCAAGCTATGGTTATCTTGCAACTCTTAGTCAGGATATTAATTAGTGGCTATCAATTGACTTGCAAATGAACAAGAGAGCATGAATTAAAGGTTACTTATTATGCAGTAAATGAGAATATGTTGGAGTTTTGGAGATGCTTTGCCTTTTGAATCTCTGCTTTCTCTCTATCTTCTTCTTCACGTACGCACGTCCCTCCTATGGCAAGCTGTGTGTTGGAGGATCACCGTTGTCAATGGCTATCATCCTTCCTTTCAGTGAAAATGGTCCAGGTGCGCTGTCACCGCACGGCTAATCATCTGTAGGTTCTCGATCATACCGGAATAGGATTCGCTATCCTTTTGCGTCTGTCACTACGCCCAGCACTCGCGAGTTTGAAGCTCGTCACAGTCATCCAATCCCAGAATGCTACTAGGAATACCACAGACAAGGTTTAGACTTTCCGGATTCTCAAGGATGCTGCCAATGGATTCTAGCTTATACTACGGAGATTCCGATTAAGGAATCTAAGAGATACTCATTCAATCTAATTTAGAATGGAGGTGGTTGTCAGGCACACGTTCATAGGTTGAGAATGGTGATGAGTGTCACGGATCATCACATTCATCATAATAAGGCGCAAATGAATATCTTAGATAGGAACAAATATGATTGCATAGAAAACAGAAATACTGGCATTAACTCATCGAGGAACAGCAGAGCTCCTCACCCCCAACAATGGAGTTTAGAGACTCATGCCATCAAAAGGTACAAAGTTTAGATCTAAAATGTCATGAGATATAAAATAAATCTCTAAAAGTTGTTTAAATACTAAACTAGTAACCTAGGTTTACAGAAAATGAGTAAACTATAACAGATAGTGCAGAAATCCACTTCTGGGGCCCAATTGGTGTGTGCTGGGGCTGAGACTAAAGCTTTCACGTGCCTGGGGCTGTTTTGGGCGTTCAACGCCAGCTTTGGATCCTTTTCTGGTGTTGAACTCCAACTTGCAACTTGTTTCTGGCGCTGGACGCCAGAATTGGGCAGAGAACTGGCATTGAACGCCAGTTTACGTCATCTATCCTTGAGCAAAGTATGGACTATTATATATTGCTGGAAAGCCCTAGATGTCTACTTTCCAACGCAATTGGAAGCACGCCATTTGGAGTCTTGTAGCTCCAGAAAATCCATTTTGAGTGCAGGGAGGTTAGAATCCAACAGCATCAGCAGTCCTTTTTCAGCCTGAATCAGATTTTTGCTCAGCTCCCTCAATTTCAGCCAGAAAATACCTGAAATTACAGAAAAATACACAAACTCATAGTAAAATCCATAAATATGAATTTTGCCTAGAAATTAATGAAAATAAACTAAAAACCAACTAAAACATACTAAAATCTATATGAAATTAACCCCAAAAAGCGTATAAAATATCTGCTCATCAAGAATACATGATGAAAGTAAAACTAAAAGTCTATAGAAAGTAAATACAGAGAGTAGTTCTATGCCCAAAGGCTCCCTAGAGTTTCCAGCTCTCCTAACTAATTCAAAGCTACTCCTATATATACTACTCTTCTGATCTTCTAGTTGGCTCTTCAAGTCTTGGGTATGGGCCTTTGGATCCTGAGTTTGAAGCGGTTATCTTCTTCATTGGGCTTAGCTTTGCTTGCAGAGAGAAAGTGTGAAGTAGGCAGGGACTTTTAGCTCAGGACATTAGTGGTGTTAACGTTAAGTGAAAGTGTGGGTTCGAGAACGTTAGTGACACTTACCTTTGTCACTAACGTTGGAAATGGCTAGCATCACTACGTTAGAAGCCAAGTTAACCTAGTTAACGTGGACTCTAACGTAAGAAATAGGGGCACATTGGAACGTTAGTGACAAAGGGGGATGTCACTAACGTTGGCTTCCCTTTTACTTCTTAACGTTAGAAGCCACGTTAACTAAGTTAACGTAAACTCTAACGTGGAAGAAGACAATAAGGCCAACGTTAGTGACACTCCCCTTTGTCACTAACGTTGGAAATGGCTAGCATCACTACGTTAGAAGCCAAGTTAACCTAGTTAACGTGGACTCTAACGTAAGAAATAGGGGCACATTGGAACGTTAGTGACAAAGGGGGATGTCACTAACGTTGGCTTCCCTTTTACTTCTTAACGTTAGAAGCCACGTTAACTAAGTTAACGTAAACTCTAACGTGGAAGAAGACAATAAGGCCAACGTTAGTGACACTCCCCTTTGTCACTAACGTTGGGGTGAACCACCAAGAGCCACCATGAGCAACGTTAACTCCCACATTAACTTAGTTAACGTGACTCTTAACGTGGGCTTATGATGGCTTCGAGGGCGTTATTGGCGATTACCTTTCTCATTAACTTTACAAGTTAGCACCCATTCCACGTTAGAGGTCACATTAGTGGGACTAATGTGACTTCTAATGTGGTTCTTCTTTGCTTCTTTTGTCTTGAAATCAAGCAACAAAGTGCATCAAAGTTCTAGTCCAAGTCATGAGTCATGCATCATCCAATTTATCATATAATTCATGTAAAATCCTCATGAAATCATGTAAAGTGCACAATGTATGCTTGAATGAAGATGTAAGTGAATATCTACCCAAAACTAGCTTATTTTCTAAGAAAATGCATGAAACTACCCTAAAAACAGTAAAGAAAAGGTCAGTGAAACTGGCCAAAATGCCCTGGCATTACAACACCAAACTTAAAGCTTGCTTGTCCCTAAGCAAGTACTGGAACAAGAGAATGATGAATGGTATGCCAAGAGAAATGAGTCATTCTTGTGGAAGTCATGTTTCTGGTTTTATGGTGGTTTCATGCATAGCAACTTAGGTTTATTCCTTCACTGGCTTTCAGACCTTTATCATGTCCTAGAATACTCACTGTGGTTGCATCCCATGAGACTTTTATTCATTGATCCTTTTGTTGTCATTTCAGGGCTTATTTGTGTTCTTAGGCTAAGTGCTCAGTAAGGGGGCAACTCTTTAAAATAAGCTTTCAGCCAACACTCCCGAACCAGTTGGTTCAAGGTGCTAGGTGTTGAAGCACCCCTAAGGACTTACTTCCTCAAGTCTCTCCTCCATACATACACACCACAGGCACATGGTGTCCAGCACCTCTTTGGGCTACTAAATGTTCTGTAGCAAAGATTGCTCTTGATGGTGGACTTTCAGCTGAATTCCCGGGTTAGTTAACCCAAGTTACCAGGTGATAAAGCATCCCTGAGAGCTTAGTAATCCAAGCAGATCCTTGGTACAGGAACACCACAGACACATCCCTCAAGACTCAAACCCTTGGTGCCTAGCCTCTTTTCTTGCTATTTTTTTTATTCTTCAACTTTGATTGTTCTTTCCCTTTTTCTTATTAGGATCTTATTATTTAGCTAGTCTCATGGGTATGTTCAAAGCATAGTATTCATGACAGATAGTTGTCTTCCCACCTTGTGGTTGAACCAACTTAGCTAACTTATGACCACACCACAAACTCAGGAACTTACTCTATAGTATGAACTCCATTCTGGTCTTTTATAAAGCACTCATTCTCTTTTTATTTGATTTAAAAAGACAAGTGTACAAGTAAGCAAAGTAAGGATGCAGTGACATAAAGACTAGCAAGCATAGACCTATTCAACAAAAAGCTTAAAAGATAGAATTTAAAAGGGTTCCAACTAACGAGTAACTATTAATCAAAAGTGTATTCGGACTTCCAACTTTCAACATTCTAAGTTTATGGAATTAAGTAACAATACAACCTTCGGGTGATGGTTTCTAGTTGCCCTCTTTTTGTCATCATCCTAGTCTTTACTACCATTTCCTCATAAGATTCCTGCAAAGTTATTGGAAGTTGCTTGTTCCCAAAGCACTTGAGAAATAGTTAGCTTGCATGTATGCTTGTGACTTATGAACTTAACTTGGTGTGTGAACACCAAACTTAGTTCTTTGCCCAGTACAAAACCTTGCATATATGCAGAGAACCTCATATCTTGTTATTAACAAAACAATTATTAACTAAAGTCTAACTACATCTAAGTGGTTTCCCTTGATTGGTTGGAGCTAGCAATGTGTTTTGGGAGTGGAGTGTGATTCTAACTAAGATCCTTTGGTGGAACACCAAACTTAGAATTACACTTTCACTTTTGGATTGTTTTGGTGTGTAATACCAAACTTAGCTCTTCGCAATATATAGGAAACAACTTGTGACCTTTATTGAAATAAAGATGAAAAGAAAACTACCTGAGGTTGGGTTGCCTTCCAACAGAGCGCTCTTTTATCGTCGCTAGCTCGACGATTCCTCAATTAATTGAGATGATACTTTACTCTGGAGTTTTCCCCCATGTTGCCCATATAATGTTTGAGTCTTTGTCCATTCACAGTGAACATCCTCTCTGAACCTTCATCCATGATTTCTATGTGCCCATATGGGGAGACCTTTGTGACAAGGAAGGGTCCTGACCACCTTGACTTGAGTTTGCCAGGGAATAGTCTCAATTTGGAGTTGTAAAGGAGTACTTGTTGCCCCTTTTCAAAACTCCTTGGTGCCAGATGCAGGTCATGTCTTCTCTTCGCCTTTTCTTTATAAATCTTGGCATTTTCATAGGCTTGAGATCTAAATTCCTCCATCTCTTGCAGTTGCAGGATCCTCTTTGCACCAGCAGCAATGCTGTCAATATTTAGTATCTTGAGAGCCCAGAGAGCTTTGTGTTCCAGCTCCAGTGGTAAATGACAAGCTTTCCCATACACCAGTTGATATGGGGACATTCCAAGTGGAGTTTTGAATGCTGTTCTATATGCCCAAAGAGCATCATCTAGCTTCTTTGACCAATCCTTTCTTGATGCACCCACAGTCTTTTCCAGAATCCTCTTTAGCTCTTTGTTGGATATCTCCGTTTGCCCACTTGTTTGGGGATGGTAAGGCGTGGCCACCTTGTGTTTTACCCCATATCATAGGAGAAGAGCTTCTAGTGGTCTGTTACAAAAATGTCTCCCTCCATCACTGATGAGTGCTCGTGAGACTCCAAACTGGCTAAAGATATTCTTCCTGAGGAAGTTCATGACCACCTTGTTATCATTTGTTAGGGTTGCAATAGCCTCTACCCTCTTGGAAACGTAATCCACTGCTACCAAGATGTACTTGTTTGAATATGAGGTTGGGAATGGTCCCATGAAATCGATTCCCCACACATCAAACAGTTCCAATTCCAAGATGAAATTTTGTGGCATCTCATTTCTTTTGGGCAAGTTTCCGAATCTTTGGCATTCATTACAGCTCTTTATTAGTTCTTTGGCATCCTTGAAAAGGGTGGGCCAAAAGAATCCACTTTCTAACACCTTTGCTGTAGTTCTGTCCCCTCCAAAGTGGCCTCCATAGCATGAGCCGTGGCAATTTCATAGGACCTCTCGTCCTTCTTCTTCCGAAACACATCTTCTAAGGATTCCATCTGAACACTTCTTGAAGAGATATGGCTCATCCCAGACAAAGTATTTTGCATCATTCATGAGCTTCCTTTTTTGATGTTTATTGATCTCTGGAGGTAAGGCCCCAGTTGCCTTGAAGTTGGCAATGTCTGCGAACCATGATGTTTTGTGAACTGTCATCAGCTGCTCATTAGGGAAGAGCTCGTTCACACTTGTATCATGTGTTCCACTTTCCTCATGTGGGATTCTGGATAGGTGATCTGCTACCTTGTTCTCTACTCCTTTCTTGTCTCTGATTTCAATATTGAATTCCTGCAACAATAAGATCCATCTTATTAGTCTTGGTTTTGATTCTTGCTTGGCAAACAAGTATTTAAGTGCTGTATGATCTGTGAAAACAATCACTTTAGCACCGATGAGGTACGATCTAAACTTGTCAAATGCAAAAACTATTGCTAGCAACTCCTTTTCAATAGTGGTATAATTTCTTTGAGTATCATTGAGGACTTTGCTAGCATAGTATATCACATGGACTAAGTTATCTTTCCTCTGTCCTAACACTGCCCCAACTGCAAAATCAGATGCATCACATATCAATTCAAATGGTAAGTTCCAATCAGGTGGGGAAATAATAGGAGTAGAGGACAACCTTATTTTCAAATTTTCAAATGCTAGCATGCATGATTCATCGAAGATAAATGGTGTATCAGATACAAGGAGATTGCTTAAGGGCTTGGCTATCTTTGAAAAATTTTTAATAAATCTTCTGTAAAAGACAGCATGCCCTAAAAAGCTCCTAATTGCCTTGACATCACTGGGTGGAGGCAGTTTTTCAATAAGTTCCAGTTTAGCCCTGTCCACTTCAATGCCTTGGTTAGAAACCTTAGGCCAAGGACTATTCCTCCTGTTGATGACATGTCACCATGTCATGTTTTTTCTATGCTTTTTCATTTGTTTTCAATAGGTTTTACGCACTTTCTTGAGTCATAAGCAAGCCAATTGGGTAGATGGGGCACGAAATTGTGATCACATTAATGTAGTACTCTTTGTTATTGTATGGAATCATTATTATGGCTCTTTACTATGTGTGGACACAACTCCGATACAACTAACCAGCAAGTGCACTGGGTCGTCCAAGTAATACCTTACGTAAGTAAGGGTCGAATCCCACGGAGATTGTTGGTATGAAGCAAGCTATGGTCACCTTGCAAATCTCAGTCAGGCGGATTTAAACATGATATTTTATTAGATTCAAATAAACAATAAAAGGGATATAGATACTTATGTAAATCATTGGTAGGAATTTCAGATAAGCGAATGGAGATGCTTTTCGTTCCTCTGAACCTCTGCTTTCCTGCTATCTTCATCAGTGTAGAAACTCTACCGTTGAAAATACATAAGTGAAAGGTCTAGGCATGGCCGAGATGGCCAGCCCCCTAAACGAGATCACAGGATCAAAATACGATCCAGGATGCCTCATACAATAGTAAGAGGTCCTATTTATAATAAACTAGTCACTAGGGTTTACATGAAGTTCAGATAGTGTTATTGATTCTCCTATTTCAGTGTGATGATTCTTGAACACAGCTTCTTTATGAGTCTTGGCCGTGGCCCTAAGCACTTTGTTTTCCAGTATTACCACCGGATACATAAATGCCACAGACACATAATTGGGTGAACCTTTTCAGATTGTGACTCAGCTTAGCTAAAGTCCCCAATTAGAGGTGTCCAGGGTTCTTAAGCACACTCTTCTTTTGCTTTGGACCTTGACTTTAACCGTTTAGTCTCAAGTTTTCACTTGACACCTACACGCCACAAGCACATGGTTAGGGACAGCTTGGTTTAGCCGCTTAGACCAGGATTTTATTCCTTTAGGCCCTCCTATCCACTGATGCTCAAAGCCTTGGGATCCTTTTTAATTGCCCTTGCCTTTTGGTTTTAAGGGTTATTGGCTTTTTCTACTTGCTTTTTCTTTCTATATATTTTTTTCGCCTATTTTTTTTCTTTTTTTTTTTCTGCAAGCTTTGTTCTTTGCTGCTTTTTCTTGCTTCAAGAATCATTTTTATGAATTTTCAGATCATCAAATAACATGTCTCCTAGTCATCATTCTTTCAAGAGCCAACATATTTAACAGTCTTAAACAACAAATTCAAAAGACATATGCACTATTCAAGCATACATTCAGAAAATAAGAAGCATTGTCACCACATCAATATAATGAAGCTAAGTTCAAGGATAAATTCGAAACTCATGTACTTCTTGTTCTTTTGAATTAGGCATGGCTTAATAGCCAGCCAAGCTTTAGCATGTAACTCAGACATGACACGCCTGACATACCCTATCCAGAAGGATTGGGGAATGACTCCACTGAGGTGATTAGCCAATCCCAAAGCAGTTTGGGTATGGCTTTACAGCCAGATAGGCTTCAACATACTTCATGAAACACTAGAATTCATTCTTAAAAATTTTGAAGCCATAGAATAATTTATTTTTGAAAAGATTTTTTTTTTAGTAAATTTTTTTTTTCGAAAACAAAGGAAAATATTTTTGAAAGATTTTTGAAAACAAAACAAAAAGAAAATTACCTAATCTGAGCAACAGGATGAACCGTCAGTTGTCCATAAGCAAGAAGGAATGGCTAGGAGGAAGAGAGGACAAAAAGTTTGAGCAAAAGTTTGCCTCAAACTTTAGCTTAAACTTTTGGATTAATTGAAAACGAACCAGGGAGCAAAAAGCTGGAGCAAAAGTTTGCCTCAAACTTTTGGGCAAACTTTTGGCATCACAAATCAACACCCTGGAGAGAAAAAGTTTGCGCCAACGTTTGTCTCAAACTTTTTGGCAAACGTTGGCGCCACACCAACACACCCAGGGGAGAAAAAGCTTGCGCCAACGTTTGGCTCAAGCTTTTTGGCAAACGTTGGCGCCATAAGGCATACAAGGGGTATACTTCCAACAAGAATAACTTGAGCTACAGAGCTCCAAATGAGGTGATTCAAAAAGCAATGGAAAGTAGGAATCAAGAGCTTTCTAGGCATATATGGCACTGCATGGTGGACACTAAAATTGAGGAAGAAAACTGCCCCGCAATGAGCATAAACGAACATGGTGGCAACCTGCAGTGAGGCCAACTGACCTCTGCATCTTCGACGGAGTATAACTCGAGCTGTAGAGCTCCAAATGATGTGCTCCCAACGGCATTGAAAAGTAGACATTCAGGGCTTTCCAACAATATATAATAGTATGGGGTGGACAATATGTTTAAGCCTCCAGAACTGGCGTTTTCGACCACATTTGAGGCAAACTTTACCTCAAACGCTGCACACCAAGGCCAGCGACCTTGTCCTCTTCAAATGAGCATAACTTGAGTTGTAGATGTCCAATTAAGGTGATTCCAATTGGGTTAGAAAGCTGACATTCAGAGCTTTCCAACCATATATAATAGTCTATAGTGCACATAAAATTGGCAACTTTAACAAGAGGACAAAGTAGCGCCACATATATGTACTAGGGGGGCCAACGTTGGAGCAAAAGTTTGACCCCAAACTTTTGCCCCAACGTTGGTATCAGCAAGAATGGGGCAGCTGATGTGAAAAGTTGGAGTAAAAGTTTGCCTCAAACTTTTACTCAAACTTTTACTCAAGCTTTTAAGATTCACAACCCGGTTCACATTGGTTCTCTCTCCAACTCCAAGAGCAATCAACCAAGGCCTCTATCAACCCAATTCCATCAAGAGCAAGGGCCCAATTGTCATCACTCAAAGGCACAAGAGATAGATAAAATAGGAATTTCATTTAATTGTAATTTGTTTTTAATTTCATTTTCATTTTCATTTTCATTTTGTAAAGCCTATATAAGGCATCATTTTCATATTTGTTAAAAAACCTTTTAATTTCATGCAATTTACATTTCTTGCAATTTTAGATTCTTGCAATTTACATTTCTTGCTCTTTAAGTTTCAATGTAATTTACTTTCTGCCCTTTAATTTTCCTTGTCATTTACTTTCTGCTGCATCAATTATCACTCAAATGTTAGCTTGACTAAACTAATCATCCACTAAAGTTGCTTGATCCATCAATCCCTGTGGGATCGACCTCACTCCCGTGAGTTATTATTACTTGATGCGACCCGGTGCACTTGCCGGTTAGTTTTGGGTGTTTTGGAGAAATTCGTTTCTCCACAAAAATATCCCATCACCTGTCACCATAAAGTGACATTTCTCCCAGTTCAAGACCAGATTGATCTCTTGGCACCTTTTCAATACTAAGGCAAGGTGACTCAGGCAGCTAGTAAAGGAATCTCCGAATACCGAGAAATCATCCATAAAAACTTCGATGAATTTCTCAATCATATCTGAGAAGATAGAAAGCATGCAGCGTTGGAAAGTCCCAGGTGCATTACATAGCTTAAATGGCATGCACCTGTAGGCAAACACTCCATATGGACAAGTAAATGAAGTTTTCTCTTGGTCTCTGGGATCAACCACTATTTGGTTATATCCTGAATAACCATTAAGAAAATAGTAATATGCGTGTCCTGCGAGTCTTTCCAACATCTGATCCATAAATGGGAGGGGGAAATGGTCCTTTCGTGTAGCCTCATTGAGTTTCCGATAGTCTATGCACATCCACCATCCTGTGACGGTCCTTGTAGGAATTAGTTCGTTCTTCTCATTGGGAACTACAGTGATTCCTCCCTTTTTGGGCACGACATGCACGGGGCTGACCCAGGGGCTGTCTGAGATCGGATAGATTACCCCTCCCTGCCATAACTTCATAACTTCTTTCTGTACCACTTCCTTCATGATTGGGTTCATCCTCCTTTGGGATTGAATAGATGGTTTGGCATCATCTTCCAGTAGTATCTTATGCATGCATATGGCTGAACTTATTCCTTTCAGGTCAGCAAGAGTCCATCCAATGGCATCCTTGTGCTTTCGCAATACTTTGAGTAATTCATCCTCTTGATCTTGGTTGAGGCACAAGCTTATTATCACTGGGTGACTTTCATTTTCTCCTAAGTATGCATATTTGAGAGTGGGTGGCAGTGCTTTGAGTTCAAGTTTGGGTGCTTCTGACTTTTCGTTTTCTTCTTTTGATGCCCCTTGTATATGAAGCTCTGCTATTGCAGCTTTTTCACTAAATGTTGACTCCTCCTCTGTTAACCCTTCAGGTTCTTCTTCTTCAAAACTCTCCTGCACTGCATCTTCAAGTGAGTCCAACCTTATACGTTCTCCCAATTGTTCTGGTGGATAACTCATGGCTTTGAACACATTGAATGTCATCTTTTCATTGTGTAATCTCAGGGTGAGATCCCCCTTTTGTACATCAATGACAGCTCCAGCAGTGGCCAAGAACGGCCTTCCCAGGATGATGGAAGCCTTGGTTTCCTCCTGCATGTCCAGCACTACAAAGTCTGCTGGGAAGATAAAATCTCCCACTTTCACCAGCAAATCTTCTACTATGCCATGAGGGAACTTGAACGATCTGTCTGCCAGTTGTAGGGCCATCTTTGTTGGTTTAGCCTCTTCAATCTTCATTTTTCTCATCATGGCTAACGATATCAAATTTATGCTGGCTCCTAAGTCACATAGAGCCTTTTCCACTGTGATTTCCCCTATGATACAAGGGATCTGAAAGCTCCCCGGATCCTTCAATTTCTGGGATAGTTTATGCTGAATGATATCACTACATTCTTCGGTTAGTATCACAGTCTCGCTGTTCTTCCAGCTTCTTTTCTTAGTCATTAGCTCCTTTAAAAACCTGGCGTATAGGGGCATTTGCTCTATTGCTTCAGCAAAAGGTATGTTGATTTGTAGTTTCTTGAAGATTTCCAAAAATCTCAAGAACTGGCTGTCATCCCCCTTCTTCTTTAATTGCTGAGGGTATGGAAATCTTGGGACGTCTGGCATCAGCACTCCTTCCCCTTTTTGTGAACTCAAAGTGGGAACTCGAGCTCCATCCTGCTCTTCTTCCTTTTCATTTGAGTCCTTTTCTTGTGGTGTCTAGGTGGTTTCCTTCAGTTCCTTCCCACTCTGAAGGATGATAGCCTGACACTCCTCCCTTTGGGTTGAGTTAGTATTGCTGTGAAGGTTGTGGCTAGGAATTTGCTTGAATAGGTAGCCAATTTGTGTCTCAAGTTTCTTGATGGCAGCATCCTGATTCTACATATTGGACATCACTTCTTCTCGGAACGCTTTACTGTCTTGAATCTTTTTGCATATGCCTTCAAGTAGATTCTCAATCCTTGAGAGTCTGTCATCAAATGATGGTAGATTGGGATTAGAGGAGGAAGGATGAGGAGTGTTATTTTGGTTTTGATATGGATGTGGAGAGGTGTTGTCATGGTGGTGTTGATATGTTTTCTGTGTGAATTGTTGGTGAGCTGCATTGTTGTTGGGGTTGTGATGTCTCCGATCTTGGCCTTGATCTTGTTGATTCCCCCACCCAAATTTTGGGTGATTCCTCCAACCAGGGTTGTAGGTCTTGGAGTATGGATCATGGTTTTGCCTAGGTGAATTCCCAATGTAGTTGGCTTGCTCCTGACTACCCTCTGCTTCTTCATTCACTCCTTCTTGGGTTGCTGATGAAGTGGTGATTGCTGCTACTTGGTTCCTCTCCATCTTCTTGGTGAGGTCAGCCAGCTGCTTGGTAATGAGCTTATTTTGGGCCAGCAGAGCATCTACATTGTTTAGCTCCATCACTCCTCTTGTGTTCCCTCTTTCAGAAGTATAGAAATAGTCATTTTCTGCTACAGTTTCAATGACGTCTATGGCCTCCTCAATGGTCTTCTTCTTGTTCAGAGATCCCCCGGATGAGTGGTCTACTGCTTTCTTTGATTTATAAGAAAGGCCTTCATAGAAAATGTGTAGCTGCACCCATTCATTGAACATATTTGGTGGACGCCTCCTTGTCAGGTCCTTAAACCTCTCCCATGCTTCATATAGAGTCTCACCATCTTGTTGCCTGAAAGTTTGGACCTCAGCTCTCAGCCTGTTGATTCTTTGGGGAGGATAGAATCTGGCTAAAAATTTGTTCACCACATCTTCCCAAGTTGTCAAACTCTCCTTCGAAAAAGGCTCCAGCCACTTGGCTGCCTTATCCTTGAGTGAGAATGGAAATAAGAGCAGTCTATAGGCATCAGGATGAACCCCATTAGACTTCACTGTGTCACATATCCTCAGGAAGGTGGTTAAATGTTGATTGGGGTCTTCTTGGATGCCTCCTCCGAATGAACAGTTGTTCTGATTTTAGTTCAAAATTGTTGGCATGGATGGTTGGCTTTTGAATGCTACTTCCACAGTTTCCTGTGTTTGGGTTGATGTAAGAGCCTAAAACTCTTCTCTCCTCCCCAGCATGATTTGGTCGACCTTCTCTGCCATGGTTGTGAGCCTCTTCTTCATGATGGTTTTCCATGTTTTCTTCCATGTTTGGTTCAAAGTATTCCTCATCTTCCTCGGCACCAACTACTCGTTTTTCTCTTGCTTCCCTCCTTAATCTAAAGAAGGTCCTCTCAGGTTCAGAATCAAAGGAAGTTGAAGCCCCGCTTCTTCTCCCTGTCATACAACCAACAAAGCACAAGCAAGGAAAATAGATGCAGAAAGTATTTCTGTTAGAATTACTGTTAGTGTAAGTGATGCAATATAGCAAACAGTTAGTGGGTTAGTGAACTGAATTGTAAATAACTAAAAAAAATGAAAAAGTAGGGGGAAGGGAAGAAATTAACTAAAACTGAAAGTAAATTACTCAAACAGAAAATTAAATCAAACAAACTAAAAATGCTCAATCTAGTTATCCTCCAATTTGATCATTGTTGATTCAAAATCAATCCCCGGCAACGGCGCCATAAACTTGATACGCAGAAAACTCGTCTCGCAACAAATTTCCTTCGACAAGTGTACCGAATTTGTCGTCAAGTAAAAACTCACAATAGAGTGAGGTCGAATCCCACAGAGATTGATTGATCAAGCAACTTTAATTAAAGGAATGTTCTAGTTGAGCGAACCAGAATTTGAGTTGAGAATTGCAGAAAATTAAATGGCGGGAAAGTAAATAGTGGAAACAGTAAATGCTAGGAATAAAGAGCTGAATGTAAATGGAGGAAAGTAAATTGCAGAATCTTAAATAGGAATGGGCAATTGCTCATAAAATTAAATCGCAGAAATTAAAGAGAATGGGTAAGATTAGAAATGGGGAATTCATTGGGCTCAGGAGATGTTGCATTCTCCGGATCAAGTTCATTTTCATCTCTTCCTCAATCAATGCATTCATTGATCTCCTTGGCAATCTTAAGTGATCAAATTACAATTCCTTGTAATTCAATCTCTCAAATCTTGATCAATAGCCAATTTCTTGGTCAATTGCTCATGAGAAGAGATGAAGTATGGTCACTGATTATACCACATGCATTTCCCAAATCAAGTGTTAGAAGGATTATAGTCACATATCCATCCAAACCCAATTTGGTCCAGCATGAGAAAGCATTTCTAGCATGATCCCTTCATTCCTCTTTCAAGATAACTACCCAATTGGATGAAGATCGAAAGCTTTCTAGTAAAATCAAGAGAAAAGATAGAAGAAGGAGAATGAAAACTAAAATTGATCCATCAAATGAAAATAATGAAAGTAAAACTAATGAAAGGGGTTTAGTTGTTCATAGCTCTGGAAAATGAAAACAAAGATGGAGAATACATGCTGAAAGTAAAACTAAAAGTTTAGAGAAAGTAAATACAGAGAGTAGTTCTATGCCCAAAGGCTCCCTAGAGTTTCCAGCTCTCCTAACTAATTCAAAGCTACTCTTATATATACTACTCTTCTGATCTTCTAGTTGGCTCTTCAAGTCTTGGGTATGGGCCTTTGGATCCTGAGTTTGAAGCAGTTATCTTCTTCATTGGGCTTAGCTTTGCTTGCAGAGAGAAAGTGTGAAGTAGGCAGGGACTTTTAGCTCAGGACGTTAGTGGTGTTAACGTTAAGTGAAAGTG
Source organism: Arachis ipaensis (assembly GCF_000816755.2). Lineage (NCBI taxonomy): Eukaryota > Viridiplantae > Streptophyta > Magnoliopsida > Fabales > Fabaceae > Arachis > Arachis ipaensis. The sequence goes on along the minus strand of NC_029789.2, from coordinate 102,458,900 downwards.
TGGCTTTGAGAACATTAGTGACAATCACCTTTTTCACTAACGTTGCTCACCCAAGTATGAGCCACGTTAACTTCAACGTTAGTGGCACAAACGTTACCACTAGCGTTGCCTCTTGGTCCTTCGCACACGTTATTGGGACTTACCTTTCCCAATAACGTTGATAAGTTTCCCCCTTCCCTACGTTAGAGTCCACGTTAACTTAGTTAACGTGGCTCTTAACGTAAGCTTCCCAATCCTTCGAGAACGTTAGTGACACTTACCTTTGTCACTAACGTTCCAATGTGCCCCTATTTCTTACGTTAGTGTCCACGTTAACTAGGTTAACGTGGCTTCTAACGTAGTCATGCTAGCCATCTCCAACGTTAGTGACAAAGGTGAGTGTCACTAATGTTGGCTCCTCATCTCTTTATCCACGTTAGCTTCCACATTAACTAAGTTAACGTGGGAGTTAACGTTGCTGATGGTGGCTCTTGGTGGTTCACCCCAACGTTAGTGACAAAGGTAAGTGTCACTAACGTTGGCGACCAATTTCTCTCTCCACGTTAGCTTCCACGTTAACTTAGTTAAGGTGGCTTATGGAAGCTTGGCCAACGTTAGTGACAAAGGTGAATGTCACTAACGTTGGCTTCCCTTTTGCTTCTTAACGTTAGAAGCCACGTTAACTAAGTTAACATGGCAACTAACGTGGCCAATTATGAGCTTGGTCCAACGTTAGTGACAAAGGGGAGTGTCACTAACGTTGGCCTTATTGTCTTCTTCCACGTTAGAGTTCACGTTAACTTAGTTAACGTGACTCTTAACGTGGGCTTATGATGGCTTCGAGGGCGTTATTGGCGATTACCTTTCTCATTAACTTTACAAGTTAGCACCCATTCCACGTTAGAGGTCACATTAGTGGCACTAATGTGACTGCTAATGTGGTTCTTCTTTGCTTCCTTTGTCCTGAAATCAAGCAACAAAGTGCATCAAAGTTCTAGTCCAAGTCATGAGTCATGCATCATCCAATTTATCATATAATTCATGCAAAATTCTCATGAAATCATGTAAAGTGCATAATGTTTGCTTGAATGAAGATGTAAGTGAATATCTACCTAAAACTAGCTTATTTTCTAAGAAAATGCATGAAACTACCCTAAAAACAGTAAAGAAAAGGTCAGTGAAACTGGCCAAAATGCCCTGGCATCAATTATGACTCTAGTATCCTAGGAACTCAAACCACAAGCCAAGGTGGAAAATCTACTCAAAATCTAGAGTTGGCATTTTCACAAACACCTTGTGTGCATAAAAGTAAAACATGGGAAATTGCAAAGTAAAATGGAAAACTATAGCCAACTATCAACAAAACCAAACATAAACAAGGAATCAAACATAAAGGAAGCATGAAACATAAAATTCATTGATCAAAACTTCAAGAAACACAAAATTGCAAACATGAACAAGTAACTTAAACCAAAAGGAAATGAAAGTAAAGACAATGTAATTAAAGAGGAAATTGAGAGTACTTACAATTAAATGAGCAAAATCAAAGATCAAAGCTTCTATAAAATGCTACAGTGGAAATGGAAAGTAAACCCTAAGAGAGCTCTCTACTCTACACTATTCCTACTCCTAATTACTATGAAAAACTATGTAAAATTGTGCTTCAATGCCTCCCCTTTGATAAGTGTTGAAGTCTCCTTTATATAGCACTCTAAAACAGCATTTCAGCATTCCAAAAATGAGCCAAGGGCCTCCAAATTCACGCAGAACGTGTTTCATTAATGAAATCACGTGCAGGGACCTGTGCAGACGCACAAACGTGTGCGTCCACACCCTCAGCTGAAAATTGACCTGTGCGTACGCACAGGTGCGTGTGTACGCACACATGGAAATTCTCGCTTGTGCGTACGCACGCAGGGCTGTGCGTAGCACACTTTGCTGTGTGTGCTTTTCCTTGTTTTCTTCATGTTTTCTCCCTTGTACATGCTTTCTTCCACTTTTGGCCATCCATTCTTGCCTCCAAGGCCTGAAATCACTCACAAACCATATCACGGCATCGAATGACACAAAAGTGGAATTAAAAATCACTAATCTAAGCATTAAAATGCATGTTTTCACATTTGGAATCAAATTAGGGATCAAACATAATAGTATGCTATTTTGGTTCTTAAGTGTGAGTTCATGTGCTAGAATCCAATGAATTTGAGTCAAAATATACCATCAAATATGGACTCATCAATTCCCCACACTTAAACCATAGCATGCCCTCATGCTAAACCAACAAGGAGGATGATCAAAGAGGGTAATCAACTTATTAAATGCAACTATCTATATGCATGCAAATATATTATATACTATCTATATCTATATATCTATCTATAGTATCTATATGAAATTGGTGAAAACAAACAATCAAATTTCCAAGCAAGTATAGACAGAATAGGCCTAAGCAAGGAAATAGTTCAATGCAACAAAATCTAATGAATTGATTCAACTCATCAAAATGAAGCAACTTGCAAGAATACATGATAAGAAGCATGAAAACATAGAGTCGTGTAATTGAACCCTCACTAGGTATGTATACACTCTAGTCACTCAGTTTAGGGGTTTAATCACTCAAGTCTCTTCTAATTATGCTTTCAAGGAATTGCTTTTCATCTAACAATCAACAACAAGTGATGCATGAATGCAATTACAATAAGGACTTCATGTGGTTGTAATGGGGTTAGGGTGAAGGTGGAATAGATATGGCTAAGTGGACTAAAATGGTCAAATCCTTGATTAGTTTAAGTCATCCACATCAACCTATATCAATCAAATCAAAATAAAATACAATCCTAACCTTCCATCACCTTTTTCACACACATTCATGTATGCTCTTTCACTTACATCACATATGCATTCTTTATTCAATTCTTTTCTCTTTGGGGATAACTTTTGTCCCCTTTTTATGATTTGATTTTTTTTTGGTAAAAGACAATACATATGGTTTTAGTAGTTTGATGTTGTGATTTTTGCCAGTAAAGAATTTCATAAAAACAGTTGCGTTGTAGATATAGTCTCTAAACCAACAAAAATCCCTTCGTACAAACGTTTTAGTTGTCACAAGTAACAAACTCCTTAAAAATTGTTAACCGAGTATTCAAACCTCGGGTCGTCTTCTCAAGGAACTAAAAGGAAGTATGTTCTTATTATTTGCTATAAAGGTCATAATCGGGGTTTAGAAGGTGAGAAGCAAGTGATTTGAATGACAAGTAAAGTAAATGGCAATTAAAATAAATAAATACTGTAAAGCAAACTTTTGGCAAGGTAAGAGAAATTGGAAGTCCAACTTAGTTATCTCTCTCAACAATGATGAAAGTTGAATCTAAATTCCACTTAGTTGACCTTTACTAAAGCAAAGGAAAGTCAAGGGACTAATTAGTTTGACCTTCGAATCCTATTTATTTCCTAAGAAAAAGTTGGGATTATTGAAGTTCAGTTCAATTAGCAAGATAACGATTATCAATTATGCCGAGTTGGTAACTGTTGAGTTCCTGATTTCTTAACCAAAACCAAAAGGGGAAAAAGTAAATTACTGGAATAAAATATCTTAAGATCGGAAACAATGATAACATAAATTAAAAAGAGCAATCATAAAATGAAAATACCTCAAATATCATTAATTCAAATAATAATCTGTAACATGGAATAATTCATAAATTCAATTATAAAAGTAAATAATCAACTCAAGTGCTGGAATAAATAAAAGTGAAAGGGAAGCTAAAACAAAGAAACGTAAAACCTGGATCGAGAGTCACTCTTACAAACTAAGAGAAGTCTTAAATCCTAAGAGAGAGAGGAGAGAACCTCTCTCAAGACTAAATCTAAATCATGGGAAGTAAAAATTGGCGAGCTCCCTTTTGAATGGATGCATTCCCCCACTTTATAGCCTCTAGTCTGTGTGTTTTGTACCTGGATCTGGGCGAAAAGGGCTTCAGAAATCACTGGGGGCGTATTCTGTAAATTCTGATACGTGGCCTCTGTCACGCATCCGCGTGGGTCACGCGGTCGCGTCATCTGGAGTTTTCCTTGTGGCGCGGTCGCATCGGTCACGCGTCCACATCGAATGCGCTATGCTCAAGTCGCACGGCCGCGTCGCTGCTTCTTCGCTCCTAGCACGTGATCGCGTCGTCCATGCGATCGTGTGGATGCCAGTTTCTTCAAAACTCTGTTTCGCACTTTCCTTCCATTTTTGTACGTTTTCTTTTCCATCCTTTAAGTCATTCTGTCTTAGAAAATCTGAAACTACTCAGCACACTAATCACGGCATCGAATGGAAATAAAGGTAATTAAAATAATTAATTTTAAAGCTTTGGAAACATATTTTTCACGTACATCACCTAATAAGGAAGGGAAAGTAAAACCATGCAATTAATATGAATAAGTGGGTGAAGGATTAAATAAATCACTCAAACTAAGCACAAAATAACTCATGAAATATGGGTTTATCAACCTCCCCACACTTAAACAATAGCATGTCCTCATGCTAAATCCAAGGTAAAGAATAAGGTAAGGTTAAAGTGGTGGAATGTTATGCAATGCAACCTATTCTAAATGCATCTACCTAAATGAGTCATACAATTCCAATTTATCCACTCATATATAAAGCTTACACATAGTCAAATTAATTCACATTCTCGAGGAGTCATATATGTATATATATATATATATATATATATATATATATATATATATATATATATATATAGCCAACCTTTAAATAATAAAGCACTTCTGCAAATGAGATGGGAAAGAAAAATATTGTACAAACTTGCAAAACAATTAGTAATTTAAACACAGATATATGTTGATGAGCTATTGAACCCTCACTGGAATTTGTGTTTACCCTCTAGTCACTCAGTGTTTATTAGGTTTATTCACTCTACTTTTCTTTTTATTCTTACTTTCTATTACTTTGTTCTTCATCTAACCAATCAACAATTATAGAGTACAGTCATACCAAAAGTCATGAGGTCTTTAATTAAGGTTGTAATGGGGCCAAGGTAAAGGTAAGGATATATGTATAAGGCTAAGTGATCTAATAAGTGAATCCTTAATTAGACTAAGATCTCACCTAACATACATATTTAGTAGAACAAAACTTCTTTACCAATTTTCCCATATTATCCCACTTGTTGTTACATGCTCATGTTTCAATTTTATTTTTATCCCATGTGCATTGCTTTTATTTTGCATTGAGGAATTCTTTTGTATCCCCTTTTATTAAATGCTGAAAAATAACCCTTTTTTTTAATGCACATGGTAATTGAATCACTTTGATTTCTCATGAGCATGCTTCCCAAATTTTCTGAGTTATTTTATTTCTTTCAACTTTTCTACCTTTTGTTTCTATCATCCATGTTCCCAATAGGTTTCCCACATTTTAATCTATTCATAATTTTCTATCTTAAGCTAACCAATGATTCAACTTGGGATTTTATTTTGTTTTTTTGCTTAAGGCTAGTAGTGTGGCTAAATAGAATAAAAGGGATTTTAAAGGCTCAAGGGGGCTAACAAGGGTGATGTGAAAAGTAAGTTATTTTGGGGTAAGTGAGCTAAAATCAAATGATGGTCTTAATCATTTTTTTGGTATGTATCTATATTCTATATTCTATAATTAGACATATAGATTAAAGCAAAGTAAAGAACATCAAAATAAAAAGAAGCGAAACACACAGGAATGAAATTATGGTTTGAACGCAACCATACAATTAAGCTCAAGACTCATAGGCTGTGTGTTCTCTAACTCAAGCATCATATATCATTCATATATGTTATGCAGGTTTAGTTAAAAATTCCCATTATTCTCATAAAAAAATTTATTTAGGGTAGCCTTTAAAGTTTTAATGTTCTTCTTTGATGAAATGTTGTCAACTTAACTATATGATGTAATGCTATATATACAAGGTTTATGGATTTAAATCTGTTATGTTCAATTTCCTAGCTTTCTTCCTTTTTATATTTTTCAATTTAAACTAAGCTATCTTATGCTAAAAAGGGTAAACTATACTAATTAATCCACTAATAAGTCAAAATTGTAAACTAAACTAAATAACTAAAAATATGAACTAAAAATGCAAAATGCGGAAATAGAGTAAAAATACATAAAAGTAGCAATGTATAAGTACTCAAAAAATAACAGTAAAAAGAAAAATACAGAAAAAAAGAGATGTAGTGGTTCACCAAAATAAAATGCCAGAGATGGCGACCTCTCCACACTTAAACTGAAGCATCGTCCCTGATGCTCAGTCAAGCCGGGTGTGAAGGGGTGTCATCGCTGGTAGGGATGGTAGCTGGAGGCTCTGTGGTGGTGGTGGGCTGAGCGTCTGGCTGCTGTAGAGGCGGTGCTGACTGGATCGGGATCTCCGGATCTGCAGCCTCGATCTGATGCGTAACCTCCTGATGTGGTGCAGCCTGCTCTGTGCCTGCCTGCAGATGGGTCTCCTCCTGGGGCTCATCCTCCTCCTCCTCTGATGGCTCTGATGGTGTGTCGGGCTCGGAGGGGATGTCACCACCTTGTCGGATCATCAGCTTCAGATGCGAATAGCGTCGCTGGCTGCGACACTCCAATCTCTTATACCGGCGCCGGTTACGGCACTCCATCTGATCAAGCTGTCGGAATAGGCGGTGCACGAGGTGGTATACGGGCTCAGAGGCAGGTGGAGGTGCAGCGGTGGTAGCAGGGGCAGCAGGGGCAGCCGTGGATGAAGAGGGTCCAGCAGACAGTGGCGCTGTCTCATCAGTAGCAGTGAAGGGTGGTAGTCTGTAGCCCAAAGCTAGGAAGTTCCTGCTGTGAGGAATGATTTTCCTACAGTCCGCCGATGGTGGTCTCTCATCGGCATCCTCCCATGGCACGTCAGCTCGACGGCCTAGCTGTGTAACCAGATACGGAAAAGGGAGGGTGCCTCAGACGTAGACCCTGGCCATATAATGCCGGATAAAGCGTGGCAGATAAAGGTCCTTACCCTCCATCACACACCATAGGAGGGTAATCATAGCAGCTGGGATCTCCGTCTTATGAGTACTCGGCATCACATAGTTGCTCAAGATCTGGTGCCATAACCGAGCCTCATCATTTAAGTACGCCCTCTTGATCCCTCTAGGCATGGTGGTGTCCTGACCCATCTCCTAAGGAACCGTCGGGTCGAGAGCTATCCGTGCCTTCACAGCATCCCAATCAAACCGCATCAGGCGCATGTCCTCCTCAGCCTTTTTATAACCATCAGGCTGATCGGACTTGGCTGGGAGCCGGAGAATGTCCTCTATGGCCTCCTCAGTGACTAGAATCTGCTTTTCTCTCAGGTTCACTGCATCGAGGGTGGTGATGTAGTAGTTGCAGTAGAATTCTCTGACCCAAGATGCATTGACCTCTGTCAGTGCTCTCTCCAGAAAGAACCAGCCTCTTTACTTGATTTGCTCAGTGGTGTACTGCTGGAGTGCTTCTGGAATCCTCAGAGTTCTCTCCAGGTATAGATTCATGGAGTTTGCAAATGCCGGATACTTCAGCTCACAGTATCGGTTTGCAAATTTTATTGAATCATGTGCAGGGAGCAGCTGGTCAGCTTTTTTCTGCTGTGTAAAGTTCTTCTCCTGCCATGAAGAATCATGCATTAGGTCAATGATGGACTGGGATGAATCTCCTCTTTTGCGCTTGCCAGTAGCTTTGCCCTTTCCTTTCCTCTGTGAGGCAGACATCCTGAAAAATGAAAAACCAGGATATATAAAAATAGGAAAGCAAGTAGGCATATAGGCAAAGAAAACACAAAGTGGCAGGGGAGAATTTGAATGAGGTAAATGAGTTAAGTAAATGTGCATTAAGGATTGTATAGTAGTTTAAAAGTTTGAAAGGAAGAAGTTACAATCCAAAATGTATCAGAATTCAAGTTAAATAGGAAAATTGTCATTATGCCATGGTTAGAAAGTTAGAGGAAAGTGAAAAATCAGAAAAGATATTTTAAAAGGTTAGTATGGTGAGAATTTGAAAAAGAAGTCAGTAAATTAAAATTGGTGAGTCAGTAAAAAGTGGGTTAAGGTAAGTGGCATAAAGAAAATATTCCATGTAACAAGGATTCACAGGTAGGAACTATAGTGACTCATAACCAAACAAGAAAAACAAGTAGATGCTGATTCAAATAGATATAAAGAAAGCAAAAATTGGAATCAAAACATCACAAATGCAGTTTATAAACTAGGAAATCAAAAAGGATAAAAAAGCATGCCCTGGCAATTATGAAATGGTTTGGTTAAAGCAGTGGAAAATAAAGTTCAAATTGCCAAACCAAAATATGAATGAAAATATTTTTATAGAAATTTGGGCAGCATTCCAGCTAAAATTGGATTATCCCGAAAAATAAACAGCAATCAAAGCAGTTCATATGAATTAAAAAGTCAAGCTGTAGGTACATATATATAATATAAACATGAAAATTCAATGTAAAGAGCAGCAATATACAAGAAATACAGCATATGAACAAGATTACAGCAATAGTAGATTTGCAAATATGATAAAACAGAAGCAAGAACAGTGCAAATAAACAGACCTAGAGCCACTAACCACAGCCTAGGCTACCTAACAACCTAAAATACACTACAACATGCAAGACTATCTATCCTAATTATGAACAGAAACGGAAAAAAATAAGAAGAACTACGAACAGATAAAAGGGATTGCGTGTTGTAGAACCTGGAAGGCGGAATAAGGAGAGTAGGCAGGAAGGTGGTTGGTTGGTGGTGATGGTGGCGCGGAGGGGGGGCAGTGGCGGGGGAGGAGGGAGGAAGAAGAAATAGGAAGAAAGAAGAGGGGGTTGGTTGCGGCTGGGGGCGGACGGCGGCGGTGGGTGGTCGGCGGTTCCCGGCGGTGGTTGGTGCAGCGGTAATGGTGGCTGGGTGGTGGTGGTTGAGGGTTGGGGAGAGAGAGAGAGAGGGTATTAAGAGTGAAAGGGTGGGGCGCGAGGATAGGGTTTCGCGTGACCTGGGGGGTTATATTTTGAAATCCACGTGGCCACGTGGGGAACGCGGTCGCGTGGTGAGGGTGAAAATGGGGGTGACGCGATCGCGTAGGTCGCGCGATTGCGTGAGAGGGGTAGGAGAGGGGATGACGCGATCACGTGGGTCACGCGATTGTGTCGCTGGAATTTGTGTTAGACGCACGCTTCCATCGTCGTTTTAGCGCAACTCTCTGTCTCCTTCGAGGGTGTTGTGCAATCCATGCGACGCGATCGCGTCGCTCACGCGGTCGCGTGGGATTGGTTTTGTGCGAGTGACGCGATCGCATGGGGCATGCGACCGCGTGGGCCAATTTGTGCAAAACGCACAAGGGCCGCACGATTCCAGCCTAACTTTCTGGACGTTGGATCTTGACGCTGATCTCCAGGGCACGCGGTCGCGTGGGTGACGCGGTCGCGTGGATAGTGTTTTCGCAATATGACGCGATCGCATGGGGCATGCGGTCGCGTCGTGCATCCCTTTTTTTTTATATGTAAGATAAATGCAGAATGCAATGATTAATATGAATGCTATGCATGATTCCAGGTTCAATAAAGTAAAATGAAGAGAAAATAAAAATGAAAGCAATTAACAAGAATTAAATTGAAAAAGAAGCGACCATACCATGGTGGGTTGTCTCCCACCTAGCACTTTTAGTTAAAGTCCTTAAGTTGGACATTGGAGGAGCTTCCTGCTATGGCGGCTTATGTTTAAATTCGTCCAAAAATCTCCACCAGTGCTTGGAATGCCAATAGCCTCCGGGATCCTAAACTAGGCATGCAAAGCTTCTGAACAGCTTCAAACAGATTGTTAGGCTCCCGGGGTGACAAACGTCAGAATAAACTCCAGGATCCCAAGCCTTGCTTTTAAATCCGCCTCCGTCTTGATCTACATGTCTCCATCCGGGCGGTTTAAAGAGTAGAATCTCACCATGGTGACCAAACGTTCTCTGTGATCCATGCAATTGAGCATGATACCAATCCATGTACTTCGAGGTGAAGCGTGGAACCTTATTAAACCTTGTGCACCAACTCTGAGTACGAGCCATTTCCCTCTTACTCTTAAAGCAGCAAAGAGCTCTAAGCTGGCCATCTGTTTCAACCAAACCATATTCAAGTGAATAAGTAAAGTTATAGGTTAAGGATTGTACCCACTTGAAGCTTGTATTAGGTGGTAATGGCCTTGGGATAGGTGTTTCCGGTGGTTCTGTAAGTTCTACTCCCTTGTGCTCTTCTGTGAATTCCTCCACTTCCTTGCAAGGTTCTACAATTGTATCTGTGTCCTGGTCAAAGTCTTCTATGTCTTCCTCATCACTTGAGTCATAGATTGGAGGTTGAGAGAAATCTACCTCCGCATCGTCTTCATATTCACTTGGGGAAGATTCTTCGACCTCAGAGAATTCACTTGCGGATGCCAGTTCATTACTAAGAGAATTTGACTTGTGACTATCATCATTAAGGGAATTTGTGTCCTGGGTTATTTCATCTGATTCTTCATAAACAACTTGCCTTGGAGATTGTACAATATCCTCCTTAGCATCAACTGTAGCGTCCTTGACGGAGTTCTCCTCAGTTCTGGATTCCCATGGAGGTTCAGCATCTCCTAGATCTTCAACCAACTCTTCTTCTTGTACAATGACAGCTTCTTCTACTTGTTCTAGTACGAATTCATTCTCTGTCTTGTCCACTGGAGTTTCTGGTATCTCCTTCATGCTACGCTCTTCGTTAGACTGTTCACATGGGGCTGTGGCTGATCCTTGTGTATTTGAGCGCCTAGAAACCCATAGAATTACTGCTTGCTCCAGTTGTCGAATGGTTGTTTGAAGTTTATTTACTGTTTTCTTTAGGCAAACCTCTGCTTCTCGGGTTGCCGGATTTGGACATGATACATAGAAAAGTGGCGGTGATTGGGAGTGATTGGATTGGTACTGGGGTAAGGAAGGATCATATGGTGGCGAATGGTGAAGAGAAGCTTGTGAGTGTGGTGGTTAGAGGTTCTGTTGAAAGGATGGTTTATATGCACGGGGTGGGGCTTGTTGGTAGTTACAAGGTTGTCCACCA
>NC_029789.2:102445513-102447748 GCF_000816755.2 Arachis ipaensis | reverse complement strand
AAAAACAGAAATAAATAAACAAGTAAAAGAAAAATATTTACAATAACCAATAATAAGGCACACGTTAGCAGTTCCCCGGCAATGGCGCCATTTTGACGTTGTGATTTTTGCCAGTAAAGAATTTCATAAAAACAGTTGCGTTGTAGATATAGTCTCTAAACCAACAAAAATCCCTTCGTACAAATGTTTTGGTTGTCACAAGTAACAAACCCCTTAAAAATTGTTAACCGAGTATTCAAACCTCGGGTCGTCTTCTCAAGGAACTGCAAGGAAGTATGTTCTTATTATTGGCTATAAAGGTCGTAATCGGGGTTTAGAAGGTGAGAAGCAAGTGATTTGAATGACAAGTAAAGTAAATGGCAATTAAAATAAATAAATACTGTAAAGCAAACTTTTGGCAAGGTAAGAGAAATTGGAAGTCCAACTTAGTTATCTCTCTCAACAATGATGAAAGTTGAATCTAAATTCCACTTAGTTGACCTTTACTAAAGCAAAGGAAAGTCAAGGGACTAATTAGTTTGACCTTCGAATCCTATTTATTTCCTAAGAAAAAGATGGGATTATTGAAGTTCAGTTTAATTAGCAAGATAACGATTATCAATTATGCTGAGTTGGTAACTGTTGAGTTACTGATTTCTTAACCAAGACCAAAAGGGGAAAAAGTAAATTGCTGGAATAAAATATCTTCAGATCAGAAACAACGATAACATAAATTAAAAAGAGCAATCATAAACTGAAAATACCTCAAATATCATTAATTCAAATAATAATCTGTAACATGGAATAATTCACTAATTCAATTATAAAAGTAAATAATCAACTCAAGTGCTGGAATAAATAAAAGTGAAAGGGAAGCTAAAATAATGAAACGTAAAACCTGGATCGAGAGTCATTCTTACAAACTAAGAGAAGTCCTAAATCCTAAGAGAGAGAGGAGAGAACCTCTCTCAAGACTAAATCTAAATCATGAGAAGTAAAAATTGGCGAGCTCCTTTTTGAATGGATGCATTCTCCCACTTTATAGCCTCTAGTATGTGTGTTCTGTACCTGGATTTGGGCCAAAAGGGCTTCAGAAATCACTGGGGGCGTATTCTGTAAATTCTGATACGTGGCCTCTGTCACGCGTCCGCGTGGGTCACGCGGTCGCGTCATTTGGAGTTTTCCTTGTGGCGCGGTCGCGTCGGTCACGCGTCCGCATCGAATGCGCTATGCTCAAGTCGCGTGGCCGCGTCAGTCATGAGGCCACGTCGCTGCTTCTTCACTCCTGGCACGCAATCGCGTCGTCCATGCGATCGCGTGGATGCCAGTTTCTTCAAAACTCCGTTTCGCACTTTCCTTCCATTTTTGTACGTTTCCTTTTCCATCCTTTAAGTCATTCTGTCTTAGAAAATCTGAAACTACTCAACACACTAATCACGGCATCGAATGGAAATAAAGGTAATTAAAATAATTAATTTTAAAGCTTAGGAAACATATTTTTCACGTACATCACCTAATAAGGAAGGGAAAGTAAAAATATGCAATTAATATGAATAAGTGGGTGAAGGATTGAATAAATCACTCAAACTAAGCACAAAATAACTCATGAAATATGGGTTTATCATAGTTCATACATGAATGCTCCCATTTTCCAAAATTTTCAATGAAATACCCAAAATCAAATAATTTCATTCACTACCAATGTTTCCCAAAATTCTCCCACACTTAAATGAAATATACTCCTCAACCTAAGCTTATCAAGGATACAATTCAAGGTAAATCATGGTTTTCTGCTTAAGGTTGTGATGTGCTAATATCAAGAACAATGGGGGTAAATAAAGCCCAAAAGGGGTTAACAATAGTAGATGCAAGGGTAAGGCTATATGGGTAAGTGAGCTATGTAAAGATGGCCTCAATCATGCTCAATGCAATTCAAAACATCAATCATTGGAAATAAAGAATCAAGCAAAACCAAGATTACAATCATAGAAGAGATATAGCACACAATGAACAAAATTAGTGGTTAAAAGTGTAACCACTCATTATAGCTCAAAAACTCACAAGGTATTTGTTCTTTACTCTTCGATGTTCCATAAGGAAATGATTCAAGCAAGCTTGAAAACAGTTTTCAAATTAATTCAATAGAATGCCCTTGAAGAAAAATTCTTGGAAATATTTGTTGTTTTTCACCAAAACTTATTTCCTATATGTATGTATGTTGTGACGGATGCAAAATTTTTTTTTTCAAAATTTTCT
>NC_029789.2:102404961-102445440 GCF_000816755.2 Arachis ipaensis | reverse complement strand
TAGGCATAAGCTATTCACATCATCCAATCACAATCCATATCTATACTATATACCAAGCAATGTAAAGATGCAATATGTATATATACACCAAAATGAAAGTGCAATACTAAAGATAACTAGAAGTAACTAATATATATATATCAAAAGTACTAAATAGCAGTGCATAAGTCAAAGTACTATAAATATCCACAAAAAGCATACTAAAACTCAAAATAAACTAAATGACAAGTGTTCAGAAGAGAATATTTACACCCAAAAATAGTAGATCCTCCCCCACAATTAGAAGATGCACGATCCTCAGTGCTCAAAATAGTCAATCGGGGGGAAATCATCCATAAGAAAAAGCTCCACCATCAGATGGTGGTGGGTGGTGGTGACGCTGGTAAACAATGAGGGCTCCGGATGTGACTGGGGTGGGCTCAACTGCTGGCTCCTCAACTGCCGGGTCAGCTGTCTCGACTGCCATGTCTGCTGTCAGTTCGCTCTAGCTGCAGGCTCCTCAACTCTAGGCTCCTTAGCTTTCTGAACTACTACCTGCTCGACTGTGGGCTCCGCCGGTCTCTACTCAAGTATCTCGAATGCCTAGCCAGCTTCAGCTGCTGGCCCCTTAGATGCAGGCTCCTCAGCCTCAGGCTCTGGTGTATCTGGAGGAGGTGGCCCAAGGTCTCTACCTTCAAACTTCGCCACTATCCACTGGAAGCAGCGAGTGTTGCGGCGTTCGGATCGTTGGACGGCCTGAAGGATCTCCCGGCATAACTCATATGGTGTCTGGGGTCGGGGTGTGGGTGCGGGCGCTGTAGGAGGTGCTGAAGGCTCTGCTACTGATGACGGCTCAGTCGTCTTCCTTTTCTTCTAAGATGGCCCGTCATAATCTCCATATGGCAGAAATGGCTACTTACTGATGTATACAGACGTCCGGTTTGTTGGGCGTCTCTCTACCCAAGATAAGGCTGGTAATCTGGTGATCAACGATGGGAAGGGAACGTTGTATTTCAGCTGTTGGTTCACCTTCATCATCGACTCTCTGATAAGGGAAAGAATAGAGATCCTCTTCCCCTCCAGAATAGCCCACAATAATATTGCCACATGGACTCTGATATGCGTGGCATGCGTGCTCGGAAGAATGTAGTCGGCTATGATCTGCTGCCAGATCCTTGCCTCTGGATTGAGATCGGTGCACGCAATGTGATGCAAAAATTATTGTTGGTTTATATTTTCTTCCTAAAGAAAGGAATTACTTCGTTGTAAGCATAGCTCCAAACCAACAAACAACTCTCCCATCAAATTAAAATATGGTTTTGTCACAAGTACAAACCCCAATGAAAATTAACTGAAGTATTTAGACTCCGGGTCGTCTCACAAGGAATTGCAATAAAATGGTCAATTATTGGCTATGAGGGGACAAGGGGTTTGGTTGATAGAAGGGGCAATAAAATAAATGATAAGAAAAGTAAAGAGATCAATTAAAGAAAGCAATTAATAAAGAGAGATATTCATGGCAAGGTTGAGATCATAAGCTTAGATCTTAGTCATTAATCATAACAATACTTAACAAGAATTTATCTTATTTCGTCATCACAAATGTTGGAAGAAGGTGTAAGTTATCTTCCATTAGAGAAAGTCAAACAAGACTAGTTAACCTCAATCCAAATGTCCTAATCAACTCACTAATGGAATTAGCAAGAGATTAGAGTCAATGAAAATCATATTAACTAACAACTCTAGATCACCAATCTAAATTGGGTATTAATGACTCAAGATTGCCCAATTACTCTTTCTATGCCAAGAATGCTCAAAATCTACTCTAAAGCCCAAACAAGCATTTTGTCAAATACTTGGAAGGCATGAAAGGAAATCATAGTAAAAATGCAAGAATAATAAATTTACCAACTACCAATTGCAAGAAAAGTAAATCAACAACTCAAATAAACAATTATAAGACATCAAACATTAAATTTCATTAAAAGAGATCTAACTCCAACATGAGCATCCATGAACATAAAAGAGACATAAAAGTAAAATTGACAAGAGAACTAAGAAGAGTAGAGTAGTAGAAACAAGAAAATGTAAAGGAAACAAGATGAAATCAAGAATTGAACATGGATCTATGATGCAAATACCCTAGGAACCCTAATTCTAGAGAGAAGAGGGAGCTTCTCTCTCTAGAAACTAACCTACATGATGCTAAGTTACAAACAATTGCTCCTCCCTAGCCAAAGTTTGAATTCAGCATGAAATAGCATCAGAAATGGGTTGGATTGGGCCCAAAATGAGTTGCAAATCGCTGGCCATGATTTCACTTTAGTGAACCACGTGCTCCATCGGTGTGCACACGTACAGTGCGCGTGCGCACCTCTATACGTCAAGCAACTATGGAAAATTTTATATCATTTTGAAGCCCCGAATGTTAGCTTTCCAATGCAACTAGAACTGCCTCATTTGGACCTTTGTAGCTCAGGTTATGGTCGATTGAGTGCGAAGAGGTCAGGCTTGACAGCTTTGCGATTCCTTCATTTCTTCATGAGTTCTCCCACTTTGCATGCTTTTCTCTTCACTTCTTCCATCCAATACTTGCCTTATGAACCTGAAATCACTCAACAAACACATCAAGGCATCAAATAGAATTAAAATAAGTTAAATTTAGCTATTTTAAGGCCTAAATAGCATGTTTTCACACTTAAGCACAAATCTAGGGAGAATTATAAAACCATGCTATTTCATTGAATAAATGTGAAAAAAGTTGATAAAATCCCCCAAATTAAGCATAAGATAAACCACAAAATCAGGGTTTATCAAATCTCCCCACACTTAAACCAAGCATGTCCTCATGCTAAGAATAAAGAAGTACAAGAAAAGGGTTATGAACATTTATTCAATGTAAAGAAACTATATGCACCTATCTATATGAATGCAACTAAATGCAAAATGATTCTACCTACTTGGTCAAAAGCAAATCAATCTCCAAGAACACATATGCACATGTAGGGCTAAGCAGTATGATGACTCATGAATCCTACCAATTCAAATATCAAAATGAAGTACAAGTAGACTTGCAAGAAGAAGAGCTCATGAAAGCCAAGAACAAGGAATTGAGCATCGAACCCTCACCGGAAGTGTATCCGCTCTAGTCGCTCAAGTGTATAGGGTCAATCACTCAATTCTCTTCTACTCATGCTTTCCAAGATTTATTTTTCATCTAACAATCAACAATTATTCAATGCATGGATACATTCATCATGAGGTTTTATTCATAGGGTGTAATGGGGCTAGGGTCAAGGTAGGATGCATATGGTCAAGTGAGCTTGAAATTTGAATCTTTGATTAACCTAAGCTCTCACAAAACACATATAACAACCTATACAACTCTAATACACAACCTAGCTATCCATGATTCCCACTTTTTCACATACTCATGCATTCTTTTTAATTCACATTCCATATGCATTGTTATTATTACTTTACTTTGGGGCATTTTTTTTTGTCTCCTTTTTATTGCTTTTTCTCTTTTTTTTTTCTTTATATATATATTATTTTATTTTATTTATTTCTTTTAAGTATATACAAACGTATCAATGCATATGGTTTTACATATAGTGTATGAATGTGTACCCAATTCCCAATATTTTTAATAAAAATAAAAATTACACTTTTACCGCAACCAATGTCCCAAGTTTCCCATACCTAAATGATACACACCTTCACTAGCCTAAGCTAATCAAAGATCTAAATTAAGGGATATTTATTGTTCTTTACTTAGGGGTAGTGATGTGCTAAAATTAAGAACGAAAGGGATTAAGTAGGCTCAAATTGGCTAACAATGGTTGATGAAAGGTAGGCTATTTGGGTAAGTGAGCTAAATGAAATGATGCCCTCAATCATATAAATGCATTCATACATAGAATAATGGACATATAGAATCAAACAAATCAAAGATTACAATCATAGAAAGAGAACAATGCACACAAGAATGGAAAATAAGTGGTTATAAGTTGTAACCACACAATTGGGCTCAAAACTCACATGCTTGTGTTCTTAGCTCAAAAACTATGTTCCAAAATACATTCTTCAAGCAAGTTCACACAAAATTTTTTTTGAATTGGTAGGGTTCCCTAAAACAATTTTTCTTGGAAAAGAATCATCACCCTAACCAAGTAGTCCTAACATAAAAAGAAGTGGTAAAATATGTACAAATTCTAACTAACATGCAACCTATCATGCAATGCAACAACTAACTAACAAAGACATAAAATTAAGAATTGGTGTTGAAAAAGGAAGTTGTTACCCATGGAGGTCGGTCGGACGACCTCCCCACACTTAGAAATTTGCACCGTCCTCGGTGCATGCAAAGAAGAGCAAGGTGGACGGGTTGCTACAATTGATGAGCTCCTTCAAAAGGTTGTGTAGGTGAACTTGTTTATTGCCCCATGTAAAAAGCTTTTCCATTCCTTTCCTTCTTGGTGGCCAACCTTAAAGGAAAGAGAAAGAAGGATAATTAAGCCTATAAGAAAGATATCAAGCAAATATAACATAGGCGGGGCTAATGCCAAATAAGAATAGGGTCCTCACTACATGGTAGCTACAACATGTGAGTGAGAAAACAATATAAGCTAAGGCATATTAACTAACACTTGATGCAAAAGTAAAGTCAAAGCATGAAGAGCACTCAAAAGCATCAAGGTCGACTAGAAAGAGTGGGTCATGAAAGACATGCAAGCTCATATCAATGCACAAAGAGTATAAGAGTCATACAAGATTAAGCATTGATTTAAAAGTTTCATCACCCAACAATATCAAACAAGTCAAGAAGCACCAAGATTAATCAAGAAATTCTGAACAATTGAGTAAGAAAATTCAACACCATTATTCAAATAAGAAGCTCGAAAAAAAATAAAGTAAAAATAGGCTATAAAAACAAAATGAAAATGGAAAGAATAGAAGTATGCGAATGCAATGGACAAAATAAAATGGAAGATGAGAAAAAAAACTCTTTTTTTGCCAGCACAGATGCGCACAGTGCGCGGGCGCGTGTCTGATGAAGGTGGCGATCGGCGCGGACGCGTGAAGTGCGCTTGCGCATCAGTCGCGGGCACAAAATAGGCACAAAATTGGCATAACTTTATGGTTTTTGTACCAGAGGGGTAGGTGGCGCTATCGGTGCGCACGCGCACAGCGTCCGTGCGCGGGCATTGCGCAATTAGCATCAAGGACGCGTACACACCAGGGGCGCGCACGCGCGAGTGGTTTGTGCTTCAGGCATGGTGCTGGCGCAGTGTAGGCGCAACTCTCGGGTCAGTGTATGGAGGATGAATTTTTGCATCCACGTGTACGCGTACATGGCGCGTCCGCGTGGATGGGTGAAAATGCTTAATGCACGCGTATGCGTGCAGTGCGCGTACGCGCGGATGGTGCTCTATTTTTCAAAAAATTTTCTATGTTTTTGCACCAATCCAAGCATTCTGAACCTCCAAACAGCTACCAAAACACCTTCAAACCTTATTTAACATACTAAACTACCAACTCAACAAGACATGAAATTAAATTAATTACCAATATGTACAAAGGAGAAAAATGAAAAGAATTTACCATGGTGGGGTGTCTCCCACCTAGTACTTTTAGTTTAAGTCCTTAAGTTGGACATTTGGTGGGGGTCCTTCCTAGGGTGGTTTATGCTTGAATTCATCCTTGAATTTCCACCATTTTTTGTATCTCCAATGTCCACCGGGATCCCAAATTAGGCGCACAAGGCCTTCAAGAAAGCTTATGTAGATGACAAAGCCCAAGAGTTTTGATTGTTGACATGAAATCTGGGGTCCCAAACCTTGTTCTTGCACCCATCTTCCCGTTGACTACCATAGCTAAATTTGGGTGACAAGACTTGTGAATTCTCAATTGAGCATCCAAACATTCCCCTAGACCCTTGCAATTTGGTTCTACACCAACCATTACTATTCAACTTTGAGCATGCAACCATCATGAACTTATAGTGATGTTTCCAACTACTACACAGCTCTCTCCCACTCTTAACTTCACAAAGAGTTCTAAGTTGACCATCGTTTTCAATCAAACCATATTCAAGTGAGAAAGTAAAGCTTAGGGATAGAAATTTTACCCACTTGAATGTTGTGTTGGATAATGGTGACTTAGGAAGGGGAACCTCCCCACACTTAGACAATGTGAGGTTTACGCCCTTGTGCTCCTTCTTGACTACCTCCACCTCCTTACAACTTTCCTTAACTTCGACCTCTTCCTCTTGGTGGCTCGCTTCCAATTCAATTTCTTCTTCATTTCTCACCAAGGGCATGAGAGATTGTGCATCTTCTTCTTTGACCTCAATTTCAAGCCCAATGGGAGAGGATTCAATTTTAGATAGGAACTCCTCAATGATTGAATCCATCTCTTGATCAGCCTCTTCAAAGTTTTCAATCATAATATGCTTTGGAGGTTGTACACCCTCTTCAACATCAACATCAAGTATCTTGGAAGAGGGCTCTATAATGCTACATTCCCATGGACTTCCAACATCTCCTAGGTCTTCAACCACTCCTTCTGGCTCAATTGTCTCATCTTCCTCCCCTTGTGGCAATTCTTGCTTCAACTCCTCCTCTTCACCTTGAAGCTCTAAACTCACTCCCTCACTATGCTCCTTAATTTCTTCTCCATATTCGTTAATGGCAGTGCCTTGGTTACTTAGGCTTAGTTGGGAGGAGGCCATATTGCTAACGGCTTCCACTAGGATAGCCATCTTGGCTTCTAGCTCCTTAAACTCCTTTTTCATTCCCTCTTGTTTGCCTTTGAAATTGAGAGTTAAGATCTCCTAGTTCTAGCATGAGGGCTTCATTGGGGGGCAGTGGTGGAAGATAGGGTTCATTGTTTGAGGGGAAGGCATTGTAGTTGGAAGGTGGTTCGTATTGGTAAGGGTATGGAGATGGTGTATATGAAGGTGGTTCTTGGGAGTAGTTGTGTTAGAATTGTGGTGTTTCTATGTATGGTTCATTTGGCTCATAAGGTGGTTAGTATGGTGGATAAGGATTAGGGTCATATGGAGGTGGTTGGTGGTATGGGGCTTGTGAGTAAGGTGGTTCAAAACTATGTTGAGGGGGTGGTTCATAGGCATGTGGTGGTGGTTGTTGACAATCACAATAAGGGTCACCACATCCATTAGATTGATATGCATTAGGATTAGAATTATACCCATAAGAAACCAGAGGTGGTTGTTGCCAAGAAGGGTGATCAATCTTTTGAGGCTTTTTCCATCTTTGATTGTTCCATCCTTGATGCATGTTACCATTGTAGTTCCCATTTCTTACAACATAATTTGAGCCAAACTCATAGCCAAAGTGAGGATGAGAATTCATAATAGCAAAGAGAATAAAAACAAGTACTAATAAGAACTAATAAAAACTAACTCCTAAAGCAAGCAAAACTAACAAAGAAGCCTATTAACATATATACAATAGCCAATAATATAACACCATTGCAACTCCCCGGCAATGGCGCCATTAATTTGATGCAAAAATTGTTGTCGGTCTAGATTTTCTTCCTAAAGAAAGGAATTACTTCGTTGTAAGCATAGCTCCAAACCAACAAACAACTCTCCCATCAAATTAAAATATGGTTTTGTCACAAGTACAAACTCCAATGAAAATTAACTGAAGTATTTAGACTCCGGGTCGTCTCACAAGGAATTGCAATGAAATGGTCAATTATTGGCTATGAGGGGACAAGGGGTTTGGTTGATAGAAGGGGCAATAAAATAAATGACAAGAAAAGTAAAGAGAGCAATTAAAGAAAGCAATTAATAAAGAGAGACATTCAAGGCAAGGCTGAGATCTAAGCTTTCTATCCTAGTCATTAATCATAACAATACTTAACAAGAATTTATCTTATTTCGTCATCCCCAATGTTGGAAGAAGGTGTAAGTTATCTTCCATTAGAGAAAGTCAAACAAGACTAGTTAACCTCAATCCAAATGTCCTAATCAACTCACTAATGGAATTAGCAAGAGATTAGAGCCAATGGAAATCATATTAACTAACAACTCTAGATCACCAATCTAAATTGGGTATTAATGACTCAAGATTTCCCAATTACTCTTCCCATGCCAAGAATGTTCAAAATCTACTCTAAAGTCTAACCAAGCATTTTGTTAAACACTTGGAAGGCATGAAAGGAAAGCATAGTAAAAATGCAAGAATAATAAATCTACCAACTACCAATTTCAAGAAAAGTAAATCAACAACTCAAATCAACAATTATAAGACATCAAACATTAAATTTCATTAAAAGAGATCTAACTCCAACATGAGCATCCATGAACATAAAAGAGACATAAAAGTAAAATTGACAAGAGAACTAAGAAGAGTAGAGTAGTAGAAACAAGAAAATGTAAAGGAAACAATATAAAATCAAGAATTGAACATGGATCTATGATGAAAATACCTTAGGAACCCTAATTCTAGAGAGAAGAAGGAGCTTCTCTCTCTAGAAACTAACCTACATGATGCTAAGTTACAAACAATTGCTCCCCTCTTGGTCAGGCTTGAATTTAGCATGAAATAGCATCAGAAATGAGTTGGATTGGGCCCAAAATGAGTTGCAAATCACTAGCCACGATTTCACTTTAGTGAACCACGTGCTCCATCGGCGCGCACGCGTATAGTGCATGTGCATGCGTGAAGCACGCGTATGCGTGGATGAGCAATTTTTACCCTTTTGCATGGAAGCGCAAGGCACGCATACGCGTGGGTTAGCTGAACGTTGGCCCTCCAACGTTAAGTCAAACACCAATGACAGCAAGCTTTCTGGATTTTTTGGTTTCGTTCTAAATGGCGTTTGAGTCAATGTTGGCCATCAAACGTTGACCCAAACGTGAAGCATCAGGATTCAAAATTCACACAGATCTCTTCTCAACACCAAGGGAAACCAATTGGAGCTATTTTCAACTGAATTACATCAAGGCCAAAAGCCCAATTCAGAGCTTGAGGATCTATGGAAGAAAGTGTATAAATAGCTTAGAATTTAAGTTAGGAACACTTTTTACTTGGCTGGGACTTTTACATTCTATTGTATTTTTCATTCTCTGTTTGTTAATTTCCAGAATGTATCTTTCAACTCCAATTTCCATTTTGAGAGCTATAAACAACTAATCCCCTTTCATTGGGTTTGGGAGCTCTGTGTAAATTCAATGGATCAATACTAGTTTTCATTCATCTTCTTCTTTCTTTTCTCTTGATTTTACTAGAAAGCTTTCGTTCTTTATCCAATTGGATAGTTATCTTGGGAAAAAGAAGCTATTCATACTTTGAACTCCTCGGAACCTTGGGAGAGGAATAAGGAGATCATGCTAGAATTGCTTTCTCACATTGGATTAGATTGGGGTTTGGATGGATACAGTGACATGTAATCCTACCAATACTTTGATCTATGAATTTGTGTGGTATAATCAATGACCAAACTTCATCTCTTCCCATGAGCACTTAAATCAAGGAATTGGGCAATTGTTCATGCTTAGAGAGATTAGATTACAAGGAATTGGGATCTAATCACTTAAGATTGCCAAGGAGATCAATGAATGCATTGATTGCGGATGAGATGAGAATAGATTTGATCCAGAGAATTCTCACATCTCCTAACCCCAATGAGTTTCCCCATCTCTGATCAACCCATTCTATTTACTTTCTTTTCTTTAATTTCATGCTAAATCCCCAATCCCATTTAATTTCTTGCAATTTAATCTTCTGCACTTTAATTCCCTGCAATTTAATTTTCTGTTCCTTTAATTTCTTGCAATTTAAGTTTCCTGCCAATTTTACTTCCTGCAATTCCCAATTTCAATTTTAATTTCGCCCAACTAACATAATTCTCCAATTATAATTGTTCAATCTACCAATCCCTGTGGGATTCGACCTCACTCTACAGTGAGTTTTTACTTGACGACAATCTGGTGCACATGCCGGAAGGAAATTGTTAAGTGACAGTTTTCGTGCATCAAGTTTATGGCGCCATTGGCGGGGATTGGTTTTGTATTGACAATTACTAACTCGAAGGATAACTAGATTGAGCACTTTACTTTTTCTTTTGATTTATTGCAATTTAATTTCAGTTGTTCATTTTATTCTCTGCAAATTTTCTGTTAGTTATTTCTCTTTAATTTTACCTTATTTCTTTACTTTCCAGCAAGCTAACCTACTAACTATTTGATAAATTGCTCTAACCAAGCAAACTATACTCTGTTTAGTGAACTCTGCACTTGTTGTTTCTTGTACTCATTCATTGTATGACAGGTAGGAGAAAGGAAATTTCAACCTCCTTTGATAGTGAACCGGAAAGAACCTTCCTGAGATTAAGGAGGGAAGCAAGAGGAAAAAGAGTTGTTGGTGCAGAAGAAGAGGAGGAATACTTTGATATAACCATGGAGGATGATATGGAGAATCATCATGAAAGAGAGGTGAACAATCATGCCATAAAAGGTGGAGCTAACCCTGCTAGACAAGAGAGGAGAGTTCTGGGATCATACATCAATCCAAATCCAGGAAATTGTGGTAGCAGCATTCAAAGGCCAACTATCCATGCTAATAGTTTCGAATTAAAGCCTCAGCTCATAACTCTTGTCCAGAACAACTGTTCTTTTGGAGGAAGTGCACAAAAGGATCCTAATGAGCATCTCACTAAATTTCAAAGGATATGTGACACGGTTAAATCTAATGGTGTTCATCCTGACACCTATAGATTGCTACTGTTTCCATTTTCTTTGAGGGACAAAGCATCAAAATGGTTGGAATTATTCTCCAAGGAAAGCTTGACCACCTGGGAAGATGTAATGAACAGATTCTTAACAAGGTTCTACCCGCCACAAAGGGTAAACAGGCTAAGAACGGAGGTGCAGACATTCAAACAGCAGGATGGTGAAACTCTTTATGAAGTCTGGGAGAGATTCAAAGACTTGGCAAAGAAATGCCCCCTGATATGTTTAATGAGTGTGTGTAAATCCACATCTTTTATGAAGGGCTGAATTGTGAATCAAGGAAGGCTGTAGACCACTCATCTAGAAGAAGACCATTGAAGAGGCCATTGATGTTATAGAGACAGTGGCTGACAATGAGTATTTTTATGCCTCAGACAGGAGC
This sequence comes from Arachis ipaensis, assembly GCF_000816755.2. Taxonomy (NCBI): domain Eukaryota; kingdom Viridiplantae; phylum Streptophyta; class Magnoliopsida; order Fabales; family Fabaceae; genus Arachis; species Arachis ipaensis. The sequence goes on along the minus strand of NC_029789.2, from coordinate 102,434,314 downwards.
AACAACAGGAAAGTCTTGGAACTAAACCATATGGATGAAATCCTGGCCCAGAATAAGATGATCACCAAGCAACTAGCTGAATTAACCAAGCAAATGGAGAAGAATCAGGCTGTAGCTATCATTACTCAACCCTCACCCTAAGAAGAGTTAGAGACAGAAGAAGGAGTTAAATGGGAGGAAGCTAATTACCTTCGAAACTCATCTAGGCAAGCTAATGATCCATACTCTAAAACTTATAACTCTGGTTGGAGGAACCACCCAAACTTTGGGTGGAGGAACCAATAAAGCCAAGGCCAAGAACACAGACCTCACAATCCAAACTAGTATAACAATTCCACTCACCAAAACTCCAACCAAAAACCATACCAGATGACACAAAATACTTATTCACAGCCACCATACCAAAGCCACAACAACCACTCTCAACACCCCAATTCCCCCCAACTATCACCACATGATGAGGACAGAATGGCCAGGATAGAAGCTATGCTTGCAAACCTTTGCAAAGAGTTTGACGACATAAAAAAATTCAAGGAGGAGGTAATATCCAATCGGCAAAATCAAGATGCTGCCACTCAAAAGCTTGAAGCACAAATTGGATACTTGTCCAAGCAAGCTCCTAGCCACAGTTCAAGTGATGCCACCAGGACAACTTCAAGAGAGAAATGCAAAGCTATTACCCTCAGAAGCGGAAAGGAATTGAAAGAGACTCCAAGGGAGACTCAAAAAGAGAAGGAGAGGGCAGTTCAAATGCCAAAGAAGAAGCACAAACACTTGTTCCCAACCCATCAAAAGAGAAAGAAGATCTGAGGTCATATGTCCCAAAGGCTCCTTACCCTCAACGCTTAATGAAAAATGCAAAAGACAGCCAATTCTCCAAATTTTTGGAGATCTTCAAGAAACTTCAGATCAACATTCCCTTTGCAGAAGCACTAGAACAAATGCCACTTTATACTAAGTTTCTGAAGGAATTGATGACCAAGAAAAGAAGCTGGAGGAATGATGAAACTGTGATCTTAACTGAGGAATGTAGTGCTATCATCCAACACAAGCTGCCTCAAAAATTGAAGGACCCAGGAAGCTTCCAAAATCCCTACATCATAGGGGAAATAACAGTTGAAAAAGCCTTATGTAACTTGGGAGCTAGTATAAATTTGATGTCCTTAACAATGATGAAGAGAATGAAGATTGAGGAAGCCGAACCAACAAGAATGGCTCTCCAATTGGCAGATCGGTCATTCAAATTCCCTCATGGAATAGTGGAAGACTTGCTAGTGACAGTAGGGGAATTCATATTCCCTGCTGACTTTGTGGTATTGGATATGGAGGAAGAAGCTAAGGCTTCAATAATATTGGGGAGGCCATTTTTAGCCACTGCTGGAGCCATTATTGATGTCCAAAAGGGTGAACTTACCCTTCGGCTACATGAGGAGAGGATGGTGTTCAATGTATTCAAAGCCATGAGCTATCCACCAGAGTCACTGATGACAAGTCATCTTATGCTAGTTTTACAAGCATTTTTCATTAGTTTCATTAGGTTTTATGCACTTTCTTGCACAATAAGTAAGTAATTGGAATGGATTTTCATGATTATCTTGAATCAATCAACCATCATTTATTTTACACAAAATCATAGGGTTTATGCTAAAATTAATTGATTTTTCATGAATGATACAAAGACCTTGTGAATTTGGTGATACTTTGATTAGTTGTTTGGTTACTTGTAGGTGAAGAAATGATGAAGAAAGGAAAGAACCAAGAAAGCGTTGCATTACCAAACGTGGCGTTCAAAAAAGGCAACGCTAGGCAAGGAAGCTCCTTGCCAAATGTACCAAAGACACAAAAAGTAGCGCTCAAAAGCTTGAACGTAGTGTTCACTTTTGTGAAATTTTTTAGGCATTAACCAAGGGAACGCTCAACTAAGGGAGCACTCAACCAAGGGAGCGTGGCGTTCAAAGAAGTGAACGCTAGTGGGAATGGTGCACAACCAAAGCGCTAGCCAAGGAGGCAGCGTTTGGAAAAGTGAACGTGACGTTCACTAAAGTGAACATTTTCACGCGCATCCAAGGAAGGCTCAGCATCAAGTGTAGCACTCAAGGTTTGAGCGCAGCGTTCACTTATTGAATGCTATAGGAAGACAAGCGCACACCAAAGGCATGCCATGAAAAGTGAACGTGGAGTTCACTTATCCAAACAGAACGCTCCCCTGGGAGTGAACCAAATGCTCCCTGACCCATACCACCAGGTGCCAAGTTGGATCCATTTCTTCATAAACCCAAAAGGTCCATTCCAAGATTTGAAGACAAAATAGAAAATGTATAAATAAGAGTGAGTTTGATTTGAAGAGGACCTTTTGCTCATTTTTAGTTTTTCACTTTTTAATTTTCATTTGGAATTTGGGAAATTGGGATTAGATTTAGTTTTCTTTCTATTTGTTCTTGCTTCTACAACTTCTACTTTCTGTTTTGGGTTTTGAATTCAGATTGAAGAATTCCATTGAAATCCTTCATCTGAGAATCATCTTCTAATTTTCTTTTGATAGTTCTATGAATTGAAAGTTGGAACTAAATTTCCTGGGTTGTTTTATTTTCATTTCTTCTGTAATTTCTTTTTTGTTTGGTCAAGGGAGAAATTGAGATCTAGATCTGCTTTCTAATCTCATTGCTCTTCGTCGATCTTCAATTTTTCTTTTAGAATTTCACAATTGAGCTAAGTTTTCTTGCTGTTTGTCTCTTCAAGCACTTTTCCATTTCTGTTTGGCTACTGAGCTGAATCTCTTCATCTCATAGCTCTCTGATTTACTTTAGCTTGCATTTTCTAGTTCAATTCTGAATTCCGGTACCCAAATCCTTTTGTTCTTCAAGCAATTTACATTTCTTAGCAATTTAGATTCAGCTATTTATATTTCTTGCACTTTAAGTTTCTGAAATTTACTTTTCTTACAATTTAAGTTTTAGCTCTTTTACTTTCTTGCACTTTAAGTTTCTGCAATTTACTTTCCCTGCACTTTAAGATTCAGCTAATTTTCATTCTGTACCTTTTATTTTCTTGCAATTTAGCTTCTGTTAATCAAAATCACTCAAATCATCAAATATTCGCTTAACTAAATTGATCACCTAACTAAAATTTCTCAATCCATCAATCCCTATGGGATCGACCTCACTCTTGTGAGTTATTACTACTTGATGCGACCCGGTATACTTATCGGTGAGTTTTCTGTGGAATCGTTTTTCCCTCATCAAGTTTTTGGAGCCGTTGTCGGGGATTGATTTAGATTGACAATGATTAATTAAGGTAATAATCTAGATTAATCATTTTTCTTTGTTTTTATCAAGCACACTAACTGTTTGAATTTTTGCTTAAGCTAAGACTAACCTCACTCTAGCAGTAGAGTGTTTCATTTTGGTTTTTGGTTTTGTGTTTTATGTCAGGAGGAAGAAGAGGTGAATCCACATCTTTTAAGCTTGATGAGAGAACCCTCCGAAGATTCAGAAGAGAAGAAAGAAGGAAAGGAGTTGTAGGAGAAGCAGTGATGAGCAGATAATTTATACCCTTTTTGGCATTATTTTTACATAGTTTTTAGTATGTTTTAATTAATTTTTTTATATTTTTATGATTTTTTATTCAAAAATCACATTTTTGGACTTTACTATGAGTTTGTGTGTTTTTCTGTGATTTCAGGTATTTTCTGGCTGAAATTGAGGGACCTAAGCAAAAATCTGATTCAGAGGCTGAAAAAGGACTGCAGATGCTGTTGGATTCTGACCTCTCTGCACTCAAAGTAGATTTTCTAGAGCTACAAAAGCCCAATTGGCGTGCTCTCAATTGCGTTGGAAAGTATACATCCTGGGCTTTCCAGAAATATATAATAGTCCATACTTTGCCCGAGATTTGATTGCCCAAACTGGCGTTCAAAGTCAGCCTAAAACATCTTTATGTAAAATGCCAAAACTAGCACCAGTATTGGAGTTAAACGCCCAAACTGGTACCAAAGCTGGCGTTTAAAACCAGGAAAAGCCTAAGCATGAAAAAGCTTCAACGCTCAGTCCAAGCACACACCAAGTGGGCCCCGGAAGTGGATTTCTGCACTATCTGCACTTAGTTACTCATTTTCTGTAAACCTAAGTAACTAGTTTAGTATAAATAGCACTTTTTACTATTGTATTCATATCTCTGGATGTTTAGTCCTTAGACCTTTGGGATGGAGGCTGGCCTCACGGCCATGCCTAGACCTTTTTCACTTATGTATTTTCTACGGTGGAGTTTCTACACCCCATAGAGTAAGGTGTGGAGCTCTGCTGTTTTTTATGAATTAGTGCAATTACTACTGTTTTTCCTTCAATTCATGCCTACTTTTTCTCCAAGATATACTCTTGTTCTTAATTCAGTTAAGTCAGAATGAAGGGTTGACCCATGACAATCACCCAATCTTCGTTACTCGCTTAGCCAAGATCGCGTGCCTGATAACCAGAAAGCGATCCACATGATGTTCAACGTAGTCATTGGACGACAGCTGGAGTATACTCTCTTGGATATCTAATACACAGACCGAGTTCGTGAGATTAGTATCTTCGTGGTATAGGCTAGAACCATTGGCAGCATTCCTGAGATCCAGAAAGTCTAAACCTTGTCTGTGGTATTCCGAGTAGGATCTGGGAAGGGATGACTGTGACGAGCTTCAAACTTGCGAATGTTGGGCGCAGTGACAGTGTGCAAAAAGACAATGGTCCTATTCCGACGCTAGCGGGAACCGACAGATGATTAGCCATGCGGTGACAACGCATATGGATTTGTTTTCATCCAAGAGGATCATACAGCTTTCCATGGAAGGAGGTAACGCTTGGTTGGAAGAAGGCAGTAGGAAAGCAGAAGTTTAGAAGCAACAAAGCATCTCCAGACGCTTATCTGAAATTCCCACCAATGAATTACATAAGTATCTCTATTTTATTTTCTATTTTATTTATCTTTTAATTATCAAAACCTCATAACCAATTGAATCCGCCTGACTGAGATTTACAAGGATGACCATAGCTTGCTTCAAGCCGACAATCTCCGTGGGATCGACCCTTACTCACGTAAGGTATTACTTGGACGACCCAGTGCACTTGCTGGTTAGCTGACGGAGTTGTGAAGAAGTGTTGAGATCACGATTCTGTGTACCAAGTTTTTGGCGCCGTTGCCTGATGACAAGTCATCTTAGCCTAGTTTCACTAGCCTTTTTCTTTTGTTTTCAATAGAATTATGCACTTACTTGAGTCAAAAGCAAGCCAATTGGGTAGATTTTCATGTTTCCTTTGATTTAATCAACCATGTATGAATTCATGCTATTTCATGAGGTTTTGTGCTATAATTGTCACATATTATGAAATAATGAATATCTCATGATTTTGAGCATAGCTTTGATGTGTTTGGTTGATTAATGATAGGTGAAGAAAGCTTGGAGAAAGGTTGATGGAAGAAGGAAGGGCTAGGAGGAAGAGAGAACAAAAAGTTTGAGCAAAAGTTTGCCTCAAACTTTAGCTCAAACTTTTGGATTAATTATGAACCAGGAAGTAAAAGCTGGAGCAAAAGTTAGACCCCTACCTTTTTGGCTAACTTTTGGGCAAAAGTTGGAGCAAAAGGTAGACCCCTAACTTTTTGGCTAACTTTTGGCATGAAAAACACTCCCTGGATGCACAAAAAGTTTGCGCCAATGTTAGCCCCTAAATTTTTGGCTAACATTGGCGCCATGAATAACCAAGGGGAGGCCAACGTTGGAGCAAAAGTTAGACCCCTAACTTTTGCCCCAACGTTGGTATCAGCAAAACAAGGGTGCTGATGTGAAAAGTTGGAGCAAAAGTAAGACCCCTAACTTTTACTCCAACTTTTACTCAAGCTTTCATGATTCCAACCCGGTTCAATTCGGTTCTTCTCCAAACTCCAAGAGCAATCAACCAAGGCCTCTCTCAACCCAATTCCACCAAGAGCAAAGGCCCAATTGAAGGCTTGAAGACCATTTGAAGAAAGTGTATAAATAGATTTGAATTTAAGTTTTAAGGAGAGCTTCCCTTTTAGTTTTTCAGAATAGCTTTCTTTTCGGTTTTGCTTAGAGCTCACTTTTATTTTTCTTAGCATTGTTGTTTAATTCAAGAGAATTTGGGAGGAGAATTGATCTCTCTTCTTCCTTGTTCTTGCCCAGCACTCTTTACTTTTCTTGTCTTGGATTTTGGGTGGAGAGTTGAAGAAATTCTATTTCAATCTCACCTTGGGATCTTGTTTAATTTTACTGCACAATTGAATTCACATCCTTTACTTCTCTGTTTGTTGCAATTTACTTTTCCTTGTTTAATTCCTGCAAATCCAACTCCCAATTCCCTTTACAACTCAAGCCATTTACATTTCTTGCACTTTAAGATTCTGCAATTTACATTTCTTGCGTTCTAAGTTTCTGCCATTTAATTTCTTGCTCTTTAAGATTCAGCACTTTAAATTCCAGTTCTCTTTAATTTCATGCAATTCATCCATTTTCTTTACTTTCTATGCAATTTAAATTCTGCAAATCACAAATCTCTCAACCAATTCTTGATTCGCTTGACTAAATCAACCACTAAACTAAAATTGCTCAATCCTTCAATCCCTGTGGGATCGACCTCACCCCCGTGAGTTATTATTACTTGATGCGACCCGGTGCACTTGCCGGTTAGATTTGGGTGTTTTGGAGAAATTCGTTTCTCTACGAAAATATCCCATCAAGTTTTTTGCGCCGTTGCCGGGGATTGATTAGATTGACAATGATTAAGTGAGGTGTTGATTTAGATCAAGCACTTTTTCTTTAATTTTTGACTAACCCACTAACTGTTTGAAGTTTTGTCTCAACTGACTACACTCAATTTGCAAAAGTATCACTGTGTGTTCCGTTGTTGATTTATATGTCATAGGGAAGAAGAGCAGCCAAAGGGAAGGATATCATTGAAGAAGGAGTTTCTGAGAAAGAAGAACACCACAACATGAAGCCACAACTCATTACACTAATAGAGAACAATTGTTCCTATGGTGGAAATCCATTGGAGGACCCTAAACAGCACCTATCCATTTTTCTGAAAACTTGTGGTGCTGTCAATCTCAATGGTGTAAACCATGATATCTGTAAGCTCTTGTTATTTCCTTTCTCACTGAAGGATGAAGCGGCACAATGGCTTGAAACATTTCCCCAAGGAAGTATCACTAGTTGGGATGATTTGGTTGCTAAGTTCCTAGCCAAATTCTCATCATCCCGACAAAATATTAAGATGAAAGAAGGAATACATCCATTCATACAAAGAGAGGAAGAACCATTGTTCAAAGCATGGGAAAGATACAAGAAAGCAAGTGACAAGGTGGATTTTCAAGCGTTCTATGAAGGATTAACCTCAGAAACAAGAAGAGCAGTAGATTACTTCTCAGATGGCCTACTCAAGGCAACAGCAACCATCCAAGGAACTGCAGAGTTCAGTGACAAAAGAGCCAATAACCAACACTCATTTGAGACGCCACGGAATGCAATTTCAAAAAAGGAAGTAATGAATCTTGAAGGAGTGAGAGCAATCATGAATCAAAACAGACAGCTATACCAGCAAACTCAGCAGCAATTGGAATCAATAGCTAGACAAATTGATTCTCTACATTCGGCCACAGTGAATGCACAATTTCCACCATGGAAACCACATTCTTATCTAAGAATGAGGGAATCTCAGCATCAGGAACAAAGGGACTTCAACTATAACAACCCCAACTTCCCAAACCTGCAAAAACACCACCATACCAACAAAAATCACTACACACCACCCCAATATACACACCTCCAGCCCTGCCCTACCTCACCACCCGCCCAAAATGACTTACATCAATCACCACAATTAACACAGCCACAACCAATCCTAAACTTCCAAAGACTTTATGTTATAGAAATGATGATGGAAAGGTTTATGAAAATTCAAGAAATGACAATAATAGAGCAGGAGGATATAAGGAAAAACCAAGAGGCATATCTCAAGAGAATTGAAAGGCACATGGAACAACTGGTTCAAAACCTTGCTAAACTGGGCGAGAAAGAGGGAAATATGTCCCTAAGAGCCACTAAAGATGACTCAAAGAACAGTGAAAAAGCTGCTGGGTTGAAAGGAAAAGCAGTTATGGAAAACAGTGAGAAGGCTACGGGAAAAGAAACAACTATCAAGGAGAAGCCTACGGTGAGAGGAGGAAACCAAAGGCAACAGAAACCTCAACTTCGATGATCAGAGGATGAAGGATGTCAAGCTAGTGACAATAAAAGAGCGCTTGTTGGGAGGCAACCCAACCGGAGAATAATTGTCACATATTATGAAAGAATGAATATCTCATGATTTTGAGCATAGCTTTGATGTGTTTGGTTGATTAATGATAGGTGAAGAAAGCTTGGAGAAAGGTTGATGGAAGAAGGAAGGGCTAGGAGGAAGAGAGAACAAAAAGTTTGAGCAAGAGTTTGCCTCAAACTTTAGCTCAAACTTTTGGATTAATTATGAACCAGGAAGTAAAAGCTGGAGCAAAAGATAGACCCCTAACCTTTTGGCTAACTTTTGGGCAAAAGCTGGAGCAAAAGTTAGACCCCTAACTTTTTGGCTAACTTTTGGCATGAAAAACACTCCCTGGATGCACAAAAAGTTTGCGCCAATGTTAGCCCCTAACTTTTTGGCTAACGTTGGCGCATGAAAATTACTCCCTAGATCCGGATTTCCCATTTCCCATTCCCTGTTTACTGTTTTCATGCTTATTTACATTTCTGTTTTAAGATCCGGTTTGATTCAAGACATCCTTTACTTCTCTGTTTGTTGAAATTTACTTTTTCTTGTTTAATTCCTGCAAATCCAACTCCCAATTCCCTTTACAACTCAAGCCATTTACATTTCTTACACTTTAAGATTCTGCAATTTACATTTCTTGCGTTCTAAGTTTCTGCCATTTAATTTCTTGCTATTTAAGATTCAGCACTTTAAATTCCAGTTCTCTTTAATTTCATGCAATTCATCCATTTCCTTTACTTTCTATGCAATTTAAATTCTGCAAATCACAAATCTCTCAACCAATTCTTGATTCGCTTGACTAAATCAACCACTAAACTAAAATTGCTCAATCCTTCAATCCCTGTGGGATCGACCTCACCCCTGTGAGTTATTATTACTTGATGCGACCCGATGCACTTGCCGGTTAGATTTGGGTGTTTTGGAGAAATTCGTTTCTCTACGAAAATATCCCATCATTGCCGCGGATTGTTCGAGTTTGGACAACTGATAGTTCATCTTGTTGCTTAGATTAGGTAATTTTATTTTATGTTTAAATTTTTCTATTTTAATTTTCAAAAAATTCAAAAAAAATATAGTTTTCGAAAAATTCAAAAAAAAAATTTTTATTTCTTCTTTAGAATTTTTAAGAACGAATTCTAGAGTTTCATAAGATATGTTGAAGCCTGGCTGGCTGTTTAGCCATGTCTAATCTTTTAGACTGAGGCTTTCACTTCTCATTGACATACTTGTATGTTTATGCTAAAGCTTGGCTGGCTATTTGGCCATGTCTAATCTTTTGGACCAAAGTTTTAGACTAACATTGCATGATTCCTGGAATTCTTATTAAAAATTTTGTATCCCTTTATCTTCTTTTTCTAAATTAATTTTTGAAAAAAAAGTTTAATAAAACCATAAAAACCAAAAATTTTATGTTTCTTGTTTGAGTCTAGTGTCAAATTTTAAGTTTGGTGTCAATTGCATATTTTTAATTTATCTTAAAAAAATTTTCAAAAATCCATGCATGTGTTCTTCATGATCTTCATGTTGTTCTTGATGAATTTCTTTGTTTGATCTTTAAATTTTTCTTGTTTGGTGTCTTTTCTTGTTTTTCATATGCATTCTAGAATTATTAGTGTCTATAGTTTAAAAATTTTAAGTTTGGTGTCTTGCATGTCTTTCTTTTCTTAAAAATTTTTCAAAATTATGTTCTTGATGTTCATCATGATCTTCAAAGTGTTCTTGGTGTTCATCTTGACATTCAAAGTGTTCTTGCATGCATTTTTGTTTTAATCTTAATTTCTTGTGTTTTGCATCATTTTTATGTTTCTCTCTCTCCTCATTAAAATTCAAAAATAAAAAAAATATCTTTCTCTTATTTGACTCATAAATTTCGAAATTTTGAATTGATTTAGTCAAAAATTTTTAAAATTTTAGTTGTTTCTTGTTAATCAAGTCAAATTTCAATTTAAAAATTTTCTATCTTTTCAAATCTTTTTCAAAAATCAAATATTTTTCATTTTCCTTTTAATATTTTCGAAAATCCCAAAATTAATTTTCAAAATCTTTTTCTTAATTTTATTTCAAATTTTCGAAATTATTACTAAGAATTAATGTTTTGATTAAAAAATTTTCAAGTTGTTACTTGCCTATTACGAAAGGATCAATCTTTAAATTCTGGAATCATATCTTTTAGTTTCTTGTTAGTCAAGTAATCAACTTTAATTTCAAAAATAAAAAATTTTTAATTTCCTTTTCAAATCTTTTTCAAAATGATTTTCAATCATGTCTTTTTCAAAATTTAATTTCAAAATCCCTTTTCTAACTTCTTATCTTTTCAAAATTGATTTTCAAATTTTTTTCAATTAACTACTTGACTTTTTGTTTGATTTTAAAAGTTTTCTATTTCAATCATATCTTTTTCAAAACCACCTAACTACTTTTCTCTCTCGAATTTTCGAAAATCACTACCCACTTTTTCAAAAATATTTTTAATTAATTAATTTATTTAGTTCTCAAATTTTATTTTATCTCTTCTCTTAAATTTCGAATACTAACCAATAATTAAAATAAAAACAAAATTTATTTTAATTTTAATTAATTAATTTATTTAGTTCTCAAATTTTATTTTATCTCTTCTCTTAAATTTCGAATACTAACCAATAATTAAAATAAAAACAAAATATTTTCCTTTTATTTTAATTTAAAATTCGAATTCTTTCTCTCTCATCTCTTTTTATTTATTTATTTATTTATTTACTAACACTTCTCTTCTTCTTATAATTCGAACCCTCTCTCCCTCTCTGTGTTCGAATTCTTCATCTTCTACCTTCTTCATTCAACTTTTCTATTCTTCTACTCACATAAAGGAATCTCTATACTGTGACATAGAGGATTCCTATTCTTTTCTGTTCTCTTCTTTTTCATATGAGCAGGAGCAAGGATAAGAACATCATTGTTGAAGCTGATGCGGAACCTGAAAGGACTCTAAAGAGGAAGCTAAGAGAAGCTAAGGCACAACACTCTGGAGAGGACCTGACAAAATTTTTCGAAAAATAAGAAGAGATGGCCGAAGCCAACAACAATGGTGGAGATGCAAGGAAGATGTTTGGTGACTTTATTGCACCCCCTTCTGACTTCTGTGGAAGGAGCATCTCAATTCCTGCAATTGGAGCAAACAACTTTGAGCTTAAGCCTCAATTAGTTTCTCTAATGCAGCAGAATTGCAAGTTTTATGGACTTCTATTGGAAGATCCTCATCTATTTTTAGCAGAATTCTTGCAAATCTGTGACACTGTTAAGACCAATAGGGTTAATCCTGAGGTCTACAGACTTATGCTTTTCCCCTTTGTTGTAAGAGACAGAGCTAGGACATAGTTGGACTCACAACCTAAAGACAGCCTAAACCCTTGGGAAAAGTTGGTCAATGCTTTATTGGCCAAATTCTTTCCACCTCAAAAGTTGAGCAAGTTTAGAGTGGAAGTCCAAACCTACAGACAGAAGGAAGGTGAATCCCTCTATGAAGCTTGGGAAAGATACAAGCAATTGATCAGAAGGTGTCTTTCTGACATGTTTTCAAAATGGAGCATCATATGTATATTCTATGATGGTCTGTCTGAATTGTCCAAGATGTCATTGGACCACTCTGCTGGAGGATCTCTTCATCTGAAGAAGACACCTGTAGAAGCCCAGGAACTCATTGAAATGGTTACAAATAACCAGTTCCTGTGAATAATGGGACAACTCAGAAGAAAGGAGTTCTTGAGATTGATACTCTGAATGCAATATTGGCTCAGAACAAAATATTGACTCAACAAGTCAATATGATTTCTTAGAATCTAACTGGAATGTAAGCTGCATCAGGCAGTACTAAGGAAGCTTCCTCTGAAGAAGAAGCCTATGACCCTGAGAACCCTGGAATGGAAGAGGTGAATTACATGGGAGAATCCTATGGAAACACCTATAATCCTTCATGGAGGAATCATCCTAATCTCTCATGGAAGGATCAACAAAAGCCTAATCAAGGCTTCAATAATAATAATGGTGGAAGAAACAGGTTTGGCAATAGCAAACCTTTTCCATCATCTTCTCAGCAACAGACAGAAAATTCTAAGCAGAGCCACTCTGACTTAGCAACTGTAGTCTCTGATCTATCTAAGACCACTCTCATCTTCATGACTGAAGCAAGGTCCTCCATTAGAAATTTGGAAGCACAAGTGGGTCAGTTGAGTAATAAAGTTACTGAACTTCCTCCCAGTACTCTCCCAAGCAATACAGAAGAGAATCCAAAAGAGAGTGCAAGGCCATAAACACGTCCCACATGGCCGAACCTGTAGAGGGGGAAAGGTAGTGATTTCCAAAGAGGAAGACCTCAATGAACGTCCATTGGCCACTAAGGAGTTCCCTAGTGAGGAACCAAAGGAATTTGAGGCTCATACAGAGACCATAGAGATTCCACTGAACTTACTGTTGCCATTCATGAGCTCTGATGAATATTCTTCCTTTGAAGATGTTGAAGATATTATTTTAGAGCTAGTTGCTCAATATCTAGGAGCAATCATGAAGCTGAATGCCAAGTGATGAGCGGATAATTTATACGCTTTTTGACATTGTTTTTAGTATGTTTTTAGTAGGATCTAGTTACTTTTAGGGATGTTTTCATTAGTTTTTATGTTAAATTCACATTTCTGGACTTTACTATGAGTTTGTGTGTTTTTCTGTGATTTCAGGTATTTTCTGGCTGAAATTGAGGGACTTGAGCAAAAATCAGATTCAGAGGTTAAAGAAGGACTGCTGATGCAGTTGGATTCTGACCTCCCTGCACTCAAAATGGATTTTCTGGAGCTACAGAACTCAAAATGGCGCGCTTTCAATTGCGTTGGAAAGCAGACATCTAGGGCTTTCCAGCAATATATAATAATTTATACTTTGGCCAATTTTAAACGACACAAACTGGCGTTCAACGCCAACTTTCTGCCCAATTCTGGCGTCCAGCGCCAGAAAAGGATCCAAAACCAGAGTTGAACGCCCAAACTGGCACAAAAGCTGGCGTTCAACTCCAAGAAGGACCTCTACACGTTCAACACTCAAAGCTCAGCCCAAGCACACACCAAGTGGGCCCCGGAAGTGGATTTATGCATCAATTACTTACTTCTGTAAACCCTAGTAGCTAGTTTATTATAAATAGGACCTTTTACTATTGTATTAGGTATCTTTGATCAGTTGTATGCTATCTTAGATCATGTTTGAAGGCTGGCCTCTCGGCCATGCCTGGACTTTCACTTATGTAATTTTAACGGTAGAGTTTCTACACTCCATAGATTAAGGTGTGGAGCTCTGCTGTTCCTCAAAGATTAATGCAAAGTACTACTGTTTTCTATTCAATTCATCTTATTTCACTTCTAAGATATTCATTCGTACTTCAATCTGAATGTGATGAACATGACAATCATCATCATTCCCTATGAACGCGTGCCTGACAACTACTTCCGTTCTACCTTAGACTGAATGAGTATCTCTTAGATCTCCTAACCAGAATCTTCGTGGTGTAAGCTAGAATGATGGCGGCATTCAAGAGAATCCGGAAGGTCTAAACCTTGTCTGTGGTATTCCGAGTAGGATTCAATGAATGAATGACCGTGACAAGCTCCAAACTCGCGATTGCGAAGGTGACCATAGCTTGCTTCATACCAACAATCTCCGTGGGATTCGACCCTTACTCACGTAAGGTATTACTTGGACGACCCAGTGCACTTGCTGGTTAGTTATGCGAAGTTGTGAAGATATGTTTAGACCATGGTTCTGTGCATCCGTTTTTGGTGCCATTGCCGGGGAATAAATTTTGAACAACAATTCACAACCTGAGTAGCAATTTCGCATACCAAGTTTTTGGCGCCGTTGCCGGGGATTGTTTGAGTATGGACAACTGACGGTTCATCTTGTTGGTCAGATTAGATAATTTTCTTTTCAAAAATTTTCAAAAATATTTCAAAATTTTCTTGTGTTTTCGAAAAAAATTTTATTCAAAATTTTTAAGAATGAATTCTAGTGTTTCATGAAGCATGTGAAGCCTGGCTGGCTGTAAAGCCATGTCTAAATTTATTTGGACTGAGGCAGCAATTTGTTATCAAGAGCAAGCTAGTTGTTGCTAATCCACCTGCTGCTGTTCCTGATTCACCTGCTGAAGCTTAGCTGGCCATTGGCCATGTCTAGTGTTTTGGACCGAAGCTTTCATTGAAAGCTTGGCTGGCTAGTGAGCCATGTCTAATTCCTGGACTGAAGCTTCAGACTAAGAATGCAAGATTCCTGGAATTCATGTTAAAAATTTTGGAATCCTTATTTTTCTTTTTCAAATAATTTTCGAAAAAATACCAAACTAGTAGCCTAGGTTTACAAAAAATAAGTGGACTATGATGGATGATGCAGAGATCCACTCTGGGGCTCACTTGGTGTGTGCTGGGGCTGAGATTTAAGCAATTCACGTGCAGAGGCCATTTGTGGAGTTGAACGCCAGTTCTTGTGCCAGTTTGGGCGTTCAACTCTAGCTTTTGATCCTTTTCTGGCACTGGACGCCAGAATTGGGCAGAGAACTGGCGTTGAACGCCAGTTTACGTCATCTATCCTTGTGCAAAATATGGACTATTATATATTTCTGGAAAGCCCTGGATGTCTAATTTCCAACTCAATTGGAAGCATGCAATTTTGAGTTCTATAGCTCCAGAAAATCCACTTTGAGTGCAGGGAGGTCAGAATCCAACAGCATCAGCAGTCCTTTTTCAGCCTGAATCAGATTTTTGCTCAGCTCCTTCAATTTCAGCCAGAAAAATACCTGAAATTACAGAAAAACACACAACTCATAGTAAAGTCTAGAAATATGAATTTTTCCTAAAAACTAATGAAAATAGACTAAAAACTAACTAGAACATACTCAAAACTATATGAAATTAACCCCAAAAAGCGTATAAAATATCCGCTCATCACAACACCAAACTTAAACTGTTGCTTGTCCTCAAGCAACTAGACAAATAAAATAGAAGACTAATAGGTTGAGAAGCAATAATATCTCAGAGTTTTTGAGTGAAGCTCAGATTTCAATTAGATGAGCGGGACTAGTAGCTTTTTGCTTTTGAACAATTTTGGCATCTCACTTTATCCATTGAAGCTCAGAGTGATTGGCATCTATAGGAACTTAGAATTCAGATAGTGTTATTGATTCTCCTATTTCAGTGTGATGATTCTTGAACACAGCTATTTTATAAGTCTTGGCCATGGCCCTAAGCACTTTGTTTTCCAGTATTACCACCGGATACATAAATGCCACAGACACATAATTGGGTGAACCTTTTAGATTGTGACTCAGTGTCGCCCTTGCTCCTCTTGTTCTTTAAACATATAGGTCAGCATTTGACTGTGTTCCTTCTGTTCTTTTATTATTTGCTCCATAACTTCCCGTATCTTGGTAACAGACGTCTCAAGATACTCCCAGTATTCAGATTGAGGGATCTCTGGGAGGAATTCCTGTTCTCTCTTCTTGATGGGATCATCCTGTACTTGTTGTTTTTCCATTGATGCTTTGGTGATTGGCTTCTCAACTGAGATATACTCAGTTATTCCCATCCTTACTCCAACGTCCTTGCAGAGCAGAGAAATCACGCTTGGATAAGCCAACCTGGCCTCTTTAGAATTTTTGTTAGCAATTTTGTAGAGTTCAGCTGAAATCAGCTGATGAACCTCCACTTCCTTTCCCATCATGATGCAATGGATCATCACTGCTCTTTTAACTGTGACTTCAGAATGGTTGCTAGTAGGCAACAGAGAATGCCCAATGAAGTCTAGCCATCCTCTGGCGACTGGTTTGAGATCCTCTCTCTTGAGTTGATTTGGGACACCCTTTGTGTTGGTGGTCCACCTGGCTCCAGGGATACATATGTCCTCTAGAATTTTATCCAGGCCCTTGTCTGCTCTCATCATCCTCCTGTTGAAGGAGTCTGGATCATCCTTCAGCTGAGGTAGCTTTAAGATCTCCCTGATCCTGTCAGGGTGGGTATGAACAATCTTTCCTCTGACCACGGTCTGATAGTCATAGAGAGCAGTCCCAGATAGTTTCTGCTTGTCAGTTTGCCACATATTAGCATAGAACTCCTGGACCATGTTCCTTCCCACTTTCGTTTTAGGATTAGCTAGGACTTCCCAGCTCCTGATTCGAATTTGCTCCTGGATCTCCGGG
This sequence comes from Arachis ipaensis, assembly GCF_000816755.2. NCBI lineage: Eukaryota > Viridiplantae > Streptophyta > Magnoliopsida > Fabales > Fabaceae > Arachis > Arachis ipaensis. The sequence continues at coordinate 102,417,814 of NC_029789.2, read as the reverse complement.
TATTCATCTTCTTTCAGATTGAATCTAACTTCCGGGATCACTGATCTCAGACCCATTATTTTGTTATAATGGTCCGAATGTTCTTTAGATAAGAACTTCCCTTGATTCCAAAGTGGTTTTGGAACGCTCTCTTTCTTGCCTCTTGGAGTGGGTTGTTTTCCTTTGGGGGCCATGATCTTAGTGATTGCGGATAAACACACCAAACTTAGAGGTTTGCTTGTCCTCATGCAAAAGAAGAGAAAGGAGAGGGATAGAAGGAGAGCTAGGGGCAATTGTTGATGGGAGAGGAGGGAGGCCGAACTCAAATTTATAAGGGGGGTGGTTTTTTTCGAAAAAAAGAGATAAAGATATGATAAAAAGATTTATTTGGAAAAGATAAGATAGAAGATATGATAAGAGAAGATATAGTTTAAAATTGAGAGGATATGAAAGATTTTTGAGAAAGATAGATTTAATTTTTGAAAAAGATAAAGTGGAGGTTTTGAAAAAGATATTGATGAGTTAAAAAAGATAGATTTTTAAAAAAATTTTTTGAAAAGAGTTGGATTGAATTTGCAAAGATGCCTGGTGCTTATGGATTAAAATACGTTTGATATTTTTAGTGGTAGGGTTTTTTGAAATTATGGAATTTAGAAATCAGGGTTCTTGACATGTTTATGTAAAATCATGCATTGAAACATAAAATTTGAAATTAGAATGGAAAAACGTGTGGAAAAAATGAATTTGGCTCCTCCCTGTCTTCCTGGCGTTTGAACGCCCAAACACTGCCTGTTTTGGGCGTTCAGCGCCCAAATGCTGCTCTCCTGGGCGTTCAACGCCCAGTTGCTGCCATTACTGGCGTTCAACGCCCAGTGGGTGCCCATTTCTGGCGTTGAACGCCCAGATTGCTACCATTACTGGCGTTCAACGCCTAGTGGATGCCCATTTTGGGCGTTGAACGCCCAAAATACACTTTTACTGGCGTTTTCTTGCCAGTGAGCTCTTTTTCTCTGTTTTGTGTGCCGAGGTCTTCTGTAAATGATTCCTCACCTTAGTGTCAATGAACTTTATATAAACAAATAAAAATAAAAATAAAAATAGGGCAAAACGCTTAGAGGATTGTTGCCCCATGGCTGGGTTGCCTCCCAGTAAGCGCTTCTTTATTGTCTTTAGCTGGACCTTGCTGAGCTTTTAATCTAGCTTCAGCCTTGAGCATTCTTGCTCAATGTTGCCTTTAAGATAGTGCTTGATTCTCTGTCCATTGACAATGAACTTCTTATCAGAATCAATATCTTGAAGCTCCACATAACCATATGGTGATACACTTGTAATCACGTATGGTCCCCTCCACCGGGATTTCAGTTTCCCGGGGAATAGCCTGAGTCTAGAGTTAAACAATAGAACCTTCTGTCCTGATTCAAAGATTCTAGATGATATAGAAGCCACATTGGAGGACCTTGGTGGCTGTTCGCTCACCTCCGAAATGGCCTCCATATTGAGATCCATGGCAATGCCATAGGATCCTCTGTGCCTCTTCTCTAGGCACACACCTACGGATTATTCCGTCTGCACATCTCTTAAAGAGATAGCGTTCATCCCACAAGTAATACTTTGCATCAGTAATTAATTTCTTCTTTTGTATCCTGTTGTACTCCTTGGGTATGAACCTTGCAGCCTTATAGTTTGCAATATCGGCAAACCATGGTGCTTCCTGAATGGCAAATAAATGCTCATCCGAAAAGGTCTCAGAGATCTCAAGAGAAGGGGGGGCGTCCCTACCACTGGTTTGGCATTATCCTCCAATAGGATTTTGTGCATGCATCTAGCTGGGCTTATGCCCTTAAGGTCACCTATGGACCACCCAAGAGCTGTCTTGTGTGTCCTTAGCACTTGAATAAGTGCCTCCTCTTCCTGTGAATTTAAAGCAGAGCTTATGATCACTGGAAAAGTGCCACCTTCTCCCAGAAACGCATATTTCAAGGATGGTGGTAATGGCTTGAGCTCGGGTTTAGGAGGTTTTTCCTCTTTTAGAAGAAATTTCAGAGGCTCTTTCATGTCCTCTGAATCCTCTAAATCAGGCTGAACATCTTTAAAGATGTTCTCCAACTCTGATTCAAGACTCTCAGCCATGTTGATCTCTTCTACCAAAGAGTCAATAAGATCAACTTTCATGCAGTCTTTTGATGTGTCTGGATGCTGCATGGCTTTGACAGCGTTCAACTTGAATTCATCATCATTGACTCTCAGGGTTATTTCCCCTTGTTGGACGTCAATGAGGGATCTTCCAGTTGCTAGGAAGGGTCATCCTAGAATGAGAGTAGCACTCTTGTGCTCCTCCATTTCCAGCACAACAAAGTCAGTGGGAAAGGCGAATGGCCCAACTCTGACAATCATGTCTTCAATCACGCCTGATGGGTATTTAGTGGAAGCATCAGCAAGTTGGAGACATATCCGGGTTGGTTTAACTTCTTCAGTTAAGCCGTAATGCTCCTTGTTTTCGAAAATTTTTGGGGGGAAAACACCAAGGAACACCAAACTTAAAAATTTTAAGATCAAGACACAAGAAAAACTCAAGAACAACTTGAAGACTCACAAGAACACAAGAACACAAAGGAAGAACACCAAACTTAGAATTTTTTTAGAAAACCAAAATAAATTTTTGAAATTTTTTTTTTTTGAAAAATCAACAAGAAAATACCAAACTTAAAGTTTGGCACAGGATTTAATAGAAAAAATACTTTTGAAAAAGATTTTAAAAATATGATAGCCAATTACCATGAATATAAACACCACGTTCTAACTAATTGAGCTATAAATTTATAGCGTTTTAACAAGGGATAAATAATAAAAGACTCTGAACCAAAAAAGAAAAATTTTTCCTAATCTAAGCAACAAAATAAACCGTTAGTTGTCCAAACACGAACAATCCCCGGCAACGGCGCCAAAAACTTGGTGCATAAATTGTGAATCACACTTTTCACAACTCGTACCACTGACCAGCAAGTGCACTGGGTCTTCCAAGTAATACCTCACGTGAGTAAGGGTCGAATCCCACGGAGATTGTTGGTTTGAAGCAATCTATGGTTATCTTGTAAATCTTAGTCAGGAAGTCAATTATGTTTATCAGTTGAATTGCAAATAAACAAGAGAGCATGGATTAAAGGTTACTTGTTATGCAGTAATGGAGAATATGTTGGAGTTTTGGAGATGCTTTGTCTTCTGAATCTCTGCTTTCCTCTGTCTTCTTGTTCACACACGCACGTCCTCCTATGGCAAGCTGTGTGTTGGTGGATCACCGTTGTCAATGGCTACCTTCCATCCTTCCAGTGAAAACTACGCTCACGCGCTCTGTCACAGCACGGCTAATCACCGGTTGGTTCTCGATCCGGTTGGAATAGAATCCCCCGGATTCTCATGAATGCTGCCATCAGTTCTAGCTTATACCACGAAGATTCTGATGAAGATATCTAAGAGATACTCATTCAATCTGATATAGAACGGAGGTGGTTGTCAGGCACACGTTCATGGGTTGAGAATGGTGATGAGTGTCACAGATCATCACCTTCATCACAGTTAAGCACGAATGAACATCTTAGATAGGAACAAGCGTGTTTGAATAAAAAACAAGAATACTTGCATTAATTCATCGAGACACAGCAGAGCTCCTCACCCCCAACAATGGAGTTTAGAGACTCATGCCATCAAAGAGTACAAAGTTCAGATCTAAAATGTCATGAGATGCAAAATAAGTCTCTAAAAGTTGTTTAAATACTAAACTAGTAGCCTAGGTTTACAAAAAATGAGTAAACTATGATGGATGATGCAGAGATCCACTTCTGGGGCCCACTTGGTGTGTGCTGGAGCTGAGATTTAAGTAATTCACGTGCAGAGGCCATTTGTGGAGTTGAACGCCAGTTCTTGTGCCAGTTTGGGCGTTTAACTCTAGCTTTTGATCCTTTTCTGGCGCTGGACGCCAGAATTGGGCAGAGAACTGGCGTTGAACGCCAGTTTACGTCGTCTATCCTTGTGCAAAGTATGGACTATTATATATTTCTGGAAAGCCCTGGATGTCTACTTTCTAACGCAATTGAAAGCATGCCATTTCGAGTTCTGTAGCTCCAGAAAATCCACTTTGAGTGCAGGGAGGTCAGAATCCAACAGCATCAGCAGTCCTTTTTCAGCCTGAATAAGATTTTTGCTCAGCTCCTTCAATTTCAGCTAGAAAAATACCTGAAATTACAGAAAAACACACAACTCATAGTAAAGTCCAGAAATATGAATTTTTCCTAAAAATTAATGAAAATAGACTAAAAACAAACTAGAACATACTCAAAACTATATGAAATTAACCCCAAAAAGCGTATAAAATATCCGCTCATCAACAACCTTGTGTTTACAACTCAAGGATCTCTCTCTGCATCCATGGAGAGGAAGCATAAAAAGCTTCTCTCAAAGCAGAGTCAAACAAAGCCCCCACAGTCAAACTCTAAGTTTGGTGTTGGGAGGCCACAACCAAACTCTAAGTTTGTTGTTGAACTCCCATATCCAAACTCTAAGTTTGGTGTTGGAGAGTCTCAACAAAGCTCTGCACATCTGTGAGGCTCCATGAGAGCCCACTGTCAAGCTATTGACATTAAAGAAGCGCTTGTTGGGAGGCAACCCAATTTTTATTTATCTAACTATATTTTTCTTAGTTATATGTCTTTATAGGTTCATGATCATGTGGAGTCACAAAATAAACAAAAAAATCAAAAACGGAATCAAAAACAACAGAAGAAAAATCACACCCTGGAGGAGCATCTGTCTGGCGTTCAAACGCCAGAACAGAGCATGGTTCTGGCGCTGAACGCCCAAAATGGGCAGCATCCTGGCGCTGAACGCCCAGAACAAGCATGGTTCTGGCGTTGAACGCCCAAAATGGGCACCAACCTAGCGCTGAACGCCCAAAGTTGTGTGCAAGGGCATTTTGCATGCCTAAATTAGTGCAGGGATGTAAATGCCTTGACATCTCAAGATCTGTGGACCCCACAGGATCATCTCAGGATCTGTGGACCCACAGGATCATCTCAGGATCTGTGAATCTCACAGGATCCCCACCCACCTCACCCTCTATCTCTCCATTCATGACCATCCCTTCTGTTTTCCATCCACCACTCACATCCATACACACATCCCTCCATCTCCTCCATATCTTCTTCTTCTTCTATTCCTTCTTCTTTTGCTCGAGGGCGAGCAACATTCTAAGTTTGGTGTGGTAAAAGCATAAGCTTTTTGTTTTTCCATTACCATTGATGGCACCTAAACCTCTAAAAGAAGGGAAGGGAAGACAAAGGCTTCCACCTCCGAGTCATGGGAGATGGAAAGACTCATCTCAAGGGTCTATAGCTCAGTGGTAGAATTTTAGGGATGTTTTCATTAGTTTTTATGTTAAATTCATATTTTTGGACTTTACTATGAGTTTGTGTGTTTTTCTGTGATTTCAGGTATTTTCTGGCTGAAATTGAGGGACTTGAGCAGAAATCAGATTCAGAGGTTGAAGAAAGACTGCTGATGCTGTTGGATTCTGACCTCCCTGCACTCAAAATGGATTTTCTGGAGCTACAGACCTCAAAATGGCGCGCTTCCAATTGAGTTGGAAGGTAGACATCCAGGGCTTTCCAACAATATATAATAGTCCATACTTTGGCCAAGTTTAGACGACGCAAATTGGCGTTCAACGCCAGCTTTCTGCCCAATTCTGGCGTCCGGCGCCAGAAAAGGATCCAAAACCAGAGTTGAACGCCCAAACTGGCACAAAAGCTGGCGTTCAACTCCAAGAAGGACCTCTACACGTGCAACACTCAAAGCTCAGCCCAAGCACACACCAGGTGGGCCCCGGAAGTGGATTTATGCATCAATTACTTACTTCTGTAAACCCTAGTAGCTAGTTTATTATAAATAGGACCTTTTACTATTGTATTTGGTATCTTTGATCAGTTGTATGCTATCTTAGATCATGTTTGAAGGCTGGCCTCTCGGCCATGCCTGGACTTTCACTTATGTAATTTTAACGGTAGAGTTTCTACACTCCATAGATTAAGGTGTGGAGTTCTGCTGTTCCTTAAAGATTAATGCAAAGTACTACTATTTTCTATTCAATTCATCTTATTTCGTTTCTAAGATATTCATTCCATGGAAAGGAGTAAGACTGATTGGATGAAGATAGCAGGAAACCAGAGGTTCAGAGGAACGAAAGCATCTCTATTCGCTTATCTGAAACTCTCACCAATGATTTACATAAGTATTTCTATCCCTATTTTATTATATTATTTTCGAAAACTCCATAACCATTTGATATATGCCTGACTGAGATTTACAAGGTGATATAGCTTGCTTCATACCAACAATCTCCGTGGGATTCGACCCTTACTCACGTAAGGTATTACTTGGACGACCCAGTGCACTTGCTGGTTAGTTATGCGAAGTTGTGAAGATATGTTTAGACCATGGTTCTGTGCATCCGTTTTTGGTGCCATTGCCGGGGAATCAATTTCGAACAACAATTCACAACCTGAGTAGCAATTTCGCATACCACCAAGCTATTTGGTAATGAGACTTGGGAGGATGAACCCCCATTGCTCATCAATGAACTAAATGATCTGGTTCAACCGAAATTATCTCAGAAGAAACAGGATCTTGGAAAGTTCTTAATACCTTGTACCATAGGCACCATGACCTTTGAGAAGGCTCTGTGTGACCTGGGGTCAGGGATAAACCTCATGCCCCTCTCTGTAATGGAGAAACTAGGAATCTTTGAGGTGCAAGCTGCAAGAATCTCACTAGAGATGGCAGACAATTCAAGGAAATAGGCTTGTCGACTTGTAGAGGATGTCTTAATGAAGGTTGAAGGCCTGTACATCCCTGCTGATTTCATAATCCTAGACACTGGAAAGGAAGAGGATGAATCCATCATCCTTGGAAGACCCTTCCTAGCCATAGCAAGAGCTGTGATTGATGTGGACAGAGGAGAGCTAGTCCTTCAATTAAATGAGGACTACCTTGTGTTTAAGGCTCAAAGATCTTCTTCTGTAACCATGGAGAGGAAGCATGAAAAGCTTCTCTCAACACAGAGTCAACTAGAGCTCCCACACTTAATTTCTAAGTTTGGTGTTGGGAGGCCATCATCAAGCTCTGAGTCTCTGTGAAGCTCTTTAAGAGATCACTGTCAAGCTATTGACATTAAAGAAGCGCTTGTTGGGAGGCAACCCAATGTTATTTATATTTATTTGTTATTTTATGTTTTCTTTAGGTTGATGATCATGTGAAGTCACAAAAATAACTGAAAAATAAAAAACAGAATGAAAAACAACATAAAAAATAGCACACCCTGGAGGACAAGCTTACTGGCATTTAAACGCCAGTAAGGATAGCAGAATGGGTGTTTAACGCCCAGTCTGGCAGCATTCTGGGCGTTAAACGCCAGAAATGGGCATCTGGTTGGCATTTAACACCAGAAATGGGCATCTGGCTGGCGTTTAATGCGAGAAATGGGCAGCAGACTGGCGTTTAACGCCAGGAAAGGTAGCAGAGCTGGCGTTAAATGCCAGATTTGGCACACAATGGGCGTTTAAACACCAGAATGGTGCAGGGACTCGAATTCCTTGACACCTCAAGATCTGTGGACCCCACAGGATCTCCACCTACCCCACCTCTTATTCTTTCCTCTTCACACCTTTCCATAACGCTCTTTCCCAAACACCCTTGACCAATCCCATCAAAACCTCTTCCCCAAACACCCCTCACCTATCAAATCCTACCCTCTCTCCCTTACCCTATAAATACCCCTCCTTACCACCTTGTTCTTCCCACAACATACACACTACTACCCCCTTGGCCAAACACAAACCACTATTCCATCTCCTCCATTTCTTCTTCTTCTACTTCTTTCTTTCTTCTTTTGCTTGAGGACGAGCAAACCTTCTAAGTTTGGTGTGGGAAAAGCTAAGCTTTTTGTTTTTCCATAACCATTAATGGCACCTAAGGCTGGAGAAACCTCTAGAAAGAGGAAAGGGAAGGCAATTTCTTCCACCTCTGAGTCATGAGAGATGGAGAGATTCATATCAAAGGTCCATCAAGACCACTTCTATGAAGTTGTGGCCAAGAAAAAGGTGAACCCCGAGGTCCCCTTCAAGCTCAAAAAGAGTGAATATCCGGAGATCCGACATGAAGTTCAAAGAAGAGGTTGGGAAATCCTCACCAACCCCATTCAACAAGTCGGGATCTTAATGGTTCAAGAGTTCTATGCCAATGCATGGATCACTAAGAACCATGACCAAAGTGTGAACCTGAACCCAAAGAATTAGTTCACAATGGTTCGGGGGAATTACTTGGATTTTAGTCCAAAAAATGTGAGGTTAGCATTCAACTTGCCAATGATGCAAGGAGATCCTCACCCTTTCACTAGAAGGGTCAACATTGATCAAAGGTTGGACCAAGTTCTTAGAGACATTTGTGTGGAAGGAGCTCAATGGAAGAGAGACTCAAGAGGCAAGCCGGTTCAACTAAGAAGGCTTGACCTCAAACCCATGGCTAGGGGATGGTTGGAGTTTATCCAACACTCTATAATTCCTTCTAGCAACCGATCTGAAGTCACAATAGACCGGGCTATCATGATCCATAGTATCATGAATGGAGAGAAAGTAGAAGTTCATGAGATCATATCCCTAGAACTCTATAAAGTGGCAGACAAGTCTTCCACTTTGGCAAGGTTAGCCTTCCCTCATCTCATTTGTCATCTATGCAATTCAGCTAGAATTCCAATAAAGGAAGATATCCTCATTAAAGAGGACAAGCCCATCACTAAGAAAAGGATGGAGCAAACAAGAGAGCCCACTCATGGACCTCAACAAGAGCATGAGGAAGTTCCTCATCATGAAATCCCTGAGATGCCTCAAGGGATACATTTTCCTCCACAAAACTATTGGAAGCAAATCAACACCTTCTTAGGAGAATTGAGTTCCAGCATGGGACAACTAAGGATGGAGCACCAAGAGCATTCCCTCCTCCTCCATGAAATTAGAGAAGACCAAAGAGCCATGAGGGAGGAGCAACAAAGGCAAGGAATAGACATTGAGGATCTAAAACACTCCATAAGATCTTCAAGAGGAAGAACTAGCCACCATCACTAAGGTGGACCCGTTCTTTAATTTCCTTGTTCTTTATTTTCTGTTTTTCGTTTCCTATGCCTTATGTTTTATTTATGTTTGTGTCTTTATTACATGATCATTAATGTCTAGTGTCTATGTCTTAAAGCTATGAATGTCCTATGAATCCTTCACCTTTTCTTAAATGAAAAAAATATTTTCTGAAAAAGAAAAAGAAGTACATGAATTTTGAATTACATCTTGAAAATAATCTAATTATTTTGATGTGGTGGCAACACTTTTTGTTTTCTGAATGAATGCTTGAACAGTGCATATTTTTGAATTTGTTATTTATGAATGTTAAAATTGTTGCCTCTTGAAAAAATAATGAAAAAGGAGAAATGTTGTTGATAATCTGAAAAATCATAAAATTGATTCTTGAAGCAAGAAAAAGCAATGAAAAGTTTGCAGAAAAAAATTGGCAAAAAAAAGAAAGAAAAAGAAAAAGCAAGCAGAAAAAGCCAATAATCCTTTAAACCAAAAGGCAAGGGAAAAAAGGATCCAAGGCTTTGAGCATTAATGGATAGGAGGGCCCAAAGGAATAAAATCCTGGCCTAAGCGGCTAAACCAAGCTGTCCCTAACCATCTGCTTGTGGCGTGAAGGTGTCAAGTGGAAAGCTTGAGACTGAGCGGTTAAAGTCGTGATCCAAAGCAAAAAGAGTGTGCTTAAGAGCTCTGGACACCTCTAATTGGGGACTCTAGCAAAGCTGAGTCACAATCTGAAAAGGTTCACCCAGTTATGTGTCTGTGGTATTTATGTATCCGGTGGTAATACTGGAAAACAAAATGCTTAGGGTCACGGCCAAGACTCATAAAGTAACTATGTTCAAGAATCAACATACTAAAATAGGAAAATCAATAACACTATCTGGATTCTAAATTCCTATGGAAGCCAATCATTCTGAACTTCAAAGGATAAAGTGAGATGCCAAAACTGTTCAGAAGCAAAAAGGCTACAAGTCCCGCTCATCTAATTGGAACTAAGTTCATTGATAAGTTTGGAATTTATTGTATATTCTCTTCTTTTTATCCTATTTTGTTTTTAGTTGGTTGGAGACAAGCAACAATTTAAGTTTGGTATTGTGATGAGCGGATAATTTATACCCTTTTTGGCATTGTTTTTACATAGTTTTTAGTATGTTTTAATTAATTTTTATTATATTTTTATGAGTTTTTATTCAAAAATCACATTTCTGGACTTTACTATGAGTTTGTGTGTTTTTCTGTGATTTCAGATATTTTCTGGCTGAAATTGAGGGACCTGAGCAAAAATCTGATTCAGAGGCTGAAAAAGGACTGCAAATGCTATTGGATTCTGACCTCCCTGCACTCGAAGTGAATTTTCAGGAGCTACAGAATCCCAATTGGCGCGTTCTGAATTACGTTTGAAAGTAGACATCCTGGGCTTTCCAGCAATATATAATAGTTTATACTTTGTCTGAGATTTGATGGCCCAAACTGGCATTCAAAGTCAGCCTAAAATATCTTGGCGTAAAATGCCCAAACTGGCACCAGAATTGGAGTTAAACGCCCAAACTGGCACCAAAGCTGGCGTTTAACTCCAAAAAAAGCCTAAGCACGAAAAAGCTTCAATTCTCAGCCCAAGCACACACCAAGTGGGCTCCGGAAGTGGATTTCTGCACTATCTGCACTTAGTTACTCATTTTCTGTAAACCTAAGTTACTAGTTTAGTATAAATAGCACTTTTTACTATTGTATTCATATCTCTAGATGTTTAGTCCTTAGACCTTTGGGATGGAGGCTGGCCTCACCGCCATGCCTATACCTTTTTCACTTATGTATTTTCTACGGTGGAGTTTCTACACCCCATAGATTAAGGTGTGGAGCTCTGCTGTTCTTCATGAATTAATGCAATTACTACTGTTTTTCCTTCAATTCATGCCTACTTCTTCTCCATGATATACTCTTATTCTTAATTCAGTTATGTCAGAATGAAGGGGTGACCCGTGACAATTACCCAATCTTCGTTACTCGCTTAGCCAAGATCGCGTGCCTGATAACCACAAAGCGATCTACATGATGTTGAACGTAGTCATTGGACGATAGCTGGAGTATACTCTCTTGGATATCTAATACACGGACCGAGTCCGTGAGATGAGTATCTTCGTGGTATAGGCTAGAACCATTGGCAGCATTCTTGAGATCTGAAAAGTCTAAACCTTGTCTGTAGTATTCCGAGTAGGATCTGGGAAGGGATGACTGTGACGAGCTTCAAACTTGCGAATGTTGGGTGTAGTGACAGTGTGCAAAAGGACAATGGTCCTATTTCGATGCTAGCGGGAACCGACAGATGATTAGCCGTGCGGTGACAGCGCATATGGATTTGTTTTCATCCGAGATGATCATACAACTTGCCATGGAAGGAGGTAATGCATGATTGGAAGAAGGTAGTAGGAAAGCAGAAGTTTAGAAGCAACAAAGTATCTCCAGACGCTTATCTGAAATTCCCACCAATGAATTACATAAGTATCTCTATTTTATTTTCTGTTTTATTTATCTTTTAATTATCAAAACCTCATAACCAATTGAATCCGCCTGACTGAGATTTACAAGGATGACCATAGCTTGCTTCAAGCCGACAATCTCCGTGGGATCGACCCTTACTCACGCAAGGCATTACTTGGACGACCCAGTGCACTTGTTGGTCAGCTGCACAGAGTTGTGAAGAAGTGTTGAGATCATGATTCTGTGTACCAAGCAGAATCATTAGAAGAGGATCAAGTGGTGGAGGATAACATCCCAATTCACACTGATGGTATGGCCAACAACAATGGTCAGCCTCAGAGAAGAGTCTTAGCCTCCTACACTATCCCCAACCCAAAGAATTGTGGGAGTAGCATCCTAACCCCCAATATCCATGCCAATAACTTTGAACTCAAGCCTCAATTGATTACCCTAGTTCAAAACAATTGTCAATATGGAGGAAGTGCTGCTGAGGATCCAAACCAACACCTCTCTATATTTTTGAGAATCTGTGACACTGTCAAAAACCAATGGAGTCCACCCTAACATCTTCAAGCTTTTTTTATTCCCATTTTCACTGAGAGACAAAGCCACTCAATAGTTAGAAACCTTCCCTAAAGAGAGCATTACCAGCTGGGATGATTTGGTTAGCAAATTTCTAGCCAAATTCTATCCACCCCAAAGAATCATTAAGCTAAAAACTGATGTGCAAACCTTCAGACAGCAAGAAGGAGAGTCATTGTATGAAGCTTGGGAGAGGTATAAAGCTCTAATCAGAAGATGTCCAGAAGGAATGTTCAGTGAATGGGTGGAGTTGCAGAATTTCTATGAAGGCTTGTCCTTACCTTCAAGGAAAGCTTTGGATTATTCATCAGGAGGATCTTTGCAAATGATGAAAAGTGCTCAAGAGGCACATGATCTCATAGATATGGTGACCAACAATGAGTATTTCAACTCCTCTGAAAGGCAAGCAGCTCCAAAGAAAGGTGTATTTAAGCTTAAAGGAGTTGATACCATATTGGCTTAGAACAAACTCATGCACCAGCAGCTCCAACAGCAAATTGAAACAATGTCAAAGAGGATGGATGGATTGCAACTTGCAGCAGTGAGCACAACTAACCAACCATCAGTGGTGTGGGGACAGCAGGAGGAAGGTTATGAGAAGCAGCAGCCTGAACAAGTGCAGTACATGCATAATCAAGGTTCTG
>NC_029789.2:102328897-102404001 GCF_000816755.2 Arachis ipaensis | reverse complement strand
TCATTGTATGAAGCTTGGGAGAGGTATAAAGCTCTAATCAGAAGATGTCCAGAAGGAATGTTCAGTGAATGGGTGGAGTTGCAGAATTTTTATGAAGGCTTATCCTTACCTTCAAGGAAAGCTTTGGATTATTCATCAGGAGGATCTTTGCAAATGATGAAAACTGCTCAAGAGGCACATGATCTCATAGACATGATGGCCAACAATGAGTATTTCTATTCCTCTGAAAGGCAAGCAGCTCCAAAGAAAGGTGTATTTAAGCTTAAAGGAGTTGATACCATATTGGCTTAGAACAAACTCATGCACCAGCAGCTCCAACAGCAAATTGAAACAATGTCAAAGAGGATGGATGGATTGCAACTTGCAGCAGTGAGCACAACTAACCAACCATCAGTGGTGTGGGGACAGCAGGAGGAAGGTTATGAGAAGCAGCAGCCTGAACAAGTGCAGTACATGCATAATCAAGGTTCTGAATCAACTGACTTCCATGGAGACACTTACAACTCATCCTGGAGAAATCACCCCAATCTGAAATGGGGAGAGAACCAAAACTAGCAACCTTGGTAAAGAAACTCAAACCAAAACAACTTCAGAAACACAAACTATCAAAACCATCAAAACACTAACCAAAATCCATACAGAAAACCACAAAATAATCAACCCCAATCCAACTACTATCCACCCAACAACCCATCCACTAACCAAAACAACTATCATTCACCATCAACATCCCATAATCAACCACAACCACCCTAAGAATCTCAAAGGATCTCCAACTTGGAGATATTAATGGAGAAAATGATCAAGCATCAAGAATTGTCCAACAAGAACTATGAAGCTTCAATGAGAAATTTAGAAAGGCAGATTGGCCAGTTGTCTAAGCAAGCAGTGACTAAAAGAGCATCTAATGCACTACCAAGTGACACCATTCCCAATCCCAAAGAAGAATGCAAAGCCATCCAATTAAGGAGTAGAAAAACCTTGGCAAATGACAAGGAAACTACCAAGAGGCCAACTGAGAATGATGAAGCTAGCAGCAAGGAAGAAGTAAACTTCAAAGCCAAGCACGACCAGGAGAAACTCAAAGAGAAAGAAGAACAACCATAAACTTCGAAGAAGGGAATGGAACTTATTGAAGAACACTCACAAGCACAGAGGAAAGAATTGAAGCCTTACACCCCTCCTCTACCATATCCTCATAGATTGCAAAAGAAGATCAAGGATCAACAGTTCCCAAAGTTTCTAGAAGTTTTTAAGAAGCTAGAAATTAATATTGCACTTACTAAAGCTCTAGAACAAATGCCTCTATATGCAAAATTTCTCAAAGATCTCCTCAACAAGAAAATGAGCTAGAATGAGAAAGAAACAGTGATCTTGACACAAGAATGCAGCGCAATGATCCAAGAAGGCATCCCACCAAAGCTCAAAGACCCTGGGAGCTTCTTCTTACCTTGTACCATTGGTGACACAATCATTGACAAGGCACTGTGTGATTTAGGATCCAGTATTAACCTCATGCCTCTGTCCATGATGAGAAGGCTATCTATAGAAAAAGTGAAGCCTACATAGATGTCATTGGAGCTAGTGGATAGATCTTTGGTAATTCTCAAGGGGGTGATTGAAAATCTCTTAGTCAGAGTAGGAAAATTCATATTTCTAGCAGACTTTGTAATTCTGGACTTAGAAGAAGAGGGGAATGACTTTATACTAGGAAGACCTTTCCTGGGCACAGCAAGGGCCATCATTGATGTAGAACAAGGAGAAATGACTTTGAGGGTAAATGATGAGAACATCACTCTGAATATCTTCCAGGAAATATAGCATATTGTTGAAGAGAAAAACTGCATGAGGGTTGAAGAAAAAGAATTACAGTGGAAAGAAAAACCCAATAAAGCACTCATCAGCTCACTTGTAAAGCAAGAGATGGACAGTGGAAAAGAAAAAGAGGGTAAGGAACATGTAAAGGATAAGAAGAGAAGGCAGGGAGAGATTGAAGATTTGATTATTGAGAAGAAGGTCCATGACATAAAATCTGCTACAAAGAAAGAAGGAGAATTGAAGAAAGGAAAGAAGAGTAAGAAAAGGATTCCAAAAGGGTGGAAGAACAAAAGGATACCAACTGAAGGATTCTCAAAAGAGGACAAAGTAAGATTGATCTACCAGCAGTTGGAAACAGATCCACAAAACTGATGATTACTACACTGTCAACAAGATACTCTCACTGGAGCATGTGGAGATTGACCATCAACGCACTGGAAAAAGGCTCACAGTGAGAGGGGACAAACTGAGACACCACAATCATCAGCCACCCTAACAAGGGACCAATGTCAAGCTAGTGACAATAAAAGAGCGCTCCATGGGAGGCAGCCCATGATTTAATATTCTTGCTGTTATTTTAATTTCAATAATTACTGGTTTTTCTAGCATAAATTTGAGCTCCCATGAGCAGATTTGATAACTGCACACATCATTTTAAAGCATATGTTTGATTCCTAAGTTTAGTGTGCCTAAAGGCACTTTAAAAAGAGCTTTTCAAGTATAATGATCATAAACCCAATTTAGGATATATACTCATTCATTTTGTTTAAGTATATAGCCAAACAATAAGTTTGGTGTCTATATATACTATGAATTTCAAGAAAATCATTTTTACTCAAGGGCTCAAATTCATGAATAGATAAACTATACATTGCATCATTTTATGAGTTTATGGTAGCATGGTAGCAAAAAAAGTGTTCCTTATAATGAATATACTAATTATGATAGATATTCATTAGATTTCATATAAAGCACGTAGCAGGGAGCAAGTTTGGTGTTCACCAAAATTTGGTTCAATTCTTAGGGAGCATATTTGGTTTATCATAAATGAGGAACATATAGAAGATTTTGTTTTTCTTTATTACTTTCCACTTAACAAACACCACCATACCAAATTTAATTTTTGGCTTACCATTTCCTTGGTTTACGTGGTCAGGTATGAAGAAGGTTGAGAAAAGGACAAAATTCATGCATGCACGGTTGTCCCAAGGAGAAAAGCAAGTCACATGTGCATGCTTGGAAAGCTCAATGCTGCAGAAATCAGCACCTAGGAGGCCGAGCCATGCACCCAATGGAGGAGCAATCCTTGTCTTCAACCATCTCCACATGCACACCATCCATTTCATGGATCCTTCACAATAATTTGCTCAATCCTCACCCTTCATTGCCACATAACCGAACCAATACCTCTCTCTAACAATACCTCTCCTTCTATAAATTGGCAGTAGCACTTCTCAAGCTCACATAACCATTGCTTTCTTCATATATTCATCCCACACATGTTACATCATCCTTGTCTCACTCGAAGACATCACACAACACCTTACCTCCCATTCCTTTCATTATAACCATGCTTTAACCAAGGCATTTCTTCTCCCTTCCTTCTTTCCTAATTCATGGCTTCATCAAGTTCCAGAAGAAGGAAAGGAAAGGAACCAGCTGTAGCCGAACCACCAACCTATGATACCAAGAAATTTAAGTCTCAATTTCATAAATCAAGGTATTATAGGCTAATGGAATCAAAGAAAGTCATTCCAGAGATGGGGTTCAGGCTGAAAGATGGAGAATATCCCATCATGAGAAGAATCACCGCAGAAAAGAGATGGAAACTTTTGTGTGAACCTCTCACAAACATCAATGCAGTCATGATAAGGGAGTTTTATGCAAATACTTTGAGGTCAAGCAAGGACAGCCCTCCCTATAAGAGTTATGTTAGGGAGGTTGAGGTAGATTTCAGCCCATCATCCATCATGAGAGTCTTACAGATAAGAGTGATAACCTATGGAGAACCCAGCTTTGAGAAAAGAATGGCAGGTGAGAGTGATCCTAATGAGATATTACATGGTCTATGCTTTGAAGGCAAAGACTGGGAAAGGGACTCAGAAGGAACTCCAAGCCACTTGAAGAGAATGAATCACATACCTGAAGCCAAAGGGTGGTATGAGCTAGTGAGAAGGTCCATACTCCCTACTGCAAATACCTCAGAGGTTACCATAAAGAGAGCAATCCTGACATATTGCATACTTAGGGGAGGAGAAATTAATATCCCTCAAGCAGACTTGGTCACCCAAGTACTATTCTGAGGATGTGCAAAAGAGCAGGGGTACTTGATGACATGTCACCATGTCATATTTTTCTATGCTTTTTCTTTGTTTTTTTTATAGGTTTTATGCACTTTCTTGAGCCATAAGTAAGCCAATTGGGTAGAATTTCATGTTTCCTTTGATTCAATCAATCATGGATAAATTGATGCATTTTCATGAGATTTTGTGCTATAATTGTCATATATTATGAAAGAAAAACAATCTCATGATTTTGAGCATAGCTTTGATACTTTTGATTGATTGATGATAGGTGAAAAAGCTTTGAAAAAGGTTGAAGAAAAGAAGATGGCAAGGGCAAGAAGGAGGACTCACGTTTAAGCTAAAGTTTGCCTCAAACTTAAGCTCAAACGTGAGGAAAAGCCAAATTTCACCCAGGGAGGCCAGAAGCTTGCGCCAACGTTTGCCTCAAACTTGAGGTCAAACGTTGCTCCTCACAGCCTGAAGGGGTATACTTCTAACAAGAATAACTTGAGCTACAGAAATCCAAATGAGATGATTCAAAAAGAAATAGAAAGTAGGAATCGAGTGCTTTCCAAGCATATATGGCACTGCATGGTGGACACTAAAATTGAGGGAGAAAACTGCCCCGAAATGTGCATAAACGAACATGGTGGCAACCTGCAGTGAGGCCAACTGACCTCTACACCTTCGATGGAGTATAACTCGAGCTGTGGAGCTCCAAATGATGCACTTTCAATGGAATTGGAAAGTAGACATTTATGGCTTTCTAAAAATATATAATAGTATGGGGTGGACAATGCATTTGAGCCTCCAAAACCTGACGTTTTCGTCCACGTTTGAGGCAAACGTCGCCTCAAACGTTGCACACCAAAGCCAGCGACCCTGTCCCCTTCAATGGAGCATAACTTGAGTTGTAGATGTCCAATTGAGGTGATTTTGGTTGCATTGGAAAGATGACATTCAGAGCTTTCCAACCATATATAATGGTTTATATTGGGCATGAAATTGGCAACGTTGACAAGAGGACAAAGAAGCGTCCCAAGACTTGAACTTTAAAAACACATCCAGGAGGACTTAACGTTTGAGCTCACGTTTGACCTCAAACGTGAACTCAAACGTGAGTGACAGCAAACCCCCATTCTGCATCATGCCATTATAAGACGTTTGAATCAACGTTTGCCTCAAACGTTGACTCAAACGTGAATGATCCCAATTCCATCAAGGCCATCCGAATCCATTCTTCCTCCACTCAAAAGCAAGCAAAGCCCACATGACTCAAAGGCACACAGAGAAGCTAGATTAGGAATTTCATTTGTAATTTGTTTTTAATTTCAATTTCATTTTCATTTTCATTTGGTAAAGCCTATATAAAGGTATTAGTTTCATTTCATTAAGGCGGCTAGCTCCACTAGGGAGTAGTAGGATTAGAGAACTCTCTCTTTAATTTTCATTTTTGTTTTAAATCTTGGATTGAGAGTGGAAGGAATTCTGTTTTCATTCTCTATCTGCAACTTCTCTTGTTCTTCCTCTGCAATCTACTTTTCCATTTTCATTTTGCAATTGTTCTTGTTGGATCAAGGAAGGATTTGAGATCTAGACTTGTTTTCTAGTCTCCTCCACCCCTGAGATCTTCAACATCCTTTTAATTGCTGCAATTTAGCATCAGTCATTTTCTATTTTTAATCTTTCAAGCATTTTTACCTTCTGTTGCATTGCTTCCAATTTACCTTTCCTGCAATTGCTCTAAGTTCTTATTCACTGCAATTTTGCTTCTCTGTTTACATTGTTCCCAATTTATTCTTCCTGCAATTTAAATTTCTAGTTGTGTGATTTATTGCTCTCTTTAATTTCTAACACCCCAGCCCCTTTACTTTTCATGCAATTTACTTTTCTTGCAATTTAAGTTTCGGCTATTTTACTTTCTTGTTCTTCAAGTTTTCTACCCATTTACTTCCTACACTTTAAACTCTCTTGTTATTTACTTTCCACTGCACCAATTATCACACAATTCACTCAATGTTAGCTTGACTAAACTAATCACCCACTAAAGTTGCTTGATCCATCAATCCCTGTGGGATCAACCTCACTCTAAGTGAGTTTTACTACTTGATGCGACCCGGTATACTTGCCGGTGAGATTTGGGTGTTTTGGAAATTCGTTTTTCCACAAAAATTCCCATCAAGTTTTTGGCGCCATTGCCGGGGATTGATTTAGATCAACAATGATTAAGTGGATGAGAAGTCTAGATTAAGCATTTTCTTTGTTTTTGTTCTTGAAACCAAGGTGTTTGTGTTTTTGCCTCACTAAGCAAATATCATCTGAAACATGAATTTCAATTTTATTTGGTGTTGTGTTTTACAAAATTCAAATGGAGTTCAACTCATCCTATGATCAAACAAATTTTATGGGATATTACCCACCATCACCAATCTCTAATGGTGGCTGGGAATATCACCAAGAGAATACACATTCTGAGCACTCCAATTCATGGAGACTTGCTTCAAAGACACAAGATGAGCAAAAAAATCATATGGGATACCAACCACCACCACAAAATGATTCATATCATTATCCTCATGGTGGATGGAAGCATCACCAAAGAATGGAAGAGCATCCACCCTCACGTCCCAGTTTCTCATTTGAAAGTTCTTCATCACTTGATTATGCCTCAACACAAAGTCTCCTCCAAAATCCATATAAGTCATCCCATCAATCACATAACTCATTCCACACCCTTCAATACAACTTCACCACAACACATCCATGTCACCAAAATTACTCTCAACCTTTATCTCTTGAACCAGCAGACGAGGATTACCTTCAATGGTGCAAAGAACCCTTAGAAAGCCAATACCAAGCCATTGAAATACATAAAAAACTCGTGGAAAAGTACACACAATCCCAATCCTGGAAAGAAATCGTCTTCAAGAAGATGAATGGGCCCTCAGAGCAAAAAAGGAGGAACATAGAACCATCAAACAGTGAGGATGAAGACCGAGGTCAACTGCAAACAATCCTGTCCCTGATCCAGCAAGCAAGATCAATCAAGCCATTTGCAAAAGGAAGCTTGCTGAGGAAAGGCCAAGACAAGGGACAATAGCTGAATCCTTCCCTTCTTTGAGGTCATTCCTCTTAACAAACTGGAAGAAGAGGAAGAAAGTGAAGAACAACATGTCAAGCTAATGACACTAAAAGAGCACTTGTTGGGAGGTAACCCAACCGTAGGTAACATTTTTTTTTCTGCTTTGTTTTCTTCCTTTGTTTAGTTTAAATTTCAATAAATTGACATATGGTTGCATTCTAAGTTTGGTGTTGCTATGCAACAAAATTTGGTTCTAATCCTTACAAGATACTTGCATCAATTCCAAGTGAAAGTGTCACACTAAGTTTGGTGTGCCACTTATTCTTTATGCAAAGTATTATGCTCACCTTCTTAAGTTTGCAATCACAATGTCTCTGTCTCTTGTGCCTTGATTATTATCTTTAATTTTGCTTGCTTAGAACACATGTACTACTAACTTTTCATTGTGTAAGACATTCATGATCCATCTTAGCCCCATAGCCATTGTTCTAATTGTTGCTTGAGGATGAGCAAGCATTCTGAGTTTGGCAAGGGAAGAAGGAAGAATAGAGGAAAAAGGACAACAATAATGAAGATGAACTACAAGGTTGTAGAGTTCCTTTTCTCCTCATTTGTTTCCTGCACTTAAAATGCATGATTGTCTTCATCTTTTCTGTTTACATATGTGTATGAATAAAGCATAGCCTGCATCTTGATTTGTAACATGTTGCCATGCCATTATGACTATCAACTTGAGTTTTGTGAATTCAAAAGCAGTAAAGTATCAAGATCATAAACAAACAAGGAATTAAAGAAGAATTTAGCATGTGCATAAAAGTATTGGAAAGCTAGTATGTTTGATTGTTGCTTAATTACATTAGATTTTATTTAATTGAAGAATCAAAAGCTTGTTTCAAGGAAGAAATATAAGAAAAAGATTTCATAAATTGAGCTAGATGGAAGCATCAATCATTTACATCTCTTTTGTGATTGTAGCATGCTTAGGAAACTAGCTTACCATGAAAATTGAGTTGCTACTCTTCTTATCTTGGATTGTCAATCTTTAATGCATGATTCTTTTCTTGCTTGGGGACAAGCAAGGTTTAAGTTTGGTGTTGTGATGACATGTCACCATGTCATGTTTTTCTATGCTTTTTCTTTGTTTTTTTTATAGGTTTTATGCACTTTCTTGAGCCATAAGTAAGCCAATTGGGTAGAATTTCATGTTTTCTTTGATTCAATCAATCATGGATAAATTGATGCATTTTCATGAGATTTTGTGCTATAATTGTCATATATTATGAAAGAAAAACAATCTCATGATTTTGAGCATAGCTTTGATACTTTTGATTGATTGATGATAGGTGAAAAAGCTTTGAAAAAGGTTGAAGAAAAGAAGATGGCAAGGGCAAGAAGGAGGACTCACGTTTGAGCTAAAGTTTGCCTCAAACTTAAGCTCAAACGTGAGGAAAAGCCAAATTTCACCCAGGGAGGCCAGAAGCTTGCGCCAACGTTTGCCTCAAACTTGAGGTCAAACGTTGCTCCTCACAGCCTGAAGGGGTATACTTCCAACAAGAATAACTTGAGCTACAGAAATCCAAATGAGATGATTCAAAAAGCAATGGAAAGTAGGAATTGAGAGCTTTCCAAGCATATATGGCACTGCATGGTGGACACTAAAATTGAGGGAGAAAACTGCCCCTAAATGTGCATAAATGAACATGGTGGCAACCTACAGTGAGGCCAACTGACCTCTACACCTTCGATGGAGTATAACTCGAGCTGTGGAGCTTCAAATGATGCACTTCCAATGGCATTGGAAAGTATACATTCAGGGCTTTTCAACAATATATAATAGTATGGGGTGGACAATGCATTTGAGCCTCCAAAACCTGACGTTTTCGTCCACGTTTGAGGCAAACGTCGCCTCAAACGTTGCACACCAAAGCCAGCGACCCTGTCCCCTTCAATGGAGCATAACTTGAGTTGCAGATGTCCAATTGAGGTGATTTCAGTTGCGTTGGAAAGCTGACATTCAGAGCTTTCCAACCATATATAATAGTCTATATTGGGCATGAAATTGGCAACGTTGACAAGAGGACAAAGAAGCGTCCCAAGACTTGAACTTTAAAAACACATCCAGGAGGACTTAACGTTTGAGCTCATGTTTGACCTCAAACGTGAACTCAAACGTGAGTGACAGCAAACCCCCATTCTGCATCATGCCATTACAAGACGTTTGAGTCAACGTTTGCCTCAAACGTTGACTCAAACGTGAATGATCCCAATTCCATCAAGGCCATCCGAATCCATTCTTCCTCCACTCAAAAGCAAGCAAAGCCCACATGACTCAAAGGCACACAGAGAAGCTAGATTAGGAATTTCATTTGTAATTTATTTTTAATTTCAATTTCATTTTCATTTTCATTTGGTAAACCCTATATTCTGCAACTTCTCTTGTTCTTCTTCTGCAATCTACTTTTCCATTTTCATTTTGCAATTGTTCTTGTTAGATCAAGGAAGAATTTGAGATCTAGACTTATTTTCTAGTCTCATCCACCCCTGAGATCTTCAACATCCTTTTAATTGCTGCAATTTAGCATCAGTCATTTTCTATTTTTAATCTTTCAAGCATTTTTACCTTCTGTTGCATTGCTTCCAATTTACATTTCCTGCAATTGCACTAAGTTCTTATTCACTGCAATTTTGCTTCTCTGCTTACATTATTCCCAATTTATTCTTCCTACAATTTAAATTTCCAGTTGCGTGATCTATTGCTCTCTTTAATTTCTAACACCCCAGCCCTTTTACTTTTCATGCAATTTACTTTTCTTGCAATTTAAGTTTCGGCTATTTTACTTTCTTGTTCTTCAAGTTTTCTGCCCATTTACTTCCTACACTTTAAACTCTCTTGTTATTTACTTTCCACTGCACCAATTATCACACAATTCACTCAATGTTAGCTTGACTAAACTAATCACCCACTAAAGTTGCTTGATCCATCAATCCCTGTGGGATCGACCTCACTCTAAGTGAGTTTTACTACTTGATGCGACCCGGTATACTTGCCGGTGAGATTTGGGTATTTTGGAAATTCGTTTTTCCACAAAAATTCCCATCAGTACTCTTTGAGGATGAAGATACAGAGAAGGTAAAGGGAGGCAGAGGAATTACCAGGGAGAAAATGGATGGTGTCCCTGAACCCGAGGAGGGGAGAAGAGCTCAAGGAAGAAGGAGGAGATCACAAGTAGAGGGGGAACGAGCTTCTGGTGCAATGGATCTGAGCCAAATGCAAAGATCCATTGAAGAAATGTTTTAACAATACATGAGAGCACAGGAGCAACAACAGGAGCAATACTTGGGAAAACAAGAACAATATCTGAAGGATCGAGAGCAACAAGAGCATTGGCAGCAGCAAATGATGGAGAAGCAAGAAAACTTCCAGCTCAAGATGTTGGATCAACAGAGAGAGTTTCAAGCAAGAATTCTTGAGGGGCAAAGGGAACAATCAGCAAACTTTCAAGAATCATTTAACAGATTGTCCCTACGACAGGCCAAGTATGGGGAGTACACCCAAAATCTCTACCAATGGAAGAACATATATCATACAATTAGAGAACATAGGAACTTTGACAGAATAGAGTATGATATAGCAACTCAAGCAAAGCTGGACTATGTAGTCCATAGCATGCCAGCATTGAACCAACAGATCAAGCCATTTGAGCAATTCCAGGAATTGGTAGACCATCAGAGAGCACAAGCCAATAAAAATACAGCACACATGCAACAAGGATTGAAGGATGCTGGGCTCTGGGGTCAGATAGACCATATTTGGGATCGAAGATGCCCTGTTGAAGAATCCCAAGAAACAAGCAAGAAGAGAAAGAAGAAGAAAGGAGAGTCCAACAAAGGCAAGGAGCACGAACATTAGGAGGTAGTGGAGTTCCTTTCATGTTTTTAATTAAATAAGGATGATGCATATCTGAAACATGATATGCCTCCAAATGTTTTATGTTCTGCACTTTCATGTTTTATTAGAATTGTTATTAGGATTTGCATTATGCTTGTTATCACTCATCTGCTGAATTATGTTTTGTTTCCCTTTTGCATCAATAAGAGAAAATGTTTGAAATAGAAAGTGATTGTCCAATGTGTTAGGAATTAGAATGAAGTTTTGTGGTTGTAATTGTTTGATTGGATGGAAAGCTCAATAATAAAAGCTGCATAATAGAATGCTATTTGTAGTATGAACTCAGTTGCTGTTATAAAACCTGTCATTAATAATCATCCCTTGGAAAATGAAGAAAAGTGAGAAAGAAAAAGAAAAGAAAAGAAAAGCCAAGGATTGGCAACAAAAAAGAAAGAAACAAATAATAAGGCTAGACACCAATATCTTGGACCTTAGGACATATGCCTGTGGTGTTTCTTGTACTAGGATATGCTTGGACAATTAGGTTCTGAGGAGTCTTTTAAAACTTGATAACTTGGATTAACTAATCCGGGATTACCAACTGAAAGTCCATTATCAAGAGCAACCTAGTCACAAAGCATTTAGTAACCCAAAGAGGTGCTGGGTATCAATGTTCCTAAGAAGAATTGTGAGCCAAGTGTTTGTAGTGAAGAAGTGTTGAGAAAAATTAAGCCAAAAGGCTGTTGCAACACTTGACACTGAGTTACCATTGAGAAATAAGCTTTTTAAGCAAAAGAAAGAAGGAAAAATAAAAAAGGGATCAATCAAAGAGCAAGGAATTATGACAACAACTCTAGTAAATCCTCAAAGAAGCATTTCTTATCTATCAGCAAAGAATAAGTGAGCTGCAACTTGTTTGCATAAAACCCCACAATTCAAATTCAATTACCTGCTAAATAAGGATACATATACTTCTCTGTTTGATTTCATTTCTTCTCATGTTTAGTGCTTGCTTGGGGACAAGCAAGGTTTAAGTTTGGTGTTGTGATGACAAGTCATATTATGTTAGTTTTACAAGCATTTTTCATTAGTTTCATTAGGTTTTATGCACTTTCTTACACAATAAGTAAGTAATTGGAATGGATTTTCATGATTATGTTGAATCAATCAACCATCATTTATTTTACACAAAATCATAGGGTTTATGCTAGAATTAATTGATTTCATGAATGATGCAAAGACCTTGTGAATTTGGTGATACTTTGATTAGTTGTTTGGTTACTTGTAGGTGAAGAAATGATGAAGAAAGAAAAGAACCAGGAAAGCGTTGCATTATCAAATGTGGCATTCAAAAAAGGCAACGCTAGCTTCCTTGCCAAATGCACCAAAGACACAAAGAGTAGCGCTCAAAAACTTGAATGTAGCGTTCAGTTTTGTAAACTTTTTCAGGCATTAACCAAGGGAGCGCTCAACCAAGGGAGCGTGGCGTTCAAAGTAGTGAACGCTAGTGAGAATGGTGCGGAACCAAAGTGCTAGCCAAGGAGGCAGCGTTTGGAAAAGTGAACGTGACGTTCACTAGAGTGAACGTTTTCGCGCGCATCCAAGGTAGGCTTAGCATCAAGTGTAGTGCTCAAGGTTTGAGCGTAGCATTCACTTATTGAACGCTATAGGAAGACAAGCGCACACCAAAGGCATGCCATGAAAAGTGAACATGGAGTTCACTTATCCAAACGGAACGCTCCCCTGGGAGTGAACCAAATGCTCCTTGACCCATACCACCAGGTGCCAAGTTGGATCCATTTCTTCACAAACCCAAAAGGCCCATTCCAAGCTTTGAAGACAAAATAGAAAATGTATAAATAGGAGTGAGTTTGATTTGAAGAGGACCTTTTGCTCATGTTTAGTTTTTCACTTTTAAATTTTCATTTGGAATTTGGGAAATTGGGATTAGATCTAGTTTTCTTTCTGTTTGTTCTTGCTTCTACAACTTCTACTTTCTTTTTTGGGTTTTGAATTCAGATTGAAGAATTCCATTGAAATCCTTCATCTGAGAATCATCTTCTACTTTTCTTTTGATAGTTCTATGAATTGAAAGTTGGATCTAAATTTCCTGGGTTGTTTTCATTTTCATTTCTTCTGCAATTTCTTTTCTATTTGGTCAAGGGAGAAATTAAGATCTAAATTTTCTTTCTAATCTCATTGCTCTTCTTTGATCTTCAATTTTTATTTTAGAATTTCACAATTGAGCTAAGTTTTCTTGCTATTTGTCTCTTCAAGCACTTTTCCATTTCTGTTTGGCTACTGAGCTGAATCTCTTCATCTCATAGCTCTCTGATTTACTTTAGCTTGTATTTTCTAGTTCAATTATGAATCCCAGTACCCAAATCCTTTTGTTCTTCAAGCAATTCACATTTCTCAGCAATTTAGATTCAGCTATTTACATTTTTTGCACTTTAAGTTTCTAAAATTTACTTTTCTTGCAATTTAAGTTTCAGCTCTTTTACTTTCTTGCACTTTAAGTTTCTACAATTTACTTTTCCTGCACTTTAAGATTCAGCTAATTTTCATTCTGCACCTTTTATTTTCTTGCAATTTAGCTTCTGTTAATCAAAATCACTCAAATAATCAAATATTCGCTTAACTAAATTCATCACCTAACTAAAATTGCTCAATCCATTAATCCCTGTGGGATTGACCTCACTCTTGTGAGTTATTACTACTTGATGCGACCCGGTACACTTGCCGGTGAGTTTTGTGTGGAATCATTTTTCCCTCATCAGTCACTAGGAGAGTGTATAAGGCTAGATGCAGTGGAAACTGTGGTGCAATAAACCTTTGAAGAAGCACTTGAAGGATTGACAAATGGTGATTCCATGTTAAATGTTGAGGTTGCTGATGTCTACTCAGCTGAAATGTCTATTCCAAGCACATGGGAGGAAAGTAAAAATGAGAAAGAAGCACCCAAACTAGAGCTGAAAGCACTACCCCCTACTCTCAAGTATGCATACTTGGGAAGTGATGAAAGTTACCCAGTGATCATCAATTCTACCCTTAGTCAAAAACAGGAAGAGGAATTAATCAAGGTGCTGCAAAAGTACCAAGATGCCATTGGATGGACCATTGCTGACTTAAAAGGGATAAGTTCATCCATATGCATGCATAAGATCTTGCTAGAAGATGATTCCAAACCCTCCATTCAAGCCCAAAGAAGACTGAATCGTGTCATGAAAGAAGTGGTCCAAAAAGAAGTGATGAAGCTATGGCAGGCAGGAGTCATTTATCCCATTTCCGATAGCCCATGGGTGAGTCCTGTCCATGTGGTTCCAAAAAAGGGAGGGATCACAGTTGTACCCAATGAGAAGAATGAACTCATATCCACAAGAACAGTAACAGGATAGAGGATGTGCATTGACTATAGAAAACTCAATGAAGTCTTCCCTGATGAGCAATTAATGCTGGTTCATAAGGCACCCTGGTTCGCAGACATTACTAATTTTAAGGCAACTGGGGAATTTCCTTCAATGATCAACAAGCATCAAAAGAGGAAACTCATCAATGATGCAAAATATTTCACTTGGGATGAGCCATACTTATTCAAAAAATGCTCGGATGGATTGCTCAGAAGGTGTGTTTCAGAAGAGGAAGGAAGAGAAGTCTTATGGAGTTGTCATGGTTCCTGCTATGGGGCCATTTTGGAGGAGAGAGAACCGCAGCAAAAGTCTTGCAGTGCGGGTTCTTTTGGCCCACCATCTTCAAAGACGCACGAGAGCTAGTGAAGAACTGCAATGAATGTCAGTGGGCTGAAAATTTGCCCAAGAAAAATGAGATGCCACAACAATTCATCTTGGAACCTGAGCTGTTTGATGTATGGGGATTGATTTCATGGGACCATTTCCAACCTCATACTCAAAAAATTACATTTTGGTGGCAGTAGACTATGTATCAAAATGCGTGGAGGCCATTGCAACCCCTACAAATGATAACAAGGTGGTCCTGAACTTCCTCAGGAAGAATATCTTTAGCGGGTTTGGAGTTCCCAGAGCACTCATCAGTGATGGAGGAAGCCATTTTTGCAACAGACCACTAGAGACCCTCCTCCTGAGATATGGGGTGAAGCACAAGGTTGCCACACCCTATCACCCCCAAACAAGTGGCCAGACAGAAGTATCCAACCGAGAGTTAAAAAGGATCCTGGAAAAGACGGTAGGAGCTTCAAGAAAAGACTGGTTGAAGAAGTTGGATGATGCTCTTTGGGCATACAGGACAGCCTTTAAAACACTAATTGGAATGTCTCCATATCAACTGGTGTATGGTAAAGCTTGCCACCTGCCATTAGAGCTTGAACACAAAGCTTTCTGGGCTCTCAAGTTGTTGAATTTTGATGGCCAAGCTGCTGGTGAAAGGAGGCTCTTGCAACTGCAAGAATTAGAGGAGTTCAGATTCCAAGCCTATGAAAATGCCAAAATGTACAAGGAAAAGGCAAAGGAAAGACATAACCTTAAGATTGCACCAAGAAGCTTTGAGGAAGGACAGAGAGTGCTACTCTACAACTCCAGACTAAAATTGATCCCTGGGAAGTTAAGATCAAGGTGGTCAGGTCCTTTTATGGTTACTATCTCACCTTATGGATACATAGAGATCATGGAAGAAAGCTCACAACGGATCTTCATTGTGAATGGACAAAGGCTCAAACACTACTTGGGTGACATGGTAAAAGAGTCCAAGATGAAATATAGACTCACTTTAGAGAGAGGAACGTCAAGCTAGTGACGATAAAAGAGCGCTTGTTGGGAGGCAACCCAACCAAAGGTAATTCTCTTTTCATATCTTGTCAATAAGAGTAAGTAAATTCTGTGTATTGCAAGGAGCTAAGTTTGGTGTTACACACCAAAGAAATTTAAGGGTGAATGTGTAATCCTAAGTTTGGTGTTCTACCATGGATTGCATGAAGGAGACACTACACCCCAGCATACTTAGTTATCATATCCAAACAATCAGAGAAATTACTCAAAAGTTGCTTGATTTCTAGTTCTAGTTTGCTATTTAGTTCATAGTTGTTTTCTAGTTCATAGTTTACTTTCTTAATAAAAGTACTTGATGTTTTCTGCATAAAACTCAATTTGCTGCATAAGGCAAGAAACTAAGTTTGATGTTCACACACCAATCTAAGTTTAAAAGCCTACAAATATACATGCATACTAACAACCTCTCAAGTGCTTGGGGAACAAGCAGCTTTCAGTAGCTTTTGTAGGAATTCAATCAACCCTTGGAAGAACTATGCATTATCATCAAAGGACAAAAAGAAGGACACTATGGCCACAAATGGTCATAGCAGAGAGGAAACAACTAGAAGGCACCACCAAGAGGTTGTATTGTTGCTTAATTCCATCCTCTTTGAAATGCTCTAAATTGGAAGTCTGAATGTTCCTATGTTAATAGTCAATTATGGTTTTAGGCATCTTGCATTCCGTGTGTTTAATCTTTGCAATAAGTATGCTAGTCTAAGTGTGTGTGTGCTTTCACTTTCACTTTATAAATGCTTGTCTTGTTCCCTAAGTCTTTTTAATTAAATAAAAGAAACGTTTGAACAAGTGGAATAGTTCCTTTTTAGCAAGAAGTCAAATAACAGTAAGTGGTGGTATATATGTTTAGTTATGTAGTGGCTCACTTAGAATGAATAAAAGGATAGATTGTTCCCCTTTAGTGTAAATTAGCTTGCTGTCTGTGAATCTTGGCAAATAAGAACCCTTGGATGAAAGAGAAACAAGTACAAAAAGAAAGAAAAAGAAAAGCCAAAAGAAAGCAATGAATAAGGCTAGACACCAATAGCTTGAACCTTAGGACATATGCCTGTGGTGTCTGTGTACTAGGATATGCTTGGATAATTAGGCTCTATGGAGTGCTTTAACACTTGGTAACTTGGGTTAACTAACCTGGGATTATCAACTGAAAGTCTATTATCAAGAGCAACCTAGTTACAAGACATTTAGTAACCCAAAGAGGTGCTGGGCATCAATGTCTTAAGAAGAATTGTGAGCCAATTGTCTATAGTGGAAAATGTGTTAAGTACAAATAAGCTAAGAAACTGCTACAACACATGACACTGAGCTAAAGTCTACAGGAAAAGAAAATGAAGAAAAGCAACTACCAAGGATGAATGAATAATAAGAGGTCATAGCAGTATGATAATTGATGCTTGAAGGAGACATCCTATGCCTAAAGATCAATAAGAAGTGAGCTGTTGCATTTTCTGCATAAATCCCCATTGACTAATAATAATGACTTGCTGATATGGACATCCCCTTCTGTTTCATTCTTTTTTCTTAATAAATTCAGTACTTGCTTAGGGACAAGCAAGATTTAAGTTTGGTGTTGTGATGCCAGGGCATCTTAGGCTAGTTTTACTATCCTTTTTCTTTGTTTTTAATAGATTTTTAAGCACTTTCTTGAGTTATAAGTAAGCCATTTGGGTAGAAATTCATGCATACCTAAATTCATCCAATTATGATTAATTTAATGTGATTTCATGAGAATTATCCTATAATTACTTGTGTGCTAAGAATGATTAGAATTTTCATGACTTTAGAAAGGCTTTGATGCATGTATTGGTTGATGATAGGTGAAAGAAAGCATGGAGGAAGGTTGAAGAAGGAGCATGGAAAGGATGAAGAGGAAGCAATGTTGGTGGCCAAGTTGGACCACCAACGTTGCCTCAAACGTTGGAAGAGAAGCAGAGCAACTCTCTGTAAAGTATGCTGATGCTCACGTTGGAGGTAGCGTTTGAGGTCCAACGTTACCCCCAACGTTGTGAGAAAATGATCAATTCTGGGGCTGAAGAGTTTTTGAGTGACCCGTACGCGTCATAAAAAATCAAAATTTTTGTATCCACGCACAAGCGTGAGTCACGCACACGTGTGGAATGGGAAAATGGACCATCCACGCGTACACGTGGGTCACGCATACGCATGGGTCACACGTACGCATCACTAAACGAACGTTGGAGTCCAACGTTGCCACAAACGCCAGCCTGCAATGTGCGCGATGTCAAGCCTAGAATTTGGAGTTGAGAATTTTGAATCGACACGTACGCGTCAGTGACGCATACGCGTGGATGGAAAACAGGGCAATGCACGTATAAGCGTCGAGTACGCGCACGCATGAAAATGCCAACATTGGAGGGAACGTTGGAGGTCCAATGTTGAGGCCAACGTCCCCTGCTTCGTTTTAAAACAGCAAAATGAAAATCTTGCATCCATGCGCACGTGTGAAGCACACATACTCGTGGATGAGCATTTTTTACCCTTTTGCGCGGAAGTGCAAGGCACGCGTACGCGTGGGTTAGCTGAACGTTGGCCCTGCAACGTTGAGTCAAACGCCAATGACAGCAAGCTTTCTGGTTTTTTTGGTTTTGTTCTAAATGGCGTTTGAGTCAACGTTGGCCATCAAACGTTGACTCAAACGTGAAGCATCAGGATTCAAAATTCACACAGATCTTTTTTCAACACCAAGGGAAACCAATTGGAGCCATTTTCAACCCAATTCCATCAAGGCCAAAAGCTCAATTCAGAGCTTGAGGATCAATGGAAGAAAGTGTATAAATAGCTTAGAATTTAAGTTAGGAACACTTTTTACTTGGCTGGGACTTTTACATTCTATTGTATTTTTCATTCTCTGTTTGTTAATTTCCATAATGTATCTTTCAATTCCAATTTCCATTTTGAGAGTTATGAACAACTAAACCCCTTTCATTGGGTTAGGGAGCTCTGTGTAAATTCAATGGATCAATACTAGTTTTCATTCATCTTCTTCTTTCTTTTCTCTTGATTTTACTAGAAAGCTTTCGTTCTTCATCCAATTGGATAGTTATCTTGGGAAAGAAGCTACTCATACTTGGATCTCCTCAAAACCTTAGGAATGAGGAGATCATGCTAGAATTGCTTTCTCACATTGAATTATATTGGGGTTTGGATGGATATAGTGACATGTAATCCTACCAATACTTTGATCTATGAATTTGTGTGGTATAATCAGTGACCAAACTTCAACTCTTCTCATGAGCACTTAAATCAAGGAATTGGGCAATTGTTCATGCTTAGAGAGATTAGATTACCAAAGAATTGGGATCTAATCACTTAAGATTGCTAAGGAAATCAATGAATGCATTGATTGCGGAGGAGATGAGAATGAATTTAATCCAGAGAATTCTCACATCTCCTGACCCCAATGAGTTTCCCCATCTCTGATCTACACATTCTATTTACTTTCTGTTCTTTAATTTCATGGTAAATCCCCATTCCCATTTAATTTCTTGCAGTTTAAGCTTCTGCACTTTAATTCCCTGCAATTTAATTTTCTGTTCCTTTAATTTCTTGCAATTTAAGTTTTCTGCCAAATTTATTTCCTGCAATTCCCAATTTCAATTTTGATTTCACCCAACTAGCATAATTCTCCAATTATAATTGCTCAATCTACTAATCCCTATGGGATTCGACCTCACTCTACCGTGAGTTTTTACTTGACGACAATCCGGTGCACTTGCCGGAAGGAAATTGTTGAGAGACAGTTTTTGCGCATCAAGTAACTTGAACCAAAAGGAAATGAAAGTAAAGACAATGTAATTAAAGAGGAAATTGAGAGTACTTACAATTAAAGGAGCAAAATCAAAGATCAAAGCTTCTATAAAATGCTACAATGGAAACGGAAATTAAACCCTAAGAGAGCTCTCTACTCTACACTACTCTTACTCCTAATTACTATGAAAAACTATGTAAAATTGTGCTTCAATGCCTCCCCTTTGAAAAGTGTTGAAGTCTCCTTTATATAACACTCCAAAACAGCATTTCAGCCTTCCAAAAATGAGCCAAGGGCCTCCAAATTCGCGCAACACGTGTTTCATTAATAAAATCACGTGCAGGGACCTGTGCGGACGCATAGAAGTGTGCGTCCACACACTCGGCTGAAAATTGACCTGTGCGTACGCATACATGGAAATTCTCGCTTCGCTGTGTGTGTTTTTCCTTGTTTTTCCTTGTTTTTTTCATGTTTCTCCCTTAGACATGCTTTCTTCCAATTTTGGCCATCGATTCTTGCCTCCAAGGCCTGAAATCACTCACAAACCATATCACGGCATCGAATGACACAAAAGTGAAATTAAATATCACTAATCTAAGTATTAAAATGCATGTTTTCACATTTGGAATCAAATTATGGATCAAACACAATAGTATGCTATTTTGGTGCTCAAGTGTGAGTTCATGTGCTAGAATCCATCCAAATTGAGTCAAAATATACCATCAAATATGGACTCATCAGTCTCTTTTTGGGGCATCTGAGGGTGTGGTACTTTAGGCTTCCTTCCTATAATAGGGGTGTGCCACAATGTGCTTCCAGCCTCTTCTTGAGTTAGTTCCTCAACAGTGTGTACCACCTTAAGCTTAGCCTCCTTGGTCTTAATCAGGACCTTGCACTCTTCTCTTGGATTCACCTCTGTGTCTCTAAGAAGAGTGTTAGGGTGTCTCTGTAGTTTCTGAGGAAGATTCCTTTGAATGGCTGCACTGCACTCCTTAGTAAGCACCACTGCCTCTACTTCCCTCCAATCCCTCTTGTTATTCAGTATTTCCTTCATGAACTTAGCATATGAAGGCATTTGTTCAAGAGCATCTGCAAAAGGGATTTTGATCTCCAACTTCTTGAAAGCTTCTAAGAATTTGGCAAATTGCCTATTCTTTTCTGCTTTCTGGAGTCTTTGAGGGTATGGTAACTTGGCCTTGTGCTCAAGGGCCATGAGTGGTGCAGGTTGAGTGTCATAGTACCTAAAGAAGGGTTACCAACTTGCTTAGGAGAGGTATTCCCAGCACTTACATGTGTGATGAGCGGATATTTTATACGCTTTTTGGAATCATTTTCATATAGTTTTTAGCATGTTTTGTTTAAGTTTTATTATGTTTTCATAGTTTTTGGTGTAAAATTCACAAATTTGGATTCTACTATGAGTTGTTGTGTTTATGGTGATTTCAGATATTTTCTGGCTGAAATCTGAGAGTTTTGACTAAGTCTGATTCAAAGGCAAGGAGAGCGTAGCAGATGCTGTTAGGATCTAACCTCCGTGCATTCAAGCACGTATTTCTGGAGCTAAGGATATTCAAATGGAGCGTTTTCAACGGCTTTGGAAAGGTAACATTCAGGGCTTTCTAGCAATATATAATAGTTCATACTTATCTTTTGAGATGAAGGCCCAAAACTGGCGTTCAACGCCAGCAATCTACCACCTTCTTGGCGTTGGACGCCCAAAAGGGAGCAACAGACGTCCAACGCCCAAGAGCCCTACTAGCACGTAGAGACACCCGTAGCTCAGCCCAAACACTCACCAAGTAGGCCCCGGAAGTGGATTTTCGCACTACAAGCCTAAGCCTATCATATTTCTGTAATCCTTAGTTATTAGATTAGTATATATAGGAGAAGATCACCCTTGTTTTAAGATCTTTGACCACCATAGAACATTATTTCATATTTTTGAGTTTTATTGTACAGTATGTGCCACTAAACCTCCTAGGTTAAGGTTAGGAGCTCTGTTGAGTTTTATGGATTAATAAAAGTACTACTGTTCTATTTCAATTCGTGTTTGATTCTCTTCTAAGATGTATCTTCGTTCTTCGACCTTATGAATGAGTTGTACCGTCAAAAGTTATCTCTATTCTACATGGGTTCAGGGAGCGTCTTTCATCGGATATCAATGAAACATTAACTTGAGAACACGTCTCTTAGACGCCTAATCCACGACTTCGTTGGAGACTTCTTGATAGCAAAAATTGTTGTCGGTCTAGATTTTCTTCTTAAAGAAAAGAATCACTTCGTTGTAAGCATAGCTCCAAACCAACAAACAACTCTCACATCAAATTAAAATATGGTTTTGTCACAAGTACAAATCCCAATGAAAATTAACCGAAGTATTTAAACTCCGGGTCGTCTCACAAGGAATTGCAATGAAATGCTCAACTATTGGCTATGAAAATGCAAGGGGGGTTTGATTTTATATTTTGCAAGAAATTAAGTGACAAGAAAGTAAAACAACAAGAACTAATAAAATAAGGGAAAAGTACTCTTGGCTAAGACATGGGAAATTGAGATCACTATCCTTGTCAACAAACCATATATTGATAATTATGAGGTACCAACCTATTAAGTGTACCTCCAAAAGCTTTTAAGTACATAATATCTACTCCTAAGCTTGAGGTACGTCAAATAGGCTTGATCGCATCAACCCATAAGTCCCAACCTACCTACTAATTAGATTAGTAGTGGGTTGGCGTCAATGGATATCAAATTGATCACCAAGGGTTCTCAAATCACCAATTTAATGAGACCCAATGACTCAAGATCACTCAATTCTCTTAGCCTAGGCCAAGAGTAAAGAGAACTACTAAAAAACTAGAGAAAATATTTTAACAAACACCTAGTGTGCAAGAAAAGTAAACATCATAGAATGCATGAATTAAAAGAACCCATAACTATCATGAACAAGAAATCAATAATAACAATCAAGATCAACATCAAAGAGCATGGAAACATAAAATTGCATTGAAGGAAAATGGAAATCCAACAAGGGTTCATCAACATAAAAGTAACAAAATAAAGGAAATGAACAACAGAAACTAAGAATATTAAGATGTAACAACAAGAAATTAAAAGGAAAACTAAATCAAAAGAA
Organism: Arachis ipaensis; assembly: GCF_000816755.2. Lineage (NCBI taxonomy): Eukaryota > Viridiplantae > Streptophyta > Magnoliopsida > Fabales > Fabaceae > Arachis > Arachis ipaensis. The sequence continues at coordinate 102,381,220 of NC_029789.2, read as the reverse complement.
GAATTAAAAGTGAGATTCAAGAAAATTAAACCTAAACTACCCTAAATTCTAGAGAGAAGGGAGAGCTTCTCTCTCTAGAATTCTACCCTAAAACATGATGAAAACTAAACTATGACTCCTTGGTTCATTCCCTCTTCAATCCTTGGGTTCAATAGCATCAGAAATGAGTTGGATTGGGCCCAAAATGCTTCATAAATCGCTGGGGGCGATTTCACTTTTAATGGGCCATGTGCAGCATCGCCGCGCACACGTATATGGTGCGTGCACGCCCCTATACGTGAAGCAAAATATGGCAAATTTTATATCACTTTGAAGCCCTGGATGTTAGCTTTCTAACGTAACTAGAACCGCCTCATTTGGACCTCTATAGCTCAGGTTATGGTCGATTGAGTGAGAAGAGGTCAGGCTTGACAACTTTACGGTTCCTTCATTTTTTTATGAATTCTCCCACTTTGCATTCTTTTCTCCTCACTTCTTCCATCCAATACTTGCGTTATGAACCTGAAATCACTCAACAAACATGTCAAGGCATTGAATGGAATTAAAGTGGATTAAATTTAGCTATTTTAAGGCCTAAAAAGCATGTTTTCACATTTAAGCACAAATCAAGGGAGAATTGCAAAACCATGCTATTTTATTGAATAAATGTGAGAAAAGGTGATAAAATCTCCCAAAATAAGCACAAGATAAACCACAAAATCGGGGTTTATCAAATCTCCCCACACTTAAACCAAGCATGTCCTCATGCTAAAAATAAAGAAGGAAAAGAAAAGGGGTATGAATATTTATTCAATGCAAATAAACTATATGCACCTATCTATATGAATGCAACTAAATGCAAGATGATTCTACCTACTTGGTCAAAAGTAAATCAATCTCCAAGAATATATATCAAGTAGGGCTAAATAGTATGATGACTCATGAATCCTACCAATTCAAATATCAAAATGAAGTTCAAATAGACTTGCAAGAAGAAAGCTCATGAAAGCCGGGAACAAGGAATTGAGCATCGAACCCTCACCGGATGTATATCCGCTCTAGTCGCTCAAGTGTATAGGGTCGATTCACTCAATTCTCTTCTACTCATGCTTTCCATGATTTGTTTTTCATCTAACAATCAACAATTATTCAATGCATGCATACATTTATCATGAGGACTTGTTCATAGGTTGTAATGGGGCTAGGGTAAATGTAAGAATGCATATGGTCAAGTGAGCTTGAAATTTGTATCTTTGATTAGCCTAAACTCTCACTAAACACATATAACAACCTATACAATTCTAGTACATAACCTAGCTACCCATGATTCCCACTATTTTTTTCACATACTCATGCATTCTTTTTAATTCATCATACATATGCATTGATTTTTATTGAACTTTACTTTGGGAAATTTTTTTTGTCCCCTTTTTATTTCTTTTTCTCTTTTTTTTTCTTTTTTCTATTTTTTTCTTTTATATATATATATATATATATATGTTCTTTTTCTTTTTCTTTATCATCATTTTTTTCTCTAAAGTATATACAAACGTATCAATGCATATGGTTTTACATATATTGCATGAATATGTACCCAATTCCCAATATTTTCAACAAAAATAAAAATTACACTTTTACCTCAACCAATGTCCCAAGTTTCCCATACCCAAATGATACACACCCTCACTAGCCTAAGCTAATCAAAGATCCAAATTAAGGACATTTATTGTTTTTCACTTAAGGGTAGTGATATGCTATAATTAAGAACAAAAGGGATTCAATAGGCTCAAATTTGGCTAACAATGGTTGATGAAAGGTAGGCTATTTGGGTAAGTGAGCTAAATAAAATGATGGCCTCAATCATATAAATGCATGTGTACATGGAATAATGGACATAAAGAATCAAACAAATCAAAGATTACAATCATAGAGAGAGAATAATACACACAAGAATGGAGATAAGTGGTTATAAGATGTAACCACACAATTAGGCTCAAAACTCAGATATTTATTTTCTTAGCTCAAAAACCATGTTCCAAAATAAATTCTTCAAGCAAGTTCAACAAGAAATTTTTTTTTTAAATTGGTAGGGTGCCCTAAAACAGTTTCTTGGAAAAGAAATCATCACCCTAACCAAGTAGTCCTAACATAAAAAGAAGTTGTAAAATATGTACAAATTCTAACTAGCATGCAACCTATCATGCAATGCAACAACTAACTAACAAAGGAAAAAAATTGAAAAATTGGTGTTGAAAAAGGAAGTTGTTACCCATGGAGGTCGGTCGGACGACTTCCCCACACTTAGAAATTTGCACCATCCTCGGTGCATGCAAAGGTGAGCAAGGTGGACGGGTTGCTACAATTGATGAGCTCCTTCAAAAGGTTGTACAGGTGAACTTGTTTGTTTCCCCATTTAGAAGCCTTTCCAATCCTTTCCTTCTTGGTGGCCAACCTAAAAGGAAAGAAAAAGAAAGAAAATTAAGCCTACATCAAAGATATCAAAGCAATAGAGCATAGGCGAGGGCTAATGCCAAATAAGAGTAAGGTTCTCACTACATGGTAGCTACAACATGTGAGTGAAAAAACAATATAAGCTAAGGGCATATCAATTAATACTTGATGCAAGAACAAAGTTAAAGCATGAAGAACACTTAGGAGCATCAAGTTTAAATAGGAATTAACACAAACAAGATTAGTGGTAAGCATGAAAGTATTTGGTCCCATCCTAACTCAATGATGATGAGGTATAAAAAGAAGGGATCATGAGTCAGGAAGGACTAAAGCACTAATCTTGTATGCAGAGCAAATATTACAATTAATGCCAAACAAGTCACAAAGCACCAAGATTAACCAAGAAATTCTCAACAATTAAGTAAGAGAATTCAACACCATTATTAAAATAAGAAACTTAGAAAATAAAGGGAAAAACAAGTTACAAAAATAAAATTAAAATGCAATGAATGAAAACAAGGAAATGCAATAAAAGAAAATGGAAGAAAAGAAAAAAATTTTTTTCTTAATTTTTTTTTAATTTTTTTATAATTTTTTTATTATTATTATTTTTTTTTTATATTTTTAAAAGAAAGAAAGAAAAAAAATTTCCAAGAGAGGAAGAAGAAAGAAAAAAAAATAGAAAGAAAGAAGAAGGAAAGAAGAAAGAAGGAGAAAGGAGAAAGGAGAAAGGAGAAAAACAAGGTGCAAATCCGCGCATATGCGCCATGCGTGCTCAGGCGCGGATGCAGCACAAACAATCTGCGCGCGCGCGCGCCATGCGTGCTCACGCGCGGATGCGGCAGGGACAATCGGCGTGCGTGCGCCATGCGTGCTTACGCGCGGATCGCCTGGCACAAAGTAGGCATAAAGTGGGCACAACTCTCAGGTTTTAGTACTAGGAGTTGTGAAACCACAACGGCACGCGAGCGCACAGCGCGCTTGGGCGCCGATGCCCGATTTTTTTTTTTTGAAAAACAGGGCATTCTCCTAATCTATAAGCATTCTAAAACAACCAAAATTCAAATTTAACAAAAATCTTTAACTTTTTGAAAAATTTTCAAAGACAACAAACAAAACTTGTACTTAAAGCAACCTACTTTAACAACAATCTAAACTAATCAAAACACACTACTACAACCTATCATCGAAACAAAATGTATAAGAGTATAGAAAAGAGAGAAAAAAATTACCTATAATGGCAACTCCAATTACTTATTAACCAAATCTAAAAGAGAGTGGAAAGAGTTTACCATGGTGGGGTGTCTCCCACCTAGCACTTTTGTTTATTGTCCTTAAGTTGGACTTATGGGGAGCTCCTCATCAAGGTGGCTTGTGCTTGTAACCATCTTGGAACATCCACCAATGCTTGAATCTCCAATAAGCTCCATTCTTCAATTTTAATATCTTCAAGCTTTGATGGAGTCCTTCACAAACCATGAGCTCCCAAAGTTGATTTTCCTTGTGTGATACGGGATCCCACACATTGTTTTGACACCCATCTTCAAATTGATCATCATGATTCCAATTGGGTGGTTTAGACTTGGAGTTCTCAAAGAAGCCTCCAAACAACTTCCTAGACCCATGTAATTTAGCTCCACACTAAACCTTGCAATCAAACTTTGAGCATGCAACCATAATGAACCTAGAATGATGCTTTCAACCACTACACAACTCTTTCCTACTCTTAACTCCACAAAGAGCTCTAAGTTGACCATCATTTTCAATCAAACCATATTCAAATGAGAAAGTAAAGCTTAAGGATAAGAATTTTACCCACTTGAATGTTGTGTTGGATGGTGACTTAGGAAGGGGGACCTCCCTGCACTTAGCCAATGTGAGATCTATTCCCTTGTGGTCTCTCTTGGCTGCCTCCACCTCTTTGCAACTTTCCTCCACTTCAACCTCTTCCTCTTGGTGGCTTGCTTCCAATTCAAGTTCTTCTTCATTGCTCACCAAGGGCATGGGAGGTTGGGCATCTTCTTCTTTGATCTCCATGTCAAACCCAATTGGAGAGGATTCAATTGTACATAAGAATTCTTCAATGATTGAATCCATCTCTTCGTCAACCTCTTCAAAGGCTTCAACCACTTCTTCCGGCTCAATTATCTTAACTTCCTCCTCTTGTTGCACTCCTTGCTTCAACTCCCCTTCTTCACCTTGAAGCTCTAAATTCACTCCCTCACTAGGCTCCTTAATTGCTTCTCCACATTCGTCAATGGGAGTGCCTTGGTTGCTTGATAAAACCATATTTCATGAGTTCTTTTGTGCTTAATTTGAGTGATTTATTCAATCCTCCACCTACTTATTCATATTAACTGCATGGTTTTACTTTCCCTTCCTTATTATGTCATATTGTGAAAAACATGTTTCCTAAGCTTTAAAAATTAATTATTTTAATTACCTTTATTTCCATTCGATGCCGTGATTAGTGTGTTGAGTAGTTTCAGATTTTCTAAGGCAGAATGACTTAAAGGATGGAAAAGGAAACATACAAAATAGGAAGGAGAAAGCAAAACGAAGCTTTGAAGGAAACTGGTGTTCACGCGATCGCATGGACGACGCGATCGCGTGCCAGAAGCGAAGATGCAGCGACGCGGCCGCATGACTGACGCGACCGCGCGACATAAGCAGAACGCATACGACGCGGACGCGTGACTGACGCGACCACGTGGCAAGGAAAAGCTCCGAATGACGCGACCGCGTAACCCACGCGGACGCGTGACAGAGGCCACGTATCAGAATTTACAAAATATGCTCCCAGCAAATTCTGAAGCCCTTTTTGGCTCAGATCCAAGTACAGACAGCATAGACCAGAGGTTATAAAGTGTGGGAATGCATCCATTCAAAGAGAGCTCGCATATTTTATTTTTCAATGATTTAGATTTAGTTGAGAGGGAGATCTTCTCTCTCTCTCTCTTAGGATTTAGGATTTCTTCTTGTTTTAAGAGTGACTCTCAATCCAGGTTTTACGTTCCTTTGTTTTAGCTTCCTTTTACCTTTATTTATTCCAGCACTTGAATTGATCACTGAATTTATGAATTTCTTCCATGCTATAGATTGTTATCTGAATTAATAATATTTGAGGTATTTTCAGTTTATGATTGTTCTCTTTGATTTAAGTTACCATTGCATCCCATCTAAGGACATTTTTATTATTCCAGCAATTTTACTTCTTCCCCTTTTGGTCTTGGTTAAGAATTCAGTAACTCAACAGTTATTAAACTCAACATAACTGATAATCGTTTTCTTGCTAATTGAAGTCAGACTAATCAAGGATGGATGGAACCAAGAGGATCTAATCAACCCTTTTGGCAGCAACACCCTCCGAGATATCCTGGACAAAGACCATTCTACAGTGCATACCCAGCTGAAAGACATGGTGGATAACCTTGTAACTACCAACAAGCCCCACCCCGTTCATATAAACCATCCTTTCAACATAACCTCGAACCACCACACTCACAAGCTTCTCTTCACCATTCGCCACCATATGATTCTTCCTTACCCCAATACCAATCCAATCACCCCCAATCACCACCACTTTCCTTTGTATCATGTCCAAGTCCAGCAACCCGAGAAGCAGAGGATCGTCTAAGGGAAACAGTAATTAAATTTCAAACAACCATTCAACAACTGGAGCAAGCGATAATTCAATGGGCTTCTAGGCGCTCAAATACACAAGGATCAACCACAGCTCCATGTGGACAGCCCAATGAAGAGTGTAGCATGAAGGAGCTACCAGAAACTCTAGTGGACAAGACAGAGAATGAATTTGTACTAGAACAATTAGAAGAAGCTGTCTTTGTTCAAGAAGAAGAGTTGGTTGAAGACCTAGGAGATGCTGAACTTCCATGGGAATCCAGAATTGAGGAAAACTCCGTCCAGGATGCTACAGTTGATGCTAAGGAGGATACTGTACAATCTCCAAGGCAAGTCGTTTATGAGGAATCAGACGGAATAATCCAAGGAGCAAATTCCCTTGATGATGATAGTCACAAGTCTAGCTCTCTTGGTGATGAACTTGCATCCGCAAGTGAATTCTCTGAGATCGAAGAATCTTCCCCAAGTGAATATGAAGATGATGCGGAGGTAGATTTCTCTCAACCTCCAATCTATGACTCAAGTGATGAGGAAAACATAGAAGACTTTGACCAGGACGCAGATACAATTGAAGATCTTTGCAAAGAAGTAGAGGAATTCACAGAAGAGCACAAGGAAACAGAACTTGCAGAACCACCAAAAGCACCTATCCCAAGGCCATTACCACCTAATACAAGCTTCAAGTGGGTACAATCCTTAACTTATAACTTTACATGTTCACTTGAATATGGTTTTCTTGAGACAGATGGCCAGCTTAGAGCTCTCTGCGGCTTTAAGAGTAAGAGGGAAATGGCTCGTACTCAGAGCTGGTGCACAAGGTTCAATAAGGTTCCACGCTTCACCTCGAAGTTCACGGATTGGTATCATGCTCAATTACATGGATCACGAAAAACGTTTGGTCACCACGGTGAGATTCTACTTTTTAAACCGCCCAGATGGAGACATGTAGATCGAGACAGAGGCAGATTTAAAAGCAAGGCTTGGAATCCTGGGCTCTATCCTGACATTTGTCATCCCGGAAGCCTGAAAATCTGTTTGGAGCTGCTCAGAAGCTTTGCATGCTTAGTTTGGGACCCCGGAGGCTATTGGCATTCCAAGCACTGGTGGAGTTTTTGGACAAATTTAAACATAAACCACCATAACAGGATACTCCTCCAATGTCCAACTTAAGGACTTTAACTAAAAGTGCTAGGTGGGAGACAACCCACCATCGTATGGTCGCTTCTTTTTCAATTTATTTCTTGTTAATTGCGTTCATTTTTCTTTTTCATTTTAATTTATTAAACCTGGAATCATGCATAGCATTCATGTTAATCGTTGCATTCTGCATTTTTCATGCATATATATAAAAAAAAGGGGTGCACGACGCGACCGCATGCGATCGCGTCATATTGCGAAAAAACACCACCCACGCGACCGCGTGACCCACGCGGCCGCGTGATTTATATATCGGCGTAAGGATCCAACGAACAGAAAGTTGGGCAGGAATCGTGCGGCCCTTGTGCGTTTCGCACAAATTAGCCCACGCGATCACATGCCCCATGCAATCGCGTCACTTGCACAATACTAATCCCACGCGACCGCGTGAGCGACGCGATCGCGTTACATGGATTGCACATCACCCCAAAAGGAGACAGAGAGTTGCGCTAAAATGGCACTGGAGTCGTGCATTTAGCATGAATTCCAGCGACGCGATCGCGCGACCCACGCGATCGCGTCACCCTTCTTTCCCCCCTCTCATGTGATCGCGCGCCCCACGCGATCGCGTCACTTCCCTTTTCACCCTAAGCGCCCCCTCTCTCCGCCACCCACCCGCAAACCCCCCTTCTTCTATCACTAACCCTAAACCCTCTCTCCGCCACTGTCCCCTCAGCCGCCACCGTGACACCGTACCCCGCCACCGCGCCGGACGCCGCCGCAGCCACCTTCTTCCCCGTTCCACCCCTCCCGCCTACCAGGTTTCGCAAAACGCAACCCCCTTTTTATCCGTTCGTCGTTTTTCTGTAATTTTTTCCGTCTTTGTTCATACTTAGGATAGATAGATATGTATGTTGTAGTGGAATTTTTAGGTTGTTAGGTAGCTTAGGTTGTGGTTAGTGGATCTAGGTCTGTTTACTTGCAATGTTCCTGTTTATGTTTTATCATAACTGCAATACTGCTGTTCTTGTGAACTCATTCATATGCTGTGATTTCTTGCAATTGCTGCTTGTTACTCTAAATTTTCCTGTTTCTATTCATTACTGGTAACTGCAGCAAGTTTTTAATTCATATGAACTGCTATGATTGCTGTTTAATTTCCGGGACAATCCAATTTTAGCCGGAATGCTGCCCAAATTTTTTGTAAATTGTTTTCATTCATGTTTTGGTTTGGCGTTTCTGAACTCTGTTTTACTCTGCTTTACCCAAACCGTTTCATGAATGCTATGGCAGACTTTCTTATCCTCTTTGATTTCCTAGTTCATAAACTGCATTTGTGATTCACTGATTCCAATTTTTGGTTTCTTTATTTCTATTCGAATCAGCATCACCCTGTTTTCCTTGTTCGATTATGAGTACTTCTATTCTTACCTGTGAATCCTTGTTATATGGAATTTTTCTATGCCACTTACTTTAACCTGCACTTTACTAACTCACTAATTTTAATTTACTAATTTCTTTTTCAAATTCTAACCATACTAACCCTTTTGATCTCTTTTCTAATTATTTTCACTTCCCTCTAACTTTCTCACCATGGCATATTGATTATTTTTCCATTTAACATAAATTCAATCACATTTCATTTACTCATTTTCCTTATTTTATTTCTCCCTTGTCGCTTTGAGTTTCCTTTGTTTAATTGCCTATTTGCTTTCCTATTTTATCCATATCCTAGTTTTCTATTTTTCAGGATGTCTGCCTCACAAAGGAAAGGAAAAGGCAAGGCTACTGGCAAGCGCAAGAAAGGAGATTCCTCCCAGTCCATCATTGTCCTAATGTATGATTCTTCATGGCGGGAGAAGAACTTCACACAGTAGGAAAAAGCTGACCAGCTGCTCCCTGCGAATGATCCTATAAAATTTGCAAATCGGTACTGTGAACTGAAGTACCCGACTTTTGCAAACTCCAGAAATCTATACTTGGAGTGAACTCTGAAGATTCCAGAAGCACTCCAGCAGTACACCACTGAGAAAATCAAGCAAAGGGGCTGGTTCTTTCTGGGAAGAACACTGACAGAGGTCAATTCATCTTGGGTACGGGAATTCTACTGCAACTACTATCTCACTACCCTAGATGCAGTGAACCTGAGAGAAAAACAAATTCTTGTCACTGAGGAGGCCTTAGAGGACATTCTCCGGCTCCCAGCCAAGTCCGATCAGCCTGATGGTTATTCAAAGGCTGAGGAGGACATGCGTCAGATGCAGTTTGATTGGGATGCCGTGAAGGCACGGATAGCTCTTGACCCGATAGTTCCTTGGGAGATGGGTTATGATACTACCATGCCTAGAGGGATCAAGAGAGCATACTTAAACGATGAGGCTCGGTTATGGCATCAGATCTTGAGTAATTATGTGATGCCGAGTACTCACGAGACGGAGATCCTGGCTGCTATGATCACCCTCCTTTGGTGTGTGTTGGAGGGTAAGGACCTTTATCTGCCACGTTTCATTCAGCACTATATGGCCAGGGTCCACGTCCGAGGCACCCTCCCTTTTCCATATCTAGTTACACAGCTTGGCCGTCGAGCTGACGTGCCATGGGAGGCTGCCGATGAGAGACCACCAGCGGCGGATTGCAGGAAGATCATTCCGAACAGCCGAAACTTCTTAGCCCTGGGCCACAGACCACCACCATTCACTGCTACTGATGAGTCAGCCCCACCGTCTGCTGGACCCTCTTCCTGCACTGCTGCACCACCTACCCCTGCTACCACCACTGCACCTCCACCTGCCACAGAGCCCGTCTATCATCTGGTACACCGCTTGTTCCGACGACTTGACCAGATGGAGCGTCACAACAAGCGGCGCTATGAGCACCTAAAGCTGATGATACGATCCGGTGACATCTCCTCCGAGCCCGACACACCGTCCGAGGCATCTGAGGAGGAGGCGGATGCACCCGAGGCAGAGACCTACATCAGATTGAGGCTGCAGATCTTGAAATCCCGATCCAGTCAGCACCTCCTCCACAGCAGCCAGACTCCCAGCCCACCACCACTGAGACTCCAGCTACCATCCCTACCAGTGATGACACTCCTTCACACCCGGCTTGATTGAGCATCGGGGACGATGCTTCCTTTTAAGTGTGGGGAGGTCGCCATCTCTGGCGTTTATTTTGATGAACCACTACATACTTTTTCTTTTATTTTGGATATTTTTCTGTATTTTCTTTTTACTGTTATTTTCTGAGTACTTATACATTGCTTTTATGTATTTTTACTCTATTTTCTGCATTTTGCATCTTTAGTTCATATTTTAGCCATTTAGTTTATTTTAGTTATTTAGTTTAGTTTGCAATTCTGATTTATTAGTGGATTAATCAGTATAGTTTACCCTTTTTAGCATAAGATAGTATAGTTTAAATAGAAAAATATAAAAAGGAAGTAAGCTAGGAAATTGAACATATCAGATTTAAATCCACAAACCTTATATATAGCATTACATGATGTAGTTAAGCTGACAACATTTTATCAAGGAGGAATATTAAAACTTTAAAAGCTACCCTAAATAAATTTTTTATGAGAATAATGGGAATTTTTAACTAAACCTGCATACAATATATAAATGATATATGATGCTTGAGTTAGAGAACACACAGCCTGTGAGTCTTGAGCTTAATTGTATGGTTGCATTCAAACCATAATTTCATTTCTGTGTGTTTCATTTCTTTTTATTCTGATGTTCTTTACTTTGCTTTAATCTATATATCCAATTATAGAATATAGAATGTAGATACATACCAAGAGAATGATTGAGGCCATCATTTGATTTCAGCTCACTTACCCAAAATTAGCCTACCTTTTACATCACCCTTGTTAGTCTCCTTGGGCCTTTTAAAACCCCTTTATTCTATTTAGCCAAATTACTAGCCTTAAGCAGAAAAATAAAAAGAAAATCCCAAGTAAATCCTTGGTTAGCTTAAGATAGAAAATCATGAATAGAGTTAAATGTGGGAAACCTTTTGGGAACATGGATGATAGAAACAAAAGGTAGAGAAGTTAAAAGGAATAAAATAAAATTTGGGAAGCATGCTCATGAGAAAATATAAGTGATTCAATTACCATGTGCATCAAAATAAAAAAAAAAAGAAAGAGAGTTATTTTTCAGCATCTAAATAAAAGGGGAAACAAAAGAAATTCCCCAATGCAAAATAAAAACAATGCACATGGGATAAAAATAAAAAGTGAAACATGAGCATGTAACAATAAGTGGGATAATATGGGAGAATAGGTAAAGAAGTTTTATCTTGCTAAATATGTATGTTAGGTGAGATCTTAGTCTAATTAAGGATTCACTTATTAGCTCACTTAACCCTATACATAAATCCTTACCTTTACCTTGGCCCTATTACAACCTCAATTAAAGACCTCATGACTTTTTGGTGTGACTATATTCTATAATTGTTGATTGGTTAGATGAAGAACAAAGCTATAGAAAGTAAGAATAAAAAGAAAAATAGAGTGAATAAACCCAATAAACACTGAGTGACTAGAGAGTAAACACAAAATCCAGTGAGGGTTCAATAACTCATCAACATATATCTGTACTTAATTTACTAATTGATTTGCAAGTTTGTACAATGTTTTCTTTCCCATCTCATTTGCTAAAATGCTTTATTATTTAAGGGTTGGCTATATATATATATATACATGACTCCTTGAGAATGTGAATTAACTTGGCTACATGTAAGCTTTATATATGAGTGAATAAATTAGAGTTGCATGATGCATCATTCATTTAGGTAGTTGCATTTAGATTAGGTTGCATTGCATGACATTCCATCACTTTAACCTTAATTATTTACCTTGGATTTAGCATGAGGACATGCTAGTATTTAAGTGTGGAGAGGTTGATAAACCCATATTTCATGAGTTCTTTTGTGCTTAGTTTGAGTGATTTATTCAATCCTCCACCTACTTATTCATATTAACTGCATGGTTTTACTTTCCCTTCCTTATTACGTCATATTGTGAAAAACATGTTTCCTAAGCTTTAAAAATTAATTATTTTAATTACCTTTATTTCCATTCGATGCCGTGATTAGTGTGTTGAGTAGTTTTAGATTTTCTAAGGCAGAATGACTTAAAGGATAGAAAAGGAAACATACAAAATAGGAAGGAGAAAGCAAAACGGAGCTTTGAAGGAAACTGGTGTTCACGCGATCGCATGGATGACACGATCGCGTGCCAGAAGCGAAGATGCAGCGACGTGGACGCGTGGCTGACGCGATCGCGTGGCAAGGAAAAGCTCCGAATGACGTGACCGCGTAACCCACGCGGACGCGTGACAGAGGCCACGTATCAGAATTTACAGAATACGCTCCCAGCAAATTCTAAAGCCCTTTTTGGCCCAGATCCAAGTACAGACAGCATAGACCAGAGGTTATAAAGTGTGGGAATGCATCCATTCAAAGTGAGCTCGCATATTTTATTTTTCAATGATTTAGATTTAGTTGAGAGGGAGATCTTCTCTCTCTCTCTCTTAGGATTTAGGATTTCTTCTTGTTTTAAGAGTGACTCTCAATCCAGGTTTTACGTTCCTTTGTTTTAGCTTCCCTTTACCTTTATTTATTCCAACACTTGAATTGATCACTGAATTTATGAATTTCTTCCATGCTATAGATTGTTATCTGAATTAATAATATTTGAGGTATTTTCAGTTTATGATTGTTCTCTTTGATTTAAGTTACCATTGCCTCCCATCTAAGGACATTTTTATTATTCCAGCAATTTTACTTCTTCCCCTTTTGGTCTTGGTTAAGAATTCAGTAACTCAACAGTTATTAAACTCAACATAACTGATAATCGTTATCTTGCTAATTGAGCTGAACTTAAGTAATCCCAACCTTTTCTTAGGAAATAAATAGGATTCAAAGGTCAATTTAATTAGTCCCCTGACTTTCCTTTGCCCTAGTAAAGGTTGACCAAGTGGAGTTTAGATTCAACTTTCATTATAGTTGAGAGAGATAACTACGTTGGACCTCCAACTTCTCTTACCTTGCCAAAAGCCTGCTTTACAGTATTTATTTATTTTAATTGCCATTTACTTTACTTGTCATTTAAACTACTTGCTTCTCATCTTCTAAACCCCGATTACAACCTTTATAGCCAATAATAAGAACATACTTCCTCGCAGTTCCTAAAGAAGACGACCCGAGGTTTGAATACTCGGTTAACAATTTCTAAAGGGGTTTGTTACTTGTGACACCCAAAACGTTTGTATGAAGGGATTTTTGTCGGTTTAGAGACTATATCTACAACGCAACTATTTCTATGAATCTCTTTAATGGTAAAAATCCCGACGTCATTGCTTAGGCTTAGTCGGGAGGAGGCCATATTGCTAACGGCTTCCACTAGGATAACCATCTTGGCTCCTAGCTCTTTAAACTTCTTTTCATCCTCCTCTTGTCGCCTTAAGATATGAGATTCAAGATCTCTCAATTCCAACATGGAGGCTTCATCGGAGGGTAGTGGTGGAAGAGAGGGTTCATTGTTTGAGGGGAAGGCATTGTAGTTGGAAGGTGGTTCATTTTGGTAAGGGTACGGAGGTGGCGTATATTGAGGTGGTTCTTGAGAGTAATTGTGTTGGAATGGTGGTGGTTCCATGTATGATTCATATGGTTCATAAGGTGGTTGGTATGATGTATAAGGATTAGGGACATAATGAGGTGTTTGGTGGTAGGGGGCTTGTGAGTAAGGTGGTTCAAAATCATGTTGAGGGGGTGGTTCATAGGCATGTGGTAGTGGTTGTTGACAATCACAATAAGGGTCACCACACCCATTAGATTGATATGTATTAGGATTAGAATTATACCCATAAGAATCCGGAGGTTGTTGTTGCCAAGAAGGGTGATCAATCCTTTGAGGCTCCTCCTACCTTTGATTGTTCCATCCTTGATGCATATTGTCATTGTGGCTTCCATTCCCTACAACATAATTTGAGCCAAACTCATAGCCAAAGGGGTGAGAATTCATAGTAACAAACAAAAACAAAAACTAACAAAAATAAGCAACAAAGTTCTAAGACTAACAAAAACTAACAAATAAGCAAAAAGCGAACATATTCATAATATTCACAATAGCCAATAACATAACACCATTGCAACTCCCCGGCAACGGCGCCATTAATTTGATAGCAAAAATTGTTGTCGGTCTAGATTTTCTTCTTAAAGAAAAGAATCACTTCGTTGTAAGCATAGCTCCAAACCAACAAACAAATCTCACATCAAATTAAAATATGGTTTTGTCACAAGTACAAACCCAAATAAAAATTAACTGAAGTATTTAAACTCTGGGTCGTCTCACAAGGAATTACAATGAAATGCTCAACTATTGGCTATGAAAATGCAAGGGGGGGTTTGATTTTATATTTTTGCAAGAAATTAAGTGAAAAGAAAGTAAAATAACAAGAACTAATAAAATAAGGGAAAAGTACTCTTGGCTAAGACATGGAAAATTGAGATCACCATCCTTGTCAACAAACCATATATTGATAATTATGAGGTACCAACCTATTAAGTCTACCTCCAAAAGCTTTAAGTACGTAATATCTACTTCTAAGCTTGAGGTACATCAAATAGGCTTGATCACATCAACCCATAAGTCCCAACCTACCCACTAATTAGATTAGTAGTGGGTTGGCATCAATGGATATCAAATTGATCACCAAGGATTCTCAAATCACTAATTCAATGAGACCCAATGACTCAAGGTCACTCAATTCCCTTAGCCTAGGCCAAGAGTAAAGAGAACTACTCAAAAACTAGAGAAAACATTTTAACAAACACCTAGTGTGCAAGAAAAGTAAACATCATTGAATGCAAGAATTAAAAGAACCCATAACTATCATGAACAAGAAATCAATAATAACAATCAAGATCAACATCAAAGAACATGGAAACATAAAATTGCATTGAAAGAAAATGGAAATCCAACAAGGGTTCATCAACATAAAAGTAATAAAATAAAGGAAATGAACAAGAGAAACTAAGAAGATTAAGATGTAACAACAAGAAATTAAAAGGAAAACTAAATCAAAACAAGAATTAAAAGTGAGATTCAAGAAAATTAAACCTAAACTACCCTAAATTCTAGAGAGAAGGGAGAGCTTCTCTCTCTAGAATTCTACCCTAAAACATGATGAAAACTAAACTATGACTCCTTGGTTCATTCCCCCTTCAATCCTTGGGTTCAATAGCATTAGAAATGAGTTGGATTGGGCCCAAAATGCTTCAGAAATCGCTGGGGGCGATTTCACTTTTAATGCTCCATGTGCAGCATCGGCGCGCACGCATACATGGTGCGTGCGTGCCCCTATACGTGAAGCAAAATATAGAAAATTTTATACCATTTTGAAGCCCCGGATGTTTGCTTTCCAACGCAACTAGAACCGCCTCATTTAGACCTTTGTAGCTCAAGTTATGGTCGATTGAGTGCGAAGAGATCAGGCTTGACAGCTTTACAGTTCCTTCATTTCTTCATGAGTTCTCCCACTTTGCATGCTTTTCTCTTCACTTCTTCCATCCAATACTTGCCTTATGAACCTGAAATCACTCAACAAACATGTCAAGGCATCGAATGGAATTAAAGTGGATTAAATTTAGCTATTTTAAGGCCTAAAAAGCATGTTTTCACATTTAAGCACAAATCAAGGGAGAATTGCAAAACCATGCTATTTCATTGAATAAATGTGAGAAAAGGTGATAAAATCCCCCAAAATAAGCACAAGATAAACCACAAAATCGGGGTTTATCACTTCTAGAGACATCAGTTCAGCCGAGATATGGGGAGATTAGGGTCTTTGTGGTAAAAGCTAGAACCAAAGCGCAGCATTCTCTAATCTAGAAGATTTGACCTTGTCTGTGGCGTTTTGAGTAGGATCACCAAGGGGATGAACTGCAGAAGCTTTACCTTCATTCAGACTGGATGCGCACTAAACCTGGTGTTTAGCCTAGAGGAAGATTGGCGGCCTCTCAACCGGTGTTGATCACATACAGCCTGCTATAGAAGAAATCATTCATAGTTGGTTTAGACAGTAAGAAAGCATTGATCCAGAAGAATAACACATCTCCGAAGCCTTAACCATTTTCTTATCATTGAATTCACAACCACTAAGTAACATTATTTTTATTTCACTTTACTTTTATGTTCTTAAACAACTAAAAAACTTTTCTATCCGCCTAACTAAGATTTACAAGATAACCACTGTTTGATCCAAGACGACAATCCTCGTGGATCAACCCTGACTCACCTCAAGTATTACTTGGACGACCTAGTGCACTTGCTGGTTCACTAGTGCGAAATTAATTTCCGCGCACCAAGTTTTTGGCGCCATTGCCGGGGATTGTTCAAGTTTAAACAAACTAACAGATTATTTTGTTGCTTAGATTAGGTATTGTTTTTAATTTTGTTTGAGTTTTTTATTTTCTTTTTCGAAAAAAATTCAAAAATTTTTCAAAAATCTTTTCTTTTCTTTATTAATCTCTATCTTTTGTTTGAGTCTTTTGTTCTTGTTCTTGTTAGTGTTCGAACCTTCTTGAGTCTTTTTCGAAAAAATTTTCAAAAATAGTGTCTTTTGTCTGAGTCTAGTGTCAAATCTTAAGTTTGGTGTCCATTGTGTGTTCTTTAATTGCTTTGAATTTTTTGAGTTTGTTCTTGGTGTTCTTCTTGGTCTTCACATTGTTCTTGTTTTTCCTCTTGTTTCAATCTTTAAAATTTTAATTTTGGTGTCTTTAGGTGTTTTTCTTTAAAATTTTTTAAACTTAGTGTCTTTAGATCTAAAAATTTTAAGTTTGGGGTCATTTAGTTGTTTTTCTCTTTCTTCATTAATTAAAAAAAAATAAAAAAATATTTTCTATTTTTAATCAATATTTTCGAAAATTTCAAAAAGATTTCAAATTTTAATTTCAAAATCATTATCTTATCTTATCTTAGTTTCAAAAATCGAATTTCAAAATCTTATCTTTTTCAAATATTTTCAAATCTTTCTTTTAATTGTGATTCTATCTTATCTTATCTTGCTTTTAAAATTTAAAAATAAAATCTTTTTCAAATTCTTATCTTATCCTGTTTTGGGTTCAATTTTCAAATTTCAAATTTAAAAATTCAAAATTCAAAATTCAAGTTTCAAATTTCAAATCAAATCTTTTTTTTTTCAAATTTTCTATCTTATCTTAATTTCAAATCTTAATTAGTTACTTGATTTCTCTTTATTCTTTTTTAAAACTTCCTAAATAATTCTTCTTTCTTCTATTTTCGAAAAAATTCTTATCCTCTTCTCTCTCTTCTTTTTTGAAATTTATCATTTAAGTTTTCAAATCTTTTTAATTAATTAAGCCTTTATTTTCGAAATTAATTAAGAAATAAAAAAAATTATTGTAATTTTCATTTTTATCTCTAATTATTCTACTTTTCCTACCTCTATTCACCATAGATCCAATTGGGAATGAATAGTTTAGAAGAACTTTGGGGTCCTACACAACCCCCACTACTGACTTCTATGGAAGAAGTATCAGCATACCCCCCATCAGAGCAAGTAACTTTGAGCTAAACCCTCAACTCATTACTTTGGTGCAGCAAAACTGCCAGTATTCTGGACTTGCACAGGAAGAACCTACTGAGTTTCTGACAGATTTCTTACTGATTGCTGACATAGTGCACAATGAGGGGGTAGTGACAAACCCCAATTTTGTGGTTTATCTTGTGCTTATTTTGGGGAATTTTATCACCTTTTCCCACATTTATTCAATGAAATAGCATGGTTTTGTAATTCTCCCTTAAATTGTGCTTAAGTGTAAAAATATACTTTTTAGGCCCTTAAATTGGTGATTTTAATTCACTTTAATTCTATTCGATACCTTGATGTGTTTGTTGAGTGATTTCAGGTTCATAAGGCAAGTATTGGATGGAAGAAATGAAGAGAAAAGTATACAAAGTGGAGAATGCATGAGAAAACAAGGATTTGGAGTACATCAACCCACGCGCACGCACAACGGATGCGTACGCGTGGAAAGTGAAGTTGCATGGCGACGCGTACGCATACATGACGCGTATGCGTGGATAGGAATTTTGCCAAGTGACGCGCACGCGTGACCCACGCGAACGCGTTGATGCTCGCACGTGACTCGCTTAAAGGCAAAACGCTGGGGGCGATTTCTGAGCTGCCCAATCCCAAATCTAATTTGTTTCTGAGGGTATTTGATGCAGAATTAAAGATTGAGCAAAGGGAGAGCACTTAGTTAGTCATGATGAGCCTTTAGTTAGTTTTCTAGAGAGAGAATCTCCCTCTTCTCGCTAGAATTAGGTTAGGACTAGGTTAATTTCTCTTAGATCTAGATTTGATTACTTGATTTCATCTTGTTTCCTTTATGATTTCTTGATTTTACACTTCATTCTTCTTATTTCTCTTGTTAATTTTACTTTTATGCTTCTTTCATGTTTATGAATGCTCGTGTTGGATTTGGTTTACATTTAATGAAATTTGATGTTTGATGTTCTTTTATTGTTAATTTGAGTTGTGAATTTTACTTTCCATGAAATTGGTAGTTGATAGATTTATATTTCTTGCACTTTTACCATGCTTTCAATTTATGCCTTCCAAGTGTTTGACAAAATATTTGGTTGGATGTTAGAGTAGATTTTGAGCATTCTTGGTTTGGAAAGAGTAATTAGGCAATCTTGAGTCATGAAAACCCAACCTATGTTGGCGATCTAGAGTTGTTAATTAATATTATTTCCATTGACTCTAATCTCTTGCTAATTCCATTAGTGAGTTGATTAGGATTTTTGGATTGAGATTAACTAGTCTTGTTTGACTTTCTCTCATGGAAGATAACTTACACCTTCTTCCAACATTGGAGATGATAAAATAAGATAAATTCTTGTTAATCATTGTTATTAGTGACTAGGATGGAAAGCCTATAATCTCAATCCTTGCCATGAATGTCTCTCTTTATTACTTGCTTTCTTAACTTGCTTGATTTACTTTTCTTGTCATTTATTTTATTCCCCCTTTTATGAATCAAACCCCTTGTCCCTTCATAGCCAATAATTGACCACTTCATTGCAATTCCTTGTGAGACAACCCAAGGTTTAAATACTTCGGTTAATTCTTATTGGGGTTTGTAATTGTGACAAATCCAAATTTTTGATGTGAGAATTGTTTGTTGGTTTGGAGCTATGCTTACAACGAAGTTCTTATTTCTATAAGAGAAATTCTAGACCGACACAACAATATCTCGCTATCAAAATGGCGCCGTTGCCGGCGAGTTGCAATGGTGCTATGTTATTGGCTATTGTATATATTGTGAATATGTTTCCCCTTTTGCTTCTTTGTTATTTGTTGCTAGTTGTAGGACTTTGCTTTCTTTATTTCTTGTTAGGTTTTGTTTTTATTTTCTCTTTCACCATGAATTCTCACCCCTTTGGCTATGAGTTTGGTTCAAACTATGTTGTAGGAGATGGAATTTACAATGATAACATGCATCAAGGATTTTGAGATCAAAGGTGGGAGGAGCCCTAAGCTTATGAACAACCTTCTTGGCAACAACCTCCTTCCGAATCAAGTTTGACAAAAGTGCTTGGGGATATGACTACTCTCCTCATGGAGATGCGCAAGGACCAAAAAGCATTCTATTCTAGCCAAGCCGTTCAAGTGTCACCCCAACGTAACTACTCTCCGGATTCTTATGGGTATAATCCTAATCCTAATACATACCAATCTAATGTATGTGATGACCCTTATTGTGATTGTCAACCACAACCACCACATACATATGACCCCTTCCCTCAACGTGATTTTGAACCATCCTACTCACAAGCCCCTTACTATCAAACACCTCCATATGACCTTAATCCTTACCCACCACCACAACCACCTTTTGAGCCACATGAACCATACATGGAACCACAACCATTCCATCACAATTACTCTCAAGAACCACCTCAATATGCACCATCTCCATACCCTTCCCAAGATGAACCACCTTCCAATTATGAATCCTTTCCCTCAAACAATGAACTCTCTCTTCCACCACCGCTCCCCCAATGACGCCTTCACGCTAGAACTAAGAGATCTTGACTTTCAACTCTAAAGGCAACAAGAGGGGACGGAAAAAGGAGTTTAAGGAGCTAGAAGCCAAGATGGCTATCATAGCGGAATCCGTTAGCAATATGGTCTCATCCCGCCTAAGCCTATGTGATCAAGGCACTCCCATTGTTGAATGTGGAGAAGTAATCAAGGAGCATAGTGAGGGAGTGATTTTGGAGCTTCAAGGTAAAAAAGAGGAGTTAAAGCAAGGAGTGCAACAAGAGGAGAAAGTTGAGATAATTGAGCCGGAAGAAGTGGTTGAAAACCTAGAAGATGTTGGGAGTCCATGGGAATATAGAATCATAGAGCCCTCTTCCAAAAAGCTTGATATTGATGTTGAGGAGGGTGTACAACCTCCAAGGCATATCATGGCGGAAAACTTTGAAGAGGTTGATCAAGAGATGGATTCAATCATTGATGAATTCTTATGTACAATTGAATCCCCTCCCATTGGGCTTGAAATGGAGATTAAGGAAGAAGATACCTCACCTCCCATGCCCATGGTAAGCAATGAAGAAAAGATTGAATTGGAAGGAAGCTACCAAGAGGAAGAGGTTGTGAAAGAAGCAAGCTCCATCATTGAAGATGATTTCACACCAACCAATGTGTCTTTTGGAATTGATGAATCTCCCTCATTATGCTATGAAATTGATGACAAGGAGGACCGCGCACAACCTCCGACACATGGTTTGAGCAATGAAGGGTGTATAGAAGAAGTTGGTGAGCAAGAAATTGAACTTAAAGAAGCTTGCAAAGAGATGGAAGTTGCAAAGGAAGACCACGAGGGAATAGATCTCGCATTGGCTAAGTGTGGGGAGGTCCCCCTTCCTAAGTCACCGTCATCCAACACAACATTCAAGTAGGTAAAATTCCTATTCCTAAGCTTTACTTTCTCACTTGAATACGGTTTGCTTGAAAATGATGGTCAACTTAGAGCCCTTTGTGGAGTTAAGAGTAGGAGGGAGTTGTGTAGTGGTTGGAGACATCCTTCTAAAGTCATGATGGTTGCATGCTCGAAGTTGAATAGCAATGGTAGGTGTAGAACCAAACTGCAAGGGTCTAGGAGAATGTTTGGATGCTTAATTGAGAATTCACAAGCCTTGTCACCCAGATTTAACTATGGTAGTCAACAAGAAGATGGGTGCAAGAACAAGGTTGGGACCTTGGAATTCATTTCAACAATCAAAACTCTTGGGGCCTTGTCATCCACCTAAGCTTAATTGAAGGCCTTGTGCGCCTAATTTGGGATCCCGATGGACATTGGAGATGCAAACATTGGTGGGGATTCAAGGATGAATTCAAGCGTAAACCGTCATAGCAAGGACCCCCACCAAATGTCCAACTTAAGGACTTAAACTAAAAGTTCTAGGTGGGAAACACCCCACCATGGTAAAATCTTTCCTTCTTTTCTCTTTTATAAATATTGGTAATTTAGGTTCAATTTCATGTTTTGTCTAGTTAGTTGAGTTTAACTGGGAGTTTAGTATGTTGAATAACGTTTTATGGAGTTTTGGTGGCTGTTTGGAGGTTTGGAATGCTTGGATTGGTGCAAAAACATTGAAAAAAATTTGAAAAACAGGGCACCAATCCACGCGTTCGCGTGCTTCACGCGTACGCGTGACTCACGCATTTTCAACCATCCACGCGCACGAGTCACCTACGGATACACGTGGATTGCAAATTTACACCACTAAGCCATTTTCCCAAGAGTTGCGCGCGCAGCGCGCGAAACCTGTGCGAAACGCGCAAGCCAACTCACGCGTAAGCGTGAAGGACGCGTACGCGTCCCTCTCAAAATAACCCATCGACGCACACGCGTGCCTTACGCGTACGCGTCACGTCTATTTCACCACTCCACGCACACGCATGACAGACGCGTATGCGTGGATTACCTTACTTCATACATTTCTTTTCTCATCTTCTTTCCATTTCTTTTCTCCTTCTTTCTTCTTCCCTTCTTCTACTCCTCATCCAACGCCCCCAAACACCATCAACCATTATTCAGTTAGTTAGTTAGTTGTTTGGTTAGCTTAATTTTTTTTTAATTTTCAATTTTTCATAATTAGTGTTGGATATTTCATCTTGTTTACCATCTTTTGCTGCTGATCATTGATGCGATGTTAGTATAACATCATTGTTGTTAATATTCATTGTTGGATTCTATTGTTGAGGTTATAACAATTACTTGGTTTTGAGCCCCTAATGCTTAACTTTATGAATGCCAAGCACATGTGACATTGCCTTCAAAGTACTTTAACCCATCTTGAATTGCATGATTTGGCCGCTATGTGATTTGCATCATTTCCTTTGATTAGGCAATATCTTGATGGATGAGTGACGTTAGGATTTTTGCCAGTAAAGAATTTCATAAAAACAGTCGCGTTGTAGATATAGTCTCTAAACCGACAGAAATCCCTTCGTACAAACGTTTTTGGTTGTCACAAGTAACAAACCCCTATAAAATTGATAATCGAGTATTTAAACCTCGGGTCGTCTTCTCAAGGAATTGCAGGGAGGTGTTCTTATTATTGATTATGAAAAAGTGTGTTTTTGGGGAATGTTGAGTTTGGGCAATGGGCACAGATATATTTAAATGACAAGTAAAATAAATAAATAACTGTAAACTAAACTCTTGGCAAGGTAGGAGAAATTGGAAGTACAGACCAAGTTATCCTTATCAATGATAATGAAAGTTGAATCTTAATTCCACTTAGTCAACCTTTACTAAAGTAAAGGAAAGTCAAGGGATTAATTAGTTTGATCTTCGAATCCTATTTATTTCCTAAAAAAAGATTGGGATTATTGAAGTTCAATTCAATTGGCAAGATAACAATTAACAATTATGCTGTTGAGTTGGATAACTCCTAAGTTACTGATTTTTTAACCAAAGCCAAAAGGAAAAGAGTAAATCTACTGGAATAAAAATGTCTTCAGATGGGAAGCAATAATCATGTAAATAAAAGAAAGCAATATCACTGAAATACCTTAAATTGCATTAACAAAAGAACTTAAATCTGACATAGACATGCATAAATTAAATTGGAAAAATAAATAAAAGAACATTGAACCCGGGATTGAGAGTCACTCCTAAAACTAAGAGAAGTCCTAAATCCTAAGAGAGAGAGAGAGGAGAGAACCTCTCTCTCCAAAACTACATCTAAAATATGAAAAGTAAATTATGAGAGCCTCCCTATGAATGGATGCAATCCCCCACTTTATAGCGTCTAATCTGTGTTTTTTGGGCCGCGAACTGGGTCGAAAACAGCCCGGAAATCGCTGGAGAAGAATTCAAACACGCTGATTTCTGTCACTGCGACGCGGCCGCATGGAGCATGCAGTCGCGTCACCTAGCGTCAGGGAAACTATGGCATATTATATATCAAATCGAAGCCCCAGACGTTAACTTTCCAACGCAACTGGAACCGCATCGTTTGGACCTCTGTAGCTAAAGTTATAGCCGTTTGAGTGCAAAGAGGTCAGGCTGGACAGCTTAGCAATTTCTCCAACTTCTTGTATTCCTTCCACTTTTGCATGCTTCTTTTCCATCCTCTGAGCCATTCCTGCCCTATAATCTCTGAAAGCACTTAACACACATATCAAGGCAGCTAATGGTAATAAGAGAGGATTAATAATAAGCAATTATAAGATCAAAGAAGCATGTTTTCAATCATAGCACAAAATCAGGAAGGAAATATAAAACCATGCAAATATTATGAATAAGTGGGTAAAGAGTTGATAAAATCCAATCAATTGAGCACAAGATAAACCATAAAATAGTGGTTTATCAACCTCCCCACACTTAAACATTAGCATGTCCTCATGCTAAGCTCAAGAGAAGCTATAAAGATGAAGAGGGATGGTA
Source organism: Arachis ipaensis (assembly GCF_000816755.2). Taxonomy (NCBI): domain Eukaryota; kingdom Viridiplantae; phylum Streptophyta; class Magnoliopsida; order Fabales; family Fabaceae; genus Arachis; species Arachis ipaensis. Next base: position 102,357,004 of record NC_029789.2, on the reverse strand, counting down.
GAATGTATGAAATGCAACCTATGAATGTAACTACATGCAAAATGTTTCTACCTACTTAGTTAAAAGTAAACAAATCTTTCAAGAGGAAATATGAACTGGATTTCACTAATTCAAATCATAAAATGAAGTACAAATAGACTTGCAAGAAGAAAATAGCTCATGAAAGCAGGAAACAAGGAATTGAGCATCGAACCCTCACTGGTAGTGTATACACTCTAATCACTCATGTGTTTTAGGTTCGATTCTCTCAATTCTCTACTAACCTTGCTTTCTAAGGCTTGCTTTTCATCTAACAATCAACATAAATTTAATGCACAAATACACAAATCAAGAGGTCTTTTAAGGGTTGTAATGGGGTTAGGGTCAAGGTAGGATTTTATTAGGCCAAGTGGACTAAAATTTGAATCCTTAATTAACTTAAACTTTTTCCACCTAACTTAAACAATCCATGTAATCAAAATACAACATCTAACCATCTATTAACCATGTTTTCCACATATTCATGCATTCTAATTTCAAGTACAACTCATATGCATTGCTTTCACCACATATTTTGGGGCATTTTGTCCCCTTTTACTTATTTGCTCTTTCTCTTTTTCTTTTTCTCTCTCTCTTCTTTTTTTTTCAATGCATATGATTAATTTATTGAATGCATGAACATGTCCTAAACATTTCTTTCATATTTTTAAAAAATTCTAACATACTCAATTCTCAAACCAAATATTTCCAAACCCAATTTTCCCACACTTAAATCATAAGCATTCTCACTAGTCTAAGCTAACCAAGGATTCAAATTAAGGACATTATTATTTTCCGCTTAGAGTTAATGATGTGCTAAAGTAAAGAATAAAAGGGGTAAAATAGGCTCAACATTAGTTTGCAAAGGATAATGAAAGGTAAGGCCATATGGGTATGTAAGCTCAGTGAAACAAAGGCCTCAATCATGTAAGTGCATGCATACATCAAACCATGGAAATATAGAATTAAGCAAGACAAAGATCACAATTTTAGAGAGAAAAATACACACTAAAATAAAATTTTGGTTGATAAAATGTAACCAATTCAAATAGGCTCAAAAATCTCATAGGTTTTGTGTGTTCGAGTTCTAAACCATGTTCCAGTATAATATCTCTTCAAACAAGTGTAACATTAAATTTTATTCAAATTAGTGAAATTCTCTAAAAGGTTTCTTGAAAAAGAAAATATTACTTTAACCAAGTGTTAAAATATGCAAAAAATCAAAAAAATATGCAATCAAACATGCAAATGCAACAATTAACAAACAAATAAAATAAAAAATTTGGTGTTGAGTCAAGAAATAACTAACCCATGGAGATCGGTATCGACCTCCCCACACTTAAATATTGCACCGTCCTCGGTGCATGCTGAGATGTGCAGGTGGACGGGTTGTTCCAACTGATGTTTTTTCTCAAGGATTGTGCAGATGGACTTGTCTGTCTTCCCATGTAAACGTCCTCCGGTTCTCTTCCTGGTGGCCATCCTGAAAGAAAACGGGAAGAAAGATAACCCAATAATAGACATAAGAAAATAAATGAAGTATGGTTGGGTTAATGCCAAATGATAAGGGTCTCAAGTACATGGAAGCTTCAACATGTACGTGAGAAAACAATAGAAGCCATGGCATACCAGTGGTGCAGAATATGCAACAATGGGGAAGATAGTGGGGAAGGAAAGATAATATAAATTAAAAATCAATACAAAAGTAATATAGGTATAAAAGATTGGCATTGATTTAAATAATATTACCTAACCAGAATAAAACAAGTCATAAGCACCAAGATAATACCAGAAAAGAAATAACAGTTGAATAAGAACATTTGAACACCAATGGTAAAATAATAAATTTAGAAAAATAAAAATATGCAATGAATGAAAGTATGCAAATAAATAAAATAAAATAAAATGAGAGGGAAAAAGGATGAGAAGAAGAGAAAGAAAGTGAGAAAGGAGAGAGAAGGAAGAAATTAGGATTAGAAAAGAAAAGATAAGAAAATTGGCACTAATCTGGATAGGTTGTGCGACGCTGGCAACGCGGTCGCGTGGTGCGCGATAAGGTTGGGTGACGCGGACGCGTGGGGCACGCGATCGCGTGACTCGATTTGTGCTAGTGGCGCGAGTGCAGCCTCGCGGTCGCACAACTCTCTGTTCAAAACTCAGTATTGCCAAAATCCAAGGTGACGCGGTCGCGTAGGGCATGCGATCGCGTGAGTAGCCTTATTTCCAATATGACGCGGACGCGTGGGTCACGCATTCGCGTGGGAGGCTTGGGCTTCCAGCACGAGTCCAGCCCAACTCCAGCTCAACTTTCTGCCAGACACCCTTTTTACGCCGATTTCAGGTCACGCGGCTGCGTGGGTGACGCGGTCGCATGGGAGGCCATTATTCCCATATGACGCGGTCGCGTGGGGTGATTTGTGCCATTGGCACGCCTCCAGCGCTGCTCCTGCGAAACTCTCTGTTCATATTAATATTGTCTCCCATCTCCTTGCGACGCGGACGCGTCGTTGATGCGGTCGCGTCGCGTGCTCGCTTTTTTTTTTTTAATCTGAAAAGATGCAGAATGCAGTGTTAATATGAATATGATGCAAAACTCCAGGTTCAATATAATAAAATAAAATAAAATTTCAAAAACAAACAAAACTAAATAAAATTAAAATTGAGAAAGGAATGATTATACCATGGTGGGTTGTCTCCCACCTAGCACTTTTAGTTAGAGTCCTTAAGTTGGACATTTGGTGAGCTCCCTGTTATGGTGGCTTATGCTTGTATTCATCCAGGAATCCCCACCAATGTTTGTAGCTCCAGTAACCTCCGGGGTCCCAAACTAAGCATGTAAAGCCCTTAAGAAGCTTCAAACAGATTCTTAGGCTCCCGGGGTAACAAGTGTCAGAGCAGATTCCAGGATCCCAAATCTTGCTTTTACACCCATCCATGTCGGGATCTGTATTTTTCCAATTGGGTGATAAGTAATTTAAATTCTCACTGCAGCTACCAAACAGTGTCCTAGACCCATTCAGTTGAGCTTTACACCAACCTTTGCATTTAAACTTTGAGTATGCAACCATGTTGAACCTTGTTGGACAACTCCAACCACTAACCATCTTCCTCTTACTCTCTATGCCACAAAGAGCTCAAAGTTAACCATCCGTCTCCAGTAGCCCATATTCAAGTGAAATTAGAAAGCTAAGTGATATGGATTTTACCCACTTGGATGTTCTGAAGGATGATGGTAACTTAGGGGGAGGTATTTCTAATGAAATTGCAAGCTCCACTCCCTTGTGCTCTTCTCTGACAACTTCCACCTCCTTGTAAGCTTCTTCAATTTCAACCTCTTCCAAGTCTTCAACCAGGGTATGCCTTGGAGGTTGTACACCCTCCTCAACATCAAATGCAACCGTCTTGGAAGGAGGCTCTGTCTTGACTTTCCCATGGAAAGTAGCAAAATAAAAATTAAAAATGAAAATACAAACAAATTTAAATTAAAAGGTTATTTAAATTTTGAATTTGAAAATTAAATTTTGAAATTTGAAATTTAAAATTTTGAAATTTGAAATTTTGAAATTTGAATTTTAAATTTTTGAAATTTGAAATTTGAAATTTAAAATTTGAAATTTAAAAATTTTTAAAATTAAATTTTGAAAATTTTTAAATTTGAATTTTGAAATTTGATTTTTGAAATAAGATAAGATAAGATAAAAATTTTAAAAAATCTGAAATTTTTTTTTTTCGAAAAAAAATTAATTAAAAATATTTTTGAATTTAATGAGGAAAGAGAAAAACAATAAAATGACACCAAATTTCAAATTTTTAGATCAAAACGAAGAAAACAACTAAGAACAGCTTGAAGGTTAAGATGAACGGGAAGAATAACTTGAAGATCAAGATGAACACTAAGAACAAATTTTTGAAATTTTTTTTTTAATAACTAAATAAAAACCAATAACCTCTTAATTTATGAAAAAGCAAAAATAAAAACAAAAATAAAATCAAATATTCAAACAAAAAGCAAAAAATATTTACAATAACCAATAATAAGGCACACGTTTGCAATTCCCTGGCAACGGCGCCATTTTGACGTTAGGATTTTTGCCAGTAAAGAATTTCATAAAAACAGTCGCGTTGTAGATATAGTCTCTAAACCGACAGAAATCCCTTCGTACAAACGTTTTTGGTTGTCACAAGTAACAAACCCCTATAAAATTGATAACCGAGTATTTAAACCTCGGGTCGTCTTCTCAAGGAATTGCAGGGAGGTGTTCTTATTATTGATTATAAAAAAGTGTGTTTTTGGGGAATGTTGAGTTTGGGCAATGGGCACAGATATATTTAAATGACAAGTAAAATAAATAAATAACTGTAAACTAAACTCTTGGCAAGGTAGGAGAAATTGGAAGTACAGACCAAGTTATCCTTATCAATGATAATGAAAGTTGAATCTTAATTCCACTTAGTCAACCTTTACTAAAGTAAAGGAAAGTCAAGGGATTAATTAGTTTATTTCCTAAAAAAAGATTGGGATTATTGAAGTTCAATTCAATTGGCAAGATAACAATTAACAATTATGCTGTTGAGTTGGATAACTCCTGAGTTACTGATTTCTTAACCAAAGCCAAAAGGAAAAGAGTAAATCTACTGGAATAAAAATGTCTTCAGATGGGAAGCAATAATCATGTAAATAAAAGAAAGCAATATTAAACTGAAATACCTCAAATTGCATTAACAAAAGAACTTAAATCTGACATAGACATGCATAAATTAAATTGGAAAAATAAATAAAAGAACATTGAACCCAGGATTGAGAGTCACTCCTAAAACTAAGAGAAGTCCTAAATCCTAAGAGAGAGAGAGGAGAGAACCTCTCTCTCTAAAACTACATCTAAAACATGAAAGGTGAATTATGAGAGCCTCCCTATGAATGGATGCAATCCTCCACTTTATAGCCTCTAATCTGTGTTTTCTGGGCCGCAAATTGGGTCGAAAACAGCCCGAAAATCGCTGAAGAAGAATTCAAACACGCTGATTTCCGTCACTGCGACGCGGCCGCATGGAGCACGCGGTCGGATCACCTAGCATCAGGGAAAATATAGCATATTATATATCAAATTGAAGTCCCGGACGTTAGCTTTCCAACACAACTGGAACCGCGTCGTTTGGACCTCTGTAGCTAAAGTTATAGCCGTTTGAGTGCAAAGAGGTCAGGCTGGACAGCTTAGCAATTTCTCCAACTTCTTATTTTCGTTCCACTTTTGCATGCTTCTTTTCCATCCTCTGAGCCATTCCTGCCCTATAATCTCTGAAAGCACTTAGCACACATATCAAGGCATCTAATGGTAATAAGAGAGGATTAATAATAAGCAATTATAAGATCAAAGAAGCATGTTTTCAATCATAGCACAAAATCAGGAAGGAAATATAAAACCATGCAAATATTATGAATAAGTGGGTAAAGAGTTGATAAAATCCACTCAATTGAGCACAAGATAAACCATAAAATAGTGGTTTATCAATGAGTATGTGCATTTATCTTAATACATTGTACTTCTTGATCATATGCATCCTTATGTCTTTAGCTTGAATGCTTTCATGCTTCTTTATTGCTTGTTTGGTTGTCTTAACTGCAAGTTTAGAGCATCTCAAGCACACTAGAATGAGTGAAGTGCATGTTCTTTTTTGGTGTAATTGTGACATAGTTCTTTATGCAAGTGTGTGTTCTAGACCGCGTGCATCTTAGAACCCACACACCCGTTTCATTAATGTCACACATTGGGTCACTCACTTCGTTCTAGTGATTTACCTCATTCCAACAATTTATGCTTCCTTGCTTTTGCATTTATTCCTCTCACTATTCTCCTTTCTATTTTTCATGGAGGAGTCATTATAAGTTCAAATGGAAGTGAAAGGAAGAACACGCAGCACCGGTTGACCCACCAGCTGAGGGTGACAATTCGGAGAGTCGTCGTACCCCCTTGCTCAGATTTGGAAGCACCAAGGACGGTGCAAACTTTTAAGTGTGGGGAGGTCATCCAACTTGTCGGCGTTTTTGGCATGAGGACATGCTCGTCCGACCAGTCGGCATTTTTGGGTGACAAGTTTTTAATCCCAACACTTTTGCATTTCATTTTTAGGTCTTGTAGGATTTTTAGTTGCATTTTCTTGTTTTCCATATATATATATAATAAGTTTAGTCAAAATAATAAAATTTTATCAAGAATTTTACCTATAGGGCACCCCAATTAAAATTTTTTTTAGAACTTGCTTGGATTATATACATTGTAGAACATGTTTTGAGCTAAGAACACAAGCAAGTGAGATTTGAGTTTAATTGTGTGGTTACATCATATAACCACTTATTTTCATTCTTGTGTGCATTATTCTCTTCCTATGATTGTAATCTTTTATTTGTTTGATTCTTTATGTCCATTTTTTTGTGTATACATGCACTTATATGATTGAGGCCATTGTTTCAATTAGCTCACTTACCCAAATAGCCTACCTTTTATCTTCCATTGTTAGCCAATTTTAAGCTTATGCTTAACACATTTTTCTTAATTTTAGCACATTACAAGCCTAAAGCGAAAAATAATAAATGTCCCTTATTTGGATCTTTGATTAGCTTGGGCTAGTGAGAGTGTTTATCATTCGATTTTGGGGAAGTTGGGAACATTGGGTAGAGATAAAAGTGTATTTTATGGTTTTGTTGAAAATCATGGGAATTGGGTACATACTCATGCATTGAATGTTAAACCATATGCATTGATGTTGTTGTATATATTTTAGTTTGAAAAAAAGAAAAAAATGATGAGAAAAATAGAAAGAAATATATATATATATATATATATATATAGAGAGAGAGAGAGAGAGAGAGAGAGAGAGAGAAAAGAAAGAAAAAGAAAAGCAATAAGAAGGGGACAAAATGCCCTAAAGTTTAAAGTTCAATAAAAATCAATGCATATGTGTGGTGACCAAAAGAGAATGCATGAGTGTGTGAAAAAGTGAAGAATGGGCAGTTAGGATAGCTTTGAAATTGTATAGGTTGTCGTAGGTTAGGTGGGAAGTTTAAGTTAATCAAAGATTCAAATTTCTAGTCCACTTAACCATATGCACCCTTACCTTGACCCTAGCCCCATTACAACCTATGGGAAAGTTCTCATGATATTTGTATGCATACATGAAATAATTGTTGATTGTTAGATGAAAAAAAATCTTAGAAAGCATAATTAGGGGAGAATTGAGTGAATCAACCACATACACCTGAGTGACTAGAGCGGATACACATCCGGTGAGGGTTCGATCGCTCAATTAAATGTTTTCACCCATGATAATCTTTTCTTGCAAGTTTGTAAAATCTTTGTATACTTAAATGTTTGGAACTTGAGAACTATACTTTGTATATTTTTACTTTCTCTGCAAATTCTAGTTTAATTTCAGAATGCATTCTTCTCTATCATCTTCCATTTCCAGAGCTATGAACAACTACACCCCTTTTCATTGGGTTAGGGAGCTCTGTTGTAATTTGATGGATCAATTATAATTTTCATTCTTCTTCCTCTTTCTTTTCTCTTGATTTTACTAGAAAGCTTTCGTTTTTCATCCAATTGGTTAGCTATCTTGGAAGAGAAGCTCTCTGGTGCACGAAATTGTGATCATCAACAATGGCGCCAAAGGACTTGGAGCTCTTAAACGTGAATCACACTTTGTCACAATTCCGCACAACTATCCAGTAAGTGCACTGGGTCGTCCAGGTAATACCTTACGTGAGTAAGGGTCGATCCCACGGAGACTGTCGGCTTGAAGCAAGCTATGGTCACCTTGTAAATCTCAGTCAGGTGAATTCAGATGGTGATGGAGAATTGATAATTAAAAGATAAATAAAACATAAACTAAAGATAGAGATACTTATGTAATTCTTTGGTTGGAATTTCAGATAAGCGTATGAAGATGCTTTATTCCTCCTGAACCTCTGCTTTCCTATTGCCTTCTTCCAATCATTCATACTCCTTTCCATGGAAAGCTTTATGTTGGGCATCATCGTTGTCAATGTCTACTTCCCGTCCTCTCAGTGAAAACGTTCCAAATGCGCTGTCACCGCACGGCTAATCATCTGTCGGTTCTCGATCATGTTGGAATAGGATCCATTGATCCTTTTGCGTCTATCACACGCCCAACAATCGCAAGTTTAAAGCTCGTCACAGTCATCCCTTCCCAGATCCTATTCGGAATACCACAGACAAGGTTTAGACTTTCCAGATCTCAAGAATGACCGCCAATAATTCTAGCCTATACCACGAAGGTTCCAATCTTAGATTAGAAACCCAAGAGATACACATTCAAGCTTGTTTTCATGTAGAACGGAAGTGGTTGTCAGTCACGCGTTCATAGGTGAGAATGGTGATGAGTGTCACATAATCATCACATTCATCATGTTCTTGGGTGCGAATGAATATCTTGGAGAAGAAATAGACTTGAATTGAATAGAAAAACAATAGTACTTGTATTAATTCATGAAGAACAGCAGAGCTCCACACCTTAATCTATGGTGTGTAGAAACTCCACCATTGAAAATACAAAAGTGATAATGGAGGTCATTGGCTTCGGCCCCAGAGAGGGAACCTGAAGAACCAAGATGAAAATACAATAGTAAAAGGTCCTATTTATAGAGAACTAGTAGCCTAGGGTTTACAGAAATAAGTAATTAATGCAGAAATCTTCTTCCAGGCCCACTTGGTGTGTGCTTGGGCTGAGCATTGAAGCCAGCTTTTGTGCCAGTTTGGGGGGTTTAACTCCAGTTTTTGTGCCAGTTCTGGCGTTAAACGCCAGATTTGGGCCATCAAATCTCGGGCAAAGTATGGACTATTATATATTCTGGAAAGCCCAGGATATCTACTTTCCAACGCAATTGAGAGCGCGCCAATTGGGCTTCTGTAGCTCCAGAAAATCCACTTTGAGTGCAGGGAGGTCAGAATCCAACAGCATCTGCGGTCCTTTTTCAGCCTCTGAATCAGATTTTTGCTCAGGTCCCTCAATTTCAGCCAGAAAATACCTGAAATGACATAAAAACACACAAACTCATAGTAAAGTCCAGAAATGTGAATTTTATTTAAAAACTAATAAAAATATAATAAAAACTAACTAAAATATACTAAAAACATACTAAAAATAATGCCAAAAAGCGTATAAATTATCCGCTCATCACTCTCCATAATTGGATCTCCTCGGAACCTTAGAAGAGGAATGAGGAGATCATGCTAGAAATGCTTTCTCATGTTGGACTGAATTGGGGTTTGGATGGATATAGTGACATATAATCCTACCAACACTTTGATTTGGAAATACATGTGGTATAATCAGTGACCATACTTCATCTCTTCCCATGAGCAATTAAATCAAGGAAATGGGCAATTGTTCAAGCTTAGAGAGATTGGGCTACCAAGGAATTGGGATCCAATCACTTAAGATTGCCAAGGAGATCAATGAATGTATTGATTGAGGAAGAGATGAGAATGAACTTGATCCGAAGAATGCAAGATCTCCTAAGCCCAATGAATCCCCCATTTCTGATCTTACCCATTCTCTTTATTTTTTGCCATTTACTTTTCTGCTCATCTCCCCAAATCCCCATTTAAGATTCTGCAATTTATTTTATGCCATTTACATTCCGCCATTTATTTCCAGAACTTATATTTTCTGTTATTTACTTTCCCGCCATTTAATTTTCTATAATTACTCAACTCAATTTCTGCTTAGCTCAACTAGAATATTCCTCTAATTAAAGTTGCTTGACCAATCAATCCATGTGGGATTCGACCTCAATCTATTGTGAGTTTTTACTTGACGATAATTCGGTATACTTGCCGAGGGAAATTTGTTGAGAGACAAGTTTCCGTGCATCACTTACACCTTCTTCCAACGTTGGAGATGACGAAATAAGATAAATTCTTCTTAATCATTGTTATTAGTGACTAGGATGGAAAGCCTATGATCTCAATCCTTGCCATGAATGTCTCTCTTTATTACTTGCTTTCTTTACTTGCTTGATTTACTTTTCTTGTCATTTATTTTATTTCCCCTTTTATCAATCAAACCCCTTGTCCCTTCATAGCCAATAATTGACCACTTCATTGTAATTCCTTGTGAGACGACCCAAGGTTTAAATACTTCGGTTAATTCTTATTGGGATTTATACTTGTGACAAAACCAAATTTTTTATGTGAAAATTGTTTGTTGGTTTGGAGCTATGCTTACAACGAAGTTCTTATTTCTATAAGAGAAATTCTAGACCGACACAACAAATTTCGCATCAGGTAGACCAAGATGTCTACAGACTATTACTCTTTCCTTTTGCTATAAGGGACCACGCAAAGAGGTGGTTGGATAACTAGTCCAAATCTAACTTGAAAACATGGAAGCAGCTAGTAGATAAGTTTCTAAATCAGTACTTCCCTCCAAGGAAGTTAACCCAGTTAAGACTAAATATTCAAGGCTTCAAGCAAGAGGACAGTGAATCTCTTCATGATGCCTTGGGGGTTACAGGAGAATGCTCCAGAAATGACCCACTGAAATGTTTTCAGAATGAGTGCAATTAGACATCTTCTATTATGGCCTTACAGACATGGCCCGGATGTCTTTAGACCACTCTGCTGGTGGCTCTATACATATGAAGCAAATAATTGAAGAGGCTCACGAGCTTATTGAGACAGTTGCCACTAACCAACGTCTATACTCAGCTGCTAAGACTTCTATAAAAGGAGAGATAAAGGTAATATCTACTGAACCTAACCCTTCAGAATAAGATGGCCCATTAACTCAGCAACTACACGTCCTTGCCCAGTAATTGCTGGAATTGCAAGAGGCTTTGAGAGAAACTCAGGCTTTCAACAGGAATGTAGAAGCCCAGTTGAGTCAAACAAGCAACAGTTATCTAAGCAGATAACAGAAGAGTGTTAGGCTATCTAACTGAGGAGTTGGAAATCAATAAACACCTAACCTCAATAAAATAGAAGATCAAAGGAAGAAAAGCTAACAGAGGGATACTAGACTACTGTCCAAGACATCTCTGAGGGCATTGAACACCCAAAGAGGAATGTCATTGGCGGTCAACGCCAAGAAAAGGCATCCACCCCTAGCATTGAACGCCTAAATGGGGGCAGCAATCTTGGCATTCAATGCCAAGAAGGCATCCTGTTGTTGAACGCTAGGAAGGGGGCAGCAACAAGGGCGTTAAACGCCCAAATAAGGGTAGTTAGACACACATAAGTGCTGATAACACCTCTCATAAGCAAGTTAGTAACCCCCCTTCCAGTACATTAGGCACTCAGCCTACATCAATTGAGATTGATGAGTATAAGGCCAAGATGCCATTTTCTCATAAACTCCATCAAGCAAAAAGAGATAAACAGTTTGTCCGCTTTACGGATTATCTCAAAACACTAGAGATCAAGATCCCTTTTGCAGAGATGATAAACCCCATTTGTAGGGTTTATCTTGTGTTGAATTTAGAGGGTTTTATCATCTTTTCCCATATTTATTCAATGAAATAGCATAGTTTTATAACTTCTCCTTTAATTGTGCTTAAGAGTGAAAACATGCTTTTAGGTCTTACAATAGCTAAATTTAATTCACCTTGATTTTATTAGATGCCTTGATATGTTTGTTAAGTGATTTCAGATTTAGGAGGCAAATATTGGATCAAGGGGATGAAGGAAAGGCATGTAAAAATGGAGAACTCATGAAGAAATGAAGGAATCGCAAAAGCTGTCAAGCCGACCTCTTCGCACTTAATTGACCATAACTTGAGCTACAAAGGTTCAAATGATGCGGTTCTAGTTGTGTTAGAAAGCTAACATCCGGGGCTTCAAAATGATATAATATTTGTCATAGTTGTATCCGCGCATAGGGGCACGCACGCGCACGGTACGCGCACGCGCTGATGGTGGCACATGGTTCACTTAATGCACTCGTGGCCAGCGAATTCTAAGACATTTTGGGCCCAATCCAACTCATTTCTGATGCTATTTAACCCAAGGATTGAAGAAGAATGGAACACCTAGTCATTAGTTTAGTTTTATTTTAGTTTTATCATGGTTTAGTTAGTTTCTAGAGAGAGAAGCTCTCTCTTCTCTCTAGAATTAGGAGTAGGTTAGATCTAGATTAGGAATTCTTAGATCTAGGTTAATTTCATGTTTTGATTTACTTTTCTTTTATCAATTCTTCTTCTTCTACTTCTCCTCTCTCTAGTTTTGCATTTAATTCTTGTAATCCTTTACTTTTATGTTGATGCACTTTTGTTCTTATATTTCTCTTTAATACAATTCATGTTTTAATGTTCTTTTATTGTTGATTTGATTTGTTGTTGTTTAATTCCTTACAATTGAGTAGAGTAGATTTACTTTCCTTGCAATTTTACTATGTTTTCCTTTTATGCCTTCCAAGTGTTTGATAAAATACTTAGTTGGATTTTAGAGTAGATTTTAGTGCTCTTGGCTTGGGAAGGTAACTTAGAAACTCTTGAGTTACTAGTGTCCAAGTGATTGACGATTGGGAGCCATTAACTCTAGATCTCACTAATTGATTTGGTGGAGAACTAGGAGTTATGGACTTGGATTGATATAGCTCACTTGACTTTCCTCTACTATTAGTTAGGGGTTGACTTAGTGGGATTGATCCTTACCAATTCTCATGTTGTGATTAGTGATAAGGATAGAGATCCTTGACCACCAATCCTTGCCAAGACCTTTTTAGTTGTTAGTTTATTTTCATTGCCCGCCATTTTGATGAGAGGACTTTTGACGGTTTAGAATTTCACAAATGAAAGCTCGTTGCAATATAGTTTCTAAACGAACACTAATACTTTCATACAAAAATTTTGTTTGTCACTAAAATAAACCCCTAAAATCTATAAACCGAAGTATTAAACCTCAGGTCGTTCTCCCTAGGAATTGCAACAAAGTGTCTTGTTATTGGTTATGAGGTATGTTTTGGGGTTTTTGGGATAAGAGACATGAAATGTAAAGGGCAATGAAAATAAACTAACAACTAAAAAGGTCTTGGCAAGGTTTGGTGGTCAAGGATCTGTATCCTTATCACTAACCACAACATGAGAATTGGCAAGGATCAATCCCACTAAGTCAACCCCTAACTAATAGTAGAGGAAAGTCAAGTGAGCTATATCAATCCAAGTCCATAAGTCATAGTTCTCCACTAAATCAATTAGTGAGATCTAGAGTTAATGGCTCCCAATCATCAATCACTTGGACATTAGTAACTCAAGAGTTCCTAAGTTACCTTCCCAAGCCAAGAGCACTAAAATCTAGTCTAAAATCCAACCAAGCATTTTATCAAACACTTGAATGGTATAAAAGGAAAACATAGTAAAATTGTAAGGAAAGTAAATCTACTCTACTCAATTGCAAGGAATTAAATAACAACAAATCAAATCAACAATAAAAGAACATGAAAACATAAATTGTATTAAAGAGAAATAGAAGAACAAAAGTGCATCAACATAAAAGTAAAGGATTACAAGAATTAAATGCAAAACTAGAGAGAGGAGAAGTAGAAGAAGAAGAATTGATAAAGAAAAAGTAAATTAAAACATGAAATTAACCTAGATCTATGAATTCCTAATCTAGATCTAACCTACTCCTAATCCTAGAGAGAAGAGAGAGCTTCTCTCTCTAGAAACTAACTAAAGCATGATAAAACTAAGATAAAACTAAACTAATGACTAGGTGTTTCATTCCTCCTCAATCTTTGGGTTAAACAGCATCAGAAATGAGTTGGATTGGGCCCAAAATGCCTTAGAATTTGCTAGCCATGAGTTGCATTAAGTGAACCATGTGCCACCATCGGTGCGTGCGCGTATCGTGCACCTGCGCGCCCCTATGCACGGATGAAACTATAGCAAATATTATATCATTTTGAAGCCCCAGATGTTAACTTTCCAACGCAACTCGAACCGCATCATTTGGACCTCTGTAGCTCAAGTTATGGTCGATTAAGTGCAAAGAGGTTGGTTTGACAGCTTTTGCGATTCCTTCGTTTCTTCATGAGTTCTCCATTTTTACATGCTTTTCCTTCATCCCCTTGATCCAATCTTTGCCTCCTAAATCTGAAATCACTTAAGAAACATATCAAGGCATCTAATAGAATCAAGGTGAATTAAATTTAGCTATTGTAAGACCTAAAAGCATGTTTTTACTCTTAAGCACAATTAAAGGAGAAGTTATAAAACTATGCTATTTCATTGAATAAATGTGGAAAAAAGATGATAAAACTATGCTATATTTTTATAAAGCATGTTTTGACACTCCATTTGTCTTCGACCAAGAGTGTCTGCAGGCCTTTAAAACTCTAAAAGCTAAGCTTATCACTGTGCCTATAATCTATGCACCCAACTGGGACTTACCATTCGAGCTGATGTGTGATGCCAGTGACCATGCCATTGGCGCAGTTCTGGGGGCAGAGGCATGACAAGCTTTTGCATGTCATTTATTATGCCAGTCGTGTTCTAAATGACGCACAGAAGAACTATACCACCACAAAATAGGGATTACTTGGAGTGGTTTATGCCATTGACAAGTTCAGATCTTATTTAGTAGGATCTAAAGTAATTATCTATACTGACCATGCTGCTTGGTGCACGAATCCCACGCTTAGTACAACTGAACCAACAAGTGCACTGGGTCGTCCCAATAATACCTGAGCGAGTCAGGGTCAATCCCACAAGGATTGTGGTTTGAAGCAAGCTATGGTTATCTTGCAGATCTTAGTCAAGCGAATACAAGTGTTGTTGGATTTTGAGATCCAAACTAGGTTGATATGTTTAATTGCATAAAAAGAAATAAAGAAAAAGGGTAATCAGAACTCAGAAGTCGTGTAAACTATGATAAGAAGGTGGTTAAGGCTTGGAGATGCTTTGTCCTTCTGGATTAACTCTGGTATTACTATCTTCTTCAACTGTGGATGATTTCTTCTATGGCAGGCTGTATGCGATTGACGCTAGTTTGAGCAGCCGCCAATACTCCTCCAGATCTGAACCCCAGGGTTAGTGCGGATCCATTCTGATTGAGGGTGAAGCTCATGCAGTCCATTCTCTTGATGATCCTACTCAAAATGCCACAGACAGGGTCGGATCTTCCGAATCAAAGAATGCTGCGCCTTTGGGTTCTAGCCTCTACCACAGATACCCTAATCTCCCTATACTTCGGCTGAATTGGTGTCTCGAGAAGTCCCCAACGAAGTCGTGGATTAGCCGTCCAAGAGATATATAATCAAGCTGGTGGTTCATCATTGTCCGATGAAATACTCACTCTAAACCCATGTAGAATGTGATAACCTTATGCCAGTTCAATGCATTCATATTGATGAAAAACGAAGATACATCTTCGAATAGAGAATCAAATACGAATTGAGAAAGAATAGTAGTACTTTTATTAATCTATAAAACTCAGCAGGGCTCTTCCCCTCAACCTAGGAGGTTTAGAAACTCATACTAATAGAAAACACAATGATAAAGACGTGTAAAGTGTCAAAAGGTGGAAGAAGATCCTAAACAAGGTTGATCTTCTCCTTTGAAAACTAAACTAATGACTAGTAAGGGTAAAACATTCTTTTATTGCTAAAATCCACTTATGGGGCCAACTTAGTGAGTGTTTCGGCTGAGTTTTGATGAGATCCACGTGCTAGGAGGCCTCTAGGGCATTGAACACTGGGTAGGTTGTCCTCTTTGGGCATTTGGATGTTGGTCTCTTATCCTTGGGCATTAGACGCCTAGAATGGGCAGGAGGCTGGCGTTGGAAGCCAATTTTGGGTCTTTTAATGTGTAGCAAAGTATGAACTATTATATATTGATGGAAAGATCTGGACGTCAGATTTTTGTAGCCATTGAGGACGCTTCATTTTGACTTCTATAGCTCCATAAAAGCTCTTTTGAGTGCAAGGAGGTCATATTTGGACAGCATCTGCAGTGCTTTCTGTGTCTTTGAATCAGACTTTTGCTCCAGCTCCTCAATTTCAGCCAACAAATGCCTGAAATTATACCAAAATACACAAACTTAAAGTAGAATAAAAAAATGTGAATTTTACGCTAAAACCAATGAAAACTTAATAAAACTTAAACAAAACATGCTAAAAACTATATGAAAATGATGCCAAAAAGCGTATAAAATATCCGTTCATCACAACACCAAACTTAAACTGTTGCTTGTCCCCAAGAAACTAAAAACAAAATAGGATAAAAAGAAGAGTAAGATATAATAAATTTGAGAGTTTCCAATGAAGCTCAGTTTCAATTAGATGAGCGAAACTTAGTAGCTTTTTGCTTCTGAATAGTTTTGGCATCTCACTATTCATTGAAACTCAGAAATGTTGGTTTCTTTAGGAACTTAGAATCCAGATTATATTATTGACTCTCCTAGTTTATTTTTTTTTATTCTTGAACACAGCTTTTAGAGTCTTGGCCATTACCCTAAGCACTTTATTTTCCAGTATTACCACCAGATACATAAATGCCACAGACACTTTAACTAGGTGAACCCTTTCAGATTGTGATTCAGCTTTGCTAGAATTCCCAGATAGAGGTGTGCAGAGTTCTTAAGCACACTCTTTTTGCTTTGGACCACGACTTTAACTGCTCAGTCTCAAGCTTTTCACTTGACACCTTCACACCACAAGCATATGGTTAGGGACAGCTTGGTTAAGCCGCTTAGGCCAGAATTTTATTCCTTATAGGCCCTCCTAATCGTTGATGCTCAAAGCCTTGGATCCTTTTACCTTTGCCTTTTGGTTTAAAAGGTTATTGGCTTTTTGCTCTTGTCTTTTGGTTTAAAGACCTATTGGCTTTTTCTATTTATTTATTTATTTTTCTATTTTTTTGCCATTTTATTATTTTTTTCGCATGCATATTTTATTTTTTTTCTTTTGCAACATGCTTTTTCTTTTTCTTTTTGCTGCTTTTTCTTGCTTCAAGAATCAATTTTTGGATTTTTTAGATTACCAATAATACTTTTCCTTTTTCATCATTCTTTCAAGAGCCAACATTCTAAAATTCCAACTTCAAATATGCACTGTTTATTCATACATTCAGAAAACAAAAGCAATGCCACCACATCAAGATAATTGAACTATTCTTATTATAAATATGAAATTCATGTATCTCTCAATTCTTTTCAAATAAAATTTTCTTTTAAGCAAGGTGGGAGATATATGGAACATTTTACAACGTTAAGACATAATTGAAAATGATCATGCAGTAAGAACAAGAGAACAGACAATACAACATAACAGAAAATAGAAAAATAACATAAGAAAAAGAGATTAAGAGAACGAATCCACCTTTAATGGTGGCGGCTAGTACTCCTTCTTGAGGATCCAATGTAGTGTTTGATCTCTTCAATGTCACTCTTTTCTCTTTGTTGTTCTTCCCTTATAGCCCTTTGATCTTCTCTAATTTCATTGAGGATGGTGGAATGCTCTTGATGCTCCATCCTCAACTGATTCATGTTAGAGCTCAATTCTCCCATAGAAGTATGCCATTGATCCTAATAGCTTTGAGGAGGAAAATACATTCCTTGAGGCATCTCAGGGATCTCATGCTGAGGCGGCTGCACAGGCTCATGTGCATGCTTGATAAACCACTATTTTATGGTTTATCTTGTGCTTATTTGAGTGGCTTTTATCAAGTCTTTGCACACTTATTCATACAATTTGCATGATATTACAATTCCTTCCTAGTTTTGTTCTATAATTGAAACTTGCTTATTAAGCCTTTAAATTGTATATTTTTAATCCCTCTTTATACCATTCGAAGCCGTGATCTATGCGTTAAGTGTTTTCAGGCTTTATAGGGCAGGGATGGCTTAGAGGATGGAGAGGAAGCTTGCATAAATGGAAGGAGCACAAGAAAAAAAGGAGACAACCAGCGACAAGCGACGTACACACATGAATCACGCGTGCGCGTGAATCGGAGTTCGCACGGCGACGCGTGCGCGTGCTTGACGCGTACGCATGAAAAGGAAAATTACCAAACGATGCGCACGCGTGACTAACGCGTAGGCGTGATATGCCCTACCTGAAGAAATCGCAAAAAATGCTCGGGACAATTTTGGGCCGAGTTTGGACCCAATTTTTGGCCCAGAAACGTAGACTAAAGCCAGGGGAGAAGTAGAGACTCAACATTTTAACACAACATTCATTCACATAATTTTAGGTTTTAGATGTAGTTTCTAGAGAGGGAGGCTCTCTCCACTCTCTAGGTTTTAGGATTTTTCTTAGTTTTAGGTTTATTTCTTCTCAATTCCATGTTCAATGTTCCTTTAATTTAGTTTCTCTTCTACTTTTATTTATTCTAGCATTCTAGTTTATTTATTTTCCCAATTTGGTTTATGAACTCCATGTTTAATTTGATCTTCTATTTAATTCAATTTGAGGTATTTCATATTTATGATTTTAATTTAGCTTTTTTACATTCTTAGCTTGAATTGATTAATTGGAGATGCTTGAGTTATCAAACTCCTTTGTTGATTGATAATCGGAAGTTGCTGATTGATTTGGATCCCTCTAAAGCTAGTCTTTCCTTAGGAGTTGACTAGGACTTGAGGAATCAAATTGATTAGTCCACTTGACTTTCCTTTGTTCGGTAAGGGTTAACTAAGTGGGAGCAATGAACAATTCTCATCACAATTGACAAGGATAACTAGGATAGGACTTCTAATTTTCATACCTTGCTAAAAGTTTTCTTAATTATTAGTTTATTTTCTTATCATTTACATTCCTTGTTCAACCTTTCAAAAACCCAAAAAGATACCCTTTCCATAACCAATAATAAATACACCTCCCTGCAATTCCTTGAGAGACGACCCGAGGTTTAAATACTTCGGTTTATTATTTTGATTGGGTTTGCTTTAGTGACAACCAAATTTTTGTACGAAAAAATTCTTTGTTGGTTTAGAAACTATACTAGTAACGAGAACTTATTTGTGAATTCTTTACTAGCAAAAAATCCATCCGTCAAAATGGTGCCGTTGCTCGGGAATTGCAAACGTGTGTCTTATTATTGGTTATTGTAATATTTTCTTTTTGCTTGTTTGTTAGTCTTTGTAAGTTTTAGGACTTAGTTGCTTATTTTTATTAGTTTTTGCTCGCTACTAGGAATTCTCACCCCTTTCGCTATGGGTTTGGTTTAAATTATGTTGTAGGGAATGTGATGCCAGGGCATTTTGGCCAGTTTCACTGACCTTTTTTTTACTGTTTTAGGGTAGTTTCTTGCATTTTCTTAGTAAATAAGCAAGTTTTGGGTAGATATTCACTTACATCTTGATTCAAGCAAACATTGTGAACTTTACATGATTTTATGAGAATTATACATGAATTGAATGATAAAATGGATGATGCATGATCTCATGATTTAGAACCAAGCTTTGATGCACTTTATTTGCTTGATTTCAGGACAAAGGAAGCAAGGAAGAGCCACGTTAGTAGCCACGTTAGTCTAACTAACGTGACCACTAACGTGGAATGGGAGCTAGCTTGCAACGTTAATGGAAAAAGTGATCACAAATAACGCCTTCGAAAGCCATCATAACCCACGTTAGTGGCCACGTTAGTTACATTAATGTGGAAGCTAACGTGTAGGAAAGAAATGATGGGCCAATGTTAGTGACCCTCACCTTTGTCACTAACATTGGAGATGGCAATCACCACCACGTTAGTGGTCACGTTAATACAATTAACGTGAGGCACTAACGTGGGAAGAAGGGGCGTTTGAAGCATTAGTGACAAAGGTAAGTGTCTCTAACGCTCTCGAAGCTTAGGCATGCCCACGTTAAGGGTCACGTTAGTTATACTAACGTGAACTCTAACGTGGGGAAATGGGGGCACTAAGCGACGTTATTGGAAAAGGTGAATGCCAATAACCTTTGCGAAGGACCAAGAGGCAACGTTAGTGGTCACAATAGTGCCACTAACGTTGAAGTTAACGTGGATTATTTTTGGCTTGGAACGTTAGTGAAAAACGTGATCGTCACTAACGTTCTCAAACCCACATTTTCACTTAACGTTAACACCACTAACGTCCTAACTAACGTCCATGCCTAGCTCACACTTTTTCTGCAAGCAAAGATGATCCCATTGAAGACTGTAACTGTTTCAACTAAAGATCCAAAGGCCCATATCCAAGACTTGAAGAGCCAACTAGAAGATCAGAAGAGTAGTATATATAGGAGTAGTTTTGAACTAGTAGGGGGCTTTTTGGCATTTTGGAGAACTACACTCTGTATATTTTATTTTCTCTGCAATTTCTAGTTTTATTTTGAAAATATACTTTTCATTTATGTTTTCCATTTCCAGAGCTATGAACAACTAAACCCCTTTCATTGGGTTAGGGAGCTCTGTTATAATTTGATGGATCAATAATAGTTTTCATTATTCTTCTTCTTTCTTTTCTCTTGATTTTACTAGAAAGCTTTTAATCTTCATCCTATTGGGTAGTTGTCTTGGAAAAGAAGCTATTCATACTTGGATCTCTTTGGAAACTTTGAAGAGGAATGAAGAGATCATGCTAGAAATGCTTTCTCATGTTGGACCAAATTGGGGTTTGGATGGATATAGTGACATATAATCCTACCAGCACTTTGATTTGGAAATACATGTGGTATAATCAGTGACCATACTTCATCTCTTCTCATGAGCAATTATACCAAGGAATTTGCTATTGATCAAGATTTGAGAGATTGGGTTGCCAAGGAATTGGAATCCAATCACTTAAGATTGCCAAGGAGATCAATGAATGCATTGATTGAGGAAGAGATGAGAATGAACTTGATCCGGAGAATACAACATCTCCTGAGCCCAATGAATCCCTCATTTCTGATCTTACCCATTCTCTTTACTTTCTGCTATTTACTTTTATGTTTATTTCCCCAAATCCCCATTTAAGATTCTGCAATTTACTTTCCGCCATTTACATTTTTCTCTTTATTTCCAGCATTTACACTTTTTGTTATTTAGTTTCCCGCCATTTACGTTTCTGCAAATATCAACTCAATTTTTGCTTAGCTCAACTAGAACATTCCTCTGATTAAAGTTGCTTGACCAATCAATCCCTGTGGGATTCGACCTCACTCTATTGTGAGCTTTTACTTGAGGACAATTCGGTATACTTGCCGAGGGAAATTTGTTGAGAGACAAGTTTC
This sequence comes from Arachis ipaensis, assembly GCF_000816755.2. Classification (NCBI taxonomy): domain Eukaryota; kingdom Viridiplantae; phylum Streptophyta; class Magnoliopsida; order Fabales; family Fabaceae; genus Arachis; species Arachis ipaensis. Next base: position 102,335,795 of record NC_029789.2, on the reverse strand, counting down.
CATGCATCAAGTTTATGGCGCCATTGCCGGGGATTGATTTTGTATCAACAATGATTAAATTGATGGATAACTAGATTGAGCATTTTTCTTTTGTTTGATTTAATTTCATTTGAGTGATTTACTTTTAGTTTAGTTATTTTGTTCCCTTTACCCCTTACCCGTTGTGGTGTTATCTTTAATTTTTTTACAATTCAGTTCACTAACCCACTAACTATTTGATATATTGCATCACTCACCCTAACAGCATTCCTAACAAGAGTAAACTCCATATAATTTCTCTCTTGCTTTTACTCTGTTGGTTGTATGACAGGTAGAAGAAGCGGGGCTTCAACTTCCTTTGATTCTGAACCTGAGAGGACCCTCCTTAGATTAAGGAGGGAAGCAAGAGGAAAGAGAGTCATTAGTGCTGAGGAAGAGGAGGAGTATTTTGAACCAGACATGGATGAGAATATGGAGAACCATCATGAAGAAGAGGCTCACAACCATGGCAGAGAAGGTCCAGTGCATCATGCTGGACAAGAGAGAAGAGTTTTAGGCTCTTATATAAATCCAAACCCAGGAAACTGTGGAAGTAGCATCCAAAAACCAACCATACATGCCAATAACTTTGAACTAAAGCCACAGCTCATCACCCTTGTTCAGAACAACTGTTCATTCGGAGGAAGTGTCCAAGAAGACCCCAATCAACATCTAACCACCTTCCTGAGGATATGTGATACTTTGAAGTCTAATGGTGTTCATCCTGACACCTATAGATTGCTTTTGTTCCCCTTTTCACTCAAGGACAAAGCATCTAAATGGCTGGAAACTTTCCCGAAGGAGAGTTTAACAACTTGGGAAGAGGTGGTGAACAAATTCTTAGCGAGATTCTATCCTCCTCAAAGAATCAATAGGTTGAGAGCTGAGGTACAAACCTTCAGGCAACAAGATGGTGAAACTCTCTATGAAGCATGGGAGAGGTTTAAGGACTTGACAAGAAGGTGCCCGTGAGATATGTTCAATGAATGGGTGCAGTTACACATTTTCTATGAAGGTCTTTCTTACGAATCAAAAAAGGCAGTAGACCACTCATCTGGGGGGTCTCTGAACAAGAAGAAGACCATTGAAGAAGCCATAGATGTCATTGAGACTGTAGCTAAGAATGACTACTTCTATGCTTCTGAAAGAGGAAACACTAGAGGAGTGATGGAGCTAAACAATGTGGATGCACTGCTAGCTCAAAACAAGATGATCACTAAGCAGCCGGCTGACCTTACCAAGAAGATGAAAAGAAACCAAGTAGCAGCAATCACTACCTCATCCGCAGCTCAAGAAGGAGTAAATGCAGAGGCAGAGGATGATCAGGAACAAGCCAATTACATTGGGAACTCACCTAAGCAGACCCCTGATCTATACTCCAAAACTTATAATCCTGGTTGGGGGAACCACCCAAACTTTGGGTGGGGAAATCAACAAGATCAAGGCCAAGATTAGAGACGTCACAACCCCAACAACAATGCAGCTCACCAACATTCCACACAGAGATCATATCAGCACCCACCTAACAACACCTCTCAACAGCCATATCAAAACCAAAATGGCCCTTCTCATCCCTCCAATCTCAACTCACCATCATCCGAAGATAGACTCTCAAGGATTGAGACTCTACTTGAAAGCATATGTAAGGAAATCCAAGATAACAAGGTGTTCAAGGAGGAGGTGCGAGCCAATATCAAAAACCAGGGAGACACCATCAAGAGGCTAGAATTTCAAGTGGGATACCTCTCTGAGAAGATTCCCAAACCTACTGACAGCTTCCCAAGTGACACAGAGAAAAACCCGAGAGGTGAAGCAAAAAAAGTAAGATGGAAAGAATGCAAGATGGTCACTATAAGTGATAGGGGGACTGAGGAAGAGATGAACAAACCCTTAGAACAACCTAGAGACACCTCAGCAGAGAAACATGAAGAGGGTCACCAAGAAACCAAAATTACATAGAAGGAGATTCTGAACCTCTATGCACCTTTTCCCCAAAGACTCAAGGGTGGTGTAGAAAAGAGAATATACTCAAAGTTCCTTGATATGTTTGCATCTCTCCATGTAAACATACCATTCATCAAGGCTCTCCAACAAATGCCTTCATACATTAAGTGCATGAAGAAGCTGCTGACCAGGAAAAGCTCACTCAAAGGAGGGCAAACAATAGTGATGAATAAGGAGTGCAGTGCTCTCATTCAACCAGAGTTGCCTACAAAAAGGAAGGATCCAGGGAGTTTTCACATCCCCTGTGCCATAAGAGAAACAAGGTTTGATAAAGGACTCTGTGACCTGGGAGCAACCATTAACTTAATGTCTTTATCCCTTATGAAGAAGCTGTAGATCAATGAGCTAACGCCCACAGACGTAGTCATCAAGCTGGCTGATAAAACTCAAAAACAAGCAGTAGGAGTGGTTGAAAACGTGTTGGTAAAGGTTGGGAACTACTTCCTTCCCACAGACTTTGTCATATTGGAAATGGAAGAGAGTCACCTTCACCCAATCATATTGGGAAGACCATTCCTAGCTACAGCCAGAGCGCTTATAGATGTGGAGCGAGGAGAGCTAATACTGAGGATACATGATGAACAACTTACCTTCAATGTCTTCAAACCCTCACAAGAAGTAGATCAAGAAAACAAGAACCCAAGGGAAGATCATGATAAGGCACTGGTGGAAGAAACAAGCACTGAAACACAAACTGTACACCTGAGAATCCCTTTGGTTGGTAAGCAAAACAGTCAGAAAGTGCAACAGCTAGAGGAAACCCAAAAAGAGCTAAAACCACCAGTGTCATATGAGACCAGCAACAAAGTTTCCTTGGAAAAATAGGCCACAATGAGCAGGGTAGCGTTAAAAGAAACAAGTAAGAAGGAACCAAGGAGATGGAGGAATAAGAAGATCCCTACAGAGGATTTCTCTCTAGGGGAGAAAGTGATCTCAGCTTATATCCCAGCTATCCCACCTCATCTCCCCGCCATCCCATCTCAACTACCTAAAGTCTTCACCATCAGCAGAATTCTCTCCTTAGAACATGTGGAGATCCTTAATGAAGCCAATGGAGATAGATTCACTGTGAGGGGGGAAGATTTGAAGCATTACCAACCACCCTGACAAAGGCAGAACGTCAAGCTAGTGATACTAAAGAATCCCTTCATGGGAGGCAACCCATGTTTTATATGCTTTTAAAGTAGTTAATAATGCAAGGTTCATGAATTCCAAATCAACTTTGACATACACATAAATGAATCCTTTGTTTTTTGCAACATATATTGAAGAACAAGTTTGGTGTTCAAGGCACACTAAGAGAACATAAATGCAACTCATATCATGTCACTCTTAGAACCTTGAACAAATCTTTTTACACCATATGGCCACAAACTAAGTTTGGTGTCACCAATGTTGCATACATGGACAATAAAATAGTCAGTTGGTTTGCATTCATGAATAGCACTTAGTTATTTAAAAAAACAAAAATTTTAAAAAGTAGTTATTCTTTCTTTTTAAATTTTTTCGCCATTATCCAAAAAGTTATTAATTGCATTCTTTTTTTTGTAGGAGAAATGAAAGGAAGATTGGAAGAAATTGATGGGACAATTGAAGAAGGAGGGTTCGGCCACTTCAAAAATGGGAACTATACACATGTCTTCAAAGGGAATACATTGGGAAATGTTGCCATGCAACATTGGAAGAACAACACCCTTGGAGACCGAACCAACCCCATCATAAAAGTGATGATCCTTGTGCCCATCCCATGCTAAACCCCATCCATTCATTAGAAGCCTACATCATCAATCCACACCTTTCATTTACTCACCACTTTTCTATATAAGTGGTTCCTAGTCCGTACCCCTTCACATTCCAAATTCCCTTTCTTCATACTTCTCACTTTCGGAACTCAACACCTCCTACCCCATCGAAAGCACTCTCACCCACCCCTTAATTACACCCTATCCTAACGAGGCCAAATTCCATCATCTATCCACACCCTTCAACACCCTCACATATCAAAAGTCACTTATGGAATCATCTAGCTCCAAAATGCGAAAGGGAAAGACACCAGTAGAGAGCATTCCTTTTGATGAAGGAAGGTTCAAGACCGCTTTCCATGAGCTTTAATTTGAACGTATAAAACACAAGAAAGTATTGCCAGAGCTGACATTCCAATTCAACTATGATAAGTGCCCGCAGACTGGAGAAAAGATTGAACAGAGGGGTTGGCAAGAGCTCACGAACCCAGAAACAAAGATAAATGCAAATCTCATTAAAGAGTTCTATGCCAATATAGCCAGAGAACACAATACCAAGGCTCCTACCTTCAAAAGCTACGTGAGAGGAACAGAGGTGGACTTCAGTCCCAATGATATAATGAGGACTCTTCGTCTGAGATCACAACCCTCTGACAAGCCAAGCTATCAAGCAAGAATATGTAATGGCCCCGACAATGATGAGCTTGAAGAAATTGTGAATGACATGTGTGTCATAGGATCAGATTGGGAAAGGTATTCGGATAAAAGGCCACGGTTCATCAGAAGAGGAGATCTCATCCCGGAAGCCAAGGGATGGTTTGAACTCGTGAGAAGATCTATCCTTCCAGCCTCAAACAATTCTGAGGTCAATATTTCTTGAGCTACCATGCTACATTGCATTATGAGCGGTGGGGACATCAATGTACATGAAATTATAGCTGAGGGAATCCAGGAAGCAGCCGAAAAGAGTGATCCGAGTGCTCGGCTTTTGTATCCCAGTACCATCGTGAGACTATGTAAGAAAGCCAAGGTGGTCTTCGAAGACAGCAATCCACATTGGGTAAACCCTGGGAGGTTAGTTACGCTCCAGCGTATAACTTATGTGGCACCCTGGTGCACGAAATTGTGATCTCAGGCAACGGCGCCAGAATAAGGATAGAAGCACTTATGTAATTCATTGGTGAGAATTTCAGATAAGCGTATAGAGATGCTTTCGTTCCTCTGAATCTCTGCTTTCCCGCTGTCTTCATCCAATCAGTCTTACTCCTTTCTACGGCTGGCTTTATGTAAGGACATCACCGTTGTCAATGGCTACTTTTAATCCTCTCTGGAAAATGGTCTGATGCGCTGTCACTGCATGGCTAATCGTCTGGTGGCATCACCCTTGTCAATGGCTGTATCCCATCCTCTTGTGAAAATGGTACAAATGCTCTGTCACAGCATGGCTAATCATCTGAGGTTCTCGATCATACTGGAATAGGATTCACCCTCCTTTTGCGTCTATCACTACGCCCAGCACTCGCGAGTTTGAAGTTCATCACAGTCATTCAATCCCAGAGTCCTACTCGGAATACCACAGACAAGGTTTAGACTTTTTGGACTCTCATGAATGCCGCCATCAATCTAGCTTATACCACGAAGATTCTGATTAAGAGATCCAAGAGATACTCATTCAATCTAAGGTAGAACGGAAGTGGTTGTCAGGCACGCGTTCATAGGGAATGATGATGATTGTCACGTTCATCACATTCAGGTTGAAGTGTGAATGAATATCTTAGAAGCGGAATAAGTTGAATTGAATAGAAAAACAGTAGTACTTTGCATTAATCTTTGAGGAACAGCAGAGCTCCACACCTTAATCTATGGAGTGCAGAAACTCTACCGTATGAAAATACATAAGTGATAATGGTTCAGGCATGGCCGAATGGCCAGCCCCCATGAAAGTCTAAGATAGCATAAAACTGATCAAAGATATCTAATACAATAGTAAAAAGTCCTATTTATAATAAACTAGTTACTAGGGTTTACAAAAGTAAGTAATTGATGCATAAATCCACTTCCGGGGCCCACTTGGTGTGTGCTTGGGCTGAGCTTGAATGTTACACGTGTAGAGGTCAATCTTAGAGTTGAACGCCAGTTTGTAACGTATTTCTGGCGTTCAACTCTGGCTTGTGACGTGTTTCTGGCGTTTAACTCCAGACAGCAGCGTAGAACTGGCGTTCAACGCCCTTTTATGTCGTCTAAACTCGGCCAAAGTATAGACTATTATATATTTCTGAAAAGCCCTGGATGTCTACTTTCCAACGCAATTGGAAGCGTGCCATTTTGAGTTCTGTAGCTCCAGCAAATCCACTTTGAGTGCAGAGAGGTCAGAATCCAACAGCATCAGCAGTCCTTCTTCTACCTCTGAATCTGATTTTTGCTCAAGTCCCTCAATTTCAACCAGAAAATACCTGAAATCACAGAAAAACACACAAACTCATAGTGAATTCCAGAAATGTGAATTTAACATAAAAACTAATAAAAACATCCCTAAAAGTAACTAGATCCTACTAAAAACATACAAAAATAATGCCAAAAAGCGTATAAATTATCCGCTCATCACAACACCAAACTTAAATTGTTGCTTGTCCCCAAGCAACTGAAAATCAAATAGGATAAAAAGAAGAGAATATACTGTAAATTCCAAACCATCAATAAAACATAGCTCCAATTAAATGAGCGGGACTTGTAGCTTTTTGCCTCTTGAATAGTTTTGGCATCTCACTTTATCCATTGAAGTTCAGAATGATTGGCATCTATAGGAACTCAGAGTTCAGATAGTGTTATTGATTCTCCTAGTTCAGTATGATGATTCTTGAACACAGCCACTTTATGAGTCTTGGCCGTGGCCCTAAGCACTTTGTTTTCCAGTATTACCACCGGATACATAAATGCCACAGACACATAACTGGGTAAACCTTTTCAGATTGTGACTCAGCTTTACTAAAGTCCCCAATTAGAGGTGTCCAGGGTTCTTAAGCACACTCTTCTTTTGCTTTGGACCTTGACTTTAACCGCTCAGTCTCAAGTTTTCACTTGACACCTTCACGCCACAAGCACATGATTAGGGACAGCTTGGTTTAGCCGCTTAG
>NC_029789.2:102327087-102328856 GCF_000816755.2 Arachis ipaensis | reverse complement strand
GTCTCCTAGTCATCATTCTTTCAAGAGCCAACATATTTAACATTCTTAAACAACAACTTCAAAAGACATATGCACTGTTCAAGCATTCATTCAGAAAACAAGAAGAATTGTCACCACATCAATATAATTAAACTAAGTTCAAGGATAAATTCGAAACTCATGTACTTTTTGTTCTTTTGAATTAAAATAGTTTTCATTTAAGAGAGGTGATGGATTCATAGGACATTTATAACTTTAAGACAAAGTTACTAAATACTAATGATCATGTAATAAGACACAAACATGGATAAGCACTTAACATAAAGAAAACGAAAAACAGAGAATGTAAGAACAAGGAATGAGTCCACCTTAGTGATGGTGGCGTTTCCTTCTTGAGGAACCAATGATGTCCTTGAGCTCTTCTATGTCTCTTCCTTGTCTTTGTTGCTCCTCCCTCATTGCTTTTTGATCTTCTCTTATTTCATGAAGGATGATGGAGTGCTCTTGATGTTCCACCCTTAATTGTCCCATGTTGGAACTTAATTCTCCTAGGGAGGTGTTGATTTGCTCCCAATAGTTTTGTGGAGGAAAATGCATTTGAGGCATCTCCGAGATCTCATGGTGATGAGCTTCTTGAGATCCATGAATGGGCTCTCTTGCTTGCTCCATCCTTTTCTTAGTGATGGGCTTCTCTTCCTCAATGGGAATGTCTCCTTCTATGAAAGCTCCAGCTGAGTAACATAGATGGCAAATAAGATGAGGAAAAGCTAGCCTTGCCCCAGGAAAGGGCTTTTCGCCTATTTTGTAGAGTTCAAGGGAGATGACTTCATGAACTTCTACTTCTTCTCCAATCATGATGCTATGGATCATGATGGCCCGATCCACAGTAACTTCAGATCGGTTGCTAGTGGAGATGATGGAGCGTTGGATGAATTCCAACCATCCTCTAGCCATAGGTTTGAGGTCCAGTCTTCTTAATTGAACCGGCTTGCCTTTGGAGTCAATCTTCCATTGAGCTCCTTCCACACATATGTCCATGAGGACTTGGTCCAACCTTTGATTAAAGTTGACCCTTCTAGTGTAGGGGCGTGCATCTCCTTGCATCATAGGCAAGTTAAACGCCAACCTCACATTTTCCGGACTAAAATCTAAGTATTTCCCCCGAACCATTGTAATATAATTCTTTGGGTTTGGGTTCTTACTTTGATCATGGTTCCTAGTGATCCATGCATTGGCATAGAACTCTTGAACCATTAGGATGCCGACTTGTTGGATGGGGTTTGTTAGAACTTCCCAACCTCTTCTTTGGATTTCATGTCGGATCTCCGGATACTCATTTCTCTTGAGTTTGAAAGGGACCTCGGGGATCACCTTCTTCTTGGACACAACATTATAGAAGTGGTCTTGATGAGCATTGGAGATGAATCTTTCCATCTCCCATGACTCGGAGGTGGAAGCTTTTGTCTTCCCTTTCCCTTTTCTAGAGGATTCTCCGGTCTTAGGTGCCATCAATGGTAATGGAAAAACAAAAAGCTTATGCTTTTACCACACCAAACTTAGAATATTGCTCGCCCTCGAGCAAGAGAAGAAAGAATAGATGAAGAAGAAGAAGAAAATATGGAGGAGAGGGGGGAGGGTGTATTCGGCCAAGAAGAGAAGAGAGGGTTGTGTTGTGTGAAGATGAGGAAGAATGGAGGGCTATATATAGGGAAGGGAGGGGGGATAAGGTTCGGCCATATAGGGTGGGTTTTGGGTGGGAAAGTGATTTTGAATTTTGAAGGTAGGTGGAG
>NC_029789.2:102318641-102327052 GCF_000816755.2 Arachis ipaensis | reverse complement strand
TGGGCGTTGAACGCCCATTTGTTGCCCATTTCTGGGGTTGAACGCCAGAACCATGCTTGTTCTAGGCGTTCAGCGCCAGTTCTTCTCCAGGGTGCAATTCTGGTGTTCAAACGCCCAGATGCTGCCCATTTTGGGCGTTCAGCGCCAGAACCATGCTCTGTTCTGGCGTTGAACGCCAGTCAGATGCTTCTTACTGGCGTTTAAACGCCAGTAAGGTCTTCCTCCAGGGTGTGATTTTTCTTCTGCTGTTTTTTATTCTGTTTTCAAATTTTTTATTTATTTTTGTGACTCCACATGATCATAAACCTAATAAAACATGAAATAACAATAAAAATAAAATTAGATAAATAAAAATTGGGTTGCCTTCCAACAAGCGCTTCTTTAATGTCAATAGCTTGACAGTGGGCTCTCATGGAGCCTCACAGATGTTCAGAGCATTGTTGAGACTTCCCAACACCAAACTTAGAGTTTGGATATGGGAGTTCAACACCAAACTTAGAGATTGGTTGTGGCCTCCCAACACCAAACTTAGAGTTTGACTGTGGGAGCTCTGGTTGACTCTGTTTTGAGAGAAGCTTACCGTGCATCTTTTCCATGTTTATAGAAGGGTAACCTTGAGTTGTAAACACAAGGGAGTCCTCATTCAATTGAAGGACTAATTCACCTCTGTCAACATCAATCACAGCTCTTGCTGTGGCTAGGAAAGGTCTTCCAAGGATGATGGATTCATCCTCATCCTTCCCAGTATCAAGGATTATGAAATCAGCAAGGATGTAAAGGCCTTCAACATTTACTAACACATCCTCTACTTGTCCATAAGCCTGTTTTCTTGAATTGTCTGCCATCTCTAATGAGATTTTAGTAGCTTGCACCCCAAAGATTCCCAGTTTCTCTATTACAGAGAGGGGCATGAGGTTTATCCCTGAACCAAGGTCACACAGAGCCTTTTCAAAGATCATGTTGCCTATGGTACAAGGTATTACGAACTTTCCAGGATCCTGTTTCTTCTGAGGCAATGTCAGTTGATCCAGATCACTTAGTTCATTAGTGAACAAGGGAGGTTCATCTTCCCAAGTCTCAATACCAAATAATTTGGCATTCAGCTTCATGATTGCACCAAGGTACTTGGTAACTTGCTCTTCAGTAACATCCTCATTCTCTTTAGAAGATGAATGCTCGTCAGAGCTTATGAAGGGCATAAGGAGGTTCAATAGAATCTCTATGGTCTCTAGATGAGTCTTAGATTCCTTTGGTTCCTCAAAGGGAAACTCCTTATTGATCACTGGACGTCCCAGGAGGTCTTCCTCACTGGGATTTACGTCCTCCCCTTCCTTTCCAGGTTCGGCCGTGTTGACTATGTCAATGGCCTTGCACTCTCCCCCTTCTTCATAGGCGTCCCATTACTCACAGGATTCCTCTCAGAAGTGTACATGAACTGGTTATTAGCAACCATGTCCATGAGTTCTTGAGCTTCTGCAGGCGTTTTCTTTAAGTGAATGGATCCACCTACAGAGGTATCCAATGACATTTTAGCTAATTCAGACAGACCATCATAGAATATGTCCAGGATGGTCCATTCTGAAAGCATGTCAGAAGGACACTTTTTGGTCAGTTTTTTGTATCTCTCCCAAGCTTCATAGAGGGATTCACCTTCTTTCTGTCTGAAGGTCTGAACATCCACTCTAAGCTTACTCAGCTTTTAAGGAGGAAAAAACTTGGCTAAGAAAGCCTTGACCAGCTTATCCCAAGAGTTCAGGCTATCCTTAGGTTGAGAGTCCAACCATATTCTAGCTCTGTCTCTCACAGCAAAAGGGAAAAGCATGAGCCTGTAGACTTCAGGATCTACTCCATTAGTCTTAACAGTATCACATATCTGCAAGAATTCAATTAAGAACTGAAAAGGATCTTCAGATGGAAATCTATGAAACTTGCAGTTCTGCTGCATCAGAGAAACTAATTGAGGTTTCAGCTCAAAATTGTTTGCTCCAATGGAAGGAATGGAGATGCTTCTTCCATGTAAATTGGAATTAGGTGCAGTAAAGTCACCAAGCATTCTCCTTGCATTATTATTATTTTCGGCTGCCATCTCATCTTCTTGTTCGAAAATTTCTGAATGGTGCTTGCTGGATTGTTGTAATTTAGCTTCTCTTAGTTTCCTCTTCAGAGTCCTTTCAGGTTTTGGATCTGCTTCAACAAGAATGTTCTTGTCCTTGCTCCTGCTCATATGAAAAAGAGGGACAGAAAAATAATAATAATAGGGATCCTTTTTGCCCAAGTATAGAGGTTCCCTTATGTAAGTAGAAGAAAAGAAGAAGAGAAAATATGAACTCAGAGAGAGAGAGGGTTCGGATTTTTGGGGAGTGAGGGAGAGATGTTAGTAGATGAATAAATAAAATAGAAGGAGATGAGAGAGAAGGAGAATTTTCGAAAATTATTTTTGAAAAAGAGTTAGTGATTTTCGAAAATAGTTTTTGAAAAAGGTTAGAAATTTTTTTCGAAAATTAAAATCAAAAATTAAAATAATTAGTTAATTAAAAAGAAATTTTGAAAAAGAGGGAAGATATTTTTGAAAATTAGAGAGAGAGGGAGTTAGTTAGGTAGTTTTGAAAAAGATAAGAAACAAAAAAAAGGTTAGTTAGTTAGTTGAAACAAATTTGAAAATCAATTTTGAAAAGATAAGATAAAGAGATATTTTTGAAAAGATATGATTGAAATTAGTTTTGAAAAAGATTTGATTTTTAAAATCACATTTAATGACTTGATTCACAAGAAATCACAAGATATGATTCTAGAACTCAAAGTTTGAATCTTTCTTAACAAGCAAGTAACAAACTTGAAATTTTTGAATCAAAACATTAATTGATGATGTTATTTTCGAAAATTAGGAGATAAAGATAAGAAAAAGATTTTTGAAAAATATTTTAAAAATTTTCGAAAATAAATAAGAAAAGTGAAAAAGATTTAATTTTTGAAAAAGATTTTGAAAAAGATAAGATTTTTAAATTGAAAATTTGATTTGACTCATGAAAACAACTAGATTTTAAAAATTTTTGAAAAAGTCAAATCTAATTTTTGAAATTTTAAGAGAGAAAAAAGGAAAGATATTTTTTTTGATTTTTTGAATTTTTAAAGATGAGAGAGAAAAAACATGAAAAATGATGCAAGGCATGAAAATTTTGGATCAAAACAATGAATGCATGCAAGAATACTATGAATGTCAAGATGAACACCAAGAACACTTTGAATGTCAAGATGAACATCAAGAACATATTTTTGAAAAATTTTTAATGCAAAGAAAACATGCAAGACACCAAACTTAAAGATTTTTCATGTATAGACACTATGAATGCAAGAATGCATATGAAAAACAAGAAAAGACACAAAACATGAAAACATCAAGATCAAACAAGAAGACTTACCCAGAACAACTTGAAGATCATGAAGAACACTATGAATGCATGAATTTTTCAAAAAATGCAAGATGAATATGCAATTGACACCAAACTTTCAACTTGACTCAAGACTCAAACAAGAAACATGAAATATTTTTGATTTTTATGATTTTTTTATTTTTTTTTGGATTTTTGTATATTTTTTTCAAAAAAACATATAAGAAAAAGAAAATAAGGATTTCAAAATTTTTAATGTGAATTCCAGGAATCTTGTGCTCTTTAGTCTAAAGCTCCAATCTGAGGGTTAGGCATGGCTTAATAGCCAACCAAGCTTTAATGTGTAACTCAGACATGCCACGGCTGGCATTCCAATTAACTTGCCTCTATGCTGATGGTTGGAAGCCCCTATCCAAAAGAATTAGACATGGCTTTACAGCCAGCCAGGCTTCAATATGCTTCATGAAACTCTAGAATTCATTCTTAAAAATTCTGAAGAAAAATATATTTTTGAAAAGATTTAATTTTTTTTTCGAAAATAGATGAGAAATTTTTGAAAGGTTTTTGAAAAATTTTTTGAAAATAAAACAAAAAGAAAATTACCTAATCTGAGCAACAAGATGAACCGTCAGTTGTCCAAACTCGAACAATCCCCGGCAACGGCGCCAAAAACTTGGTGCACGAAATTGTGATCCCCGGCAACGGCGCCAAAAACTCTGTACGCACGTCTTAATAAATCGTTTTTCATTCACAACTTCGATACAACTAACCAGCAAGTATACTGGGTCATCCAAGTAATAAAACTTTACGTGAGTAAGGGTCGATCCCACGGAGATTGTTGGTATGAAGCAAGCTATGGTCACCTTGTAAATCTCAGTCAGGCGGGTATCAAAAGGTTATGGAGTTTTCGAACATAAATAATAAGTAAACATAAAATAAGGATAGAAACACTTATGTAATTCATTGGTGAGAATTTCAGATAAGCGTATAGAGATGCTTTCGTTCCTCTGAATCTCTGCTTTCCCGCTGTCTTCATCCAATTAGTCTTACTCCTTTCTACGGCTGGCTTTATGTAAGGACATCACCGTTGTCAATGGCTACTTTTAATCCTCTCTGGAAAATGGTCCGATGCGCTGTCACTGCATGGCTAAGCGTCTGGAGGCATCACCCTTGTCAATGGCTGCATCCCATCCTCTTGTGAAAATGGTCCAAATGCTCTGTCATAGCACGGCTAATCATCTGAGGTTCTCGATCATACTGGAATAGGATTCACCCTCCTTTTGCGTCTATCACTACGCCCAGCACTCGCGAGTTTGAAGTTCATCACAGTCATTCAATCCCAGAGTCCTACTCGGAATACCACAGATAAGGTTTAGACTTTCCGGACTCTCATGAATGCGCCATCAATCTAGCTTATACCACGAAGATTCTGATTAAGAGATCCAAGAGATACTCATTCAATCTAAGGTAGAACGGAAGTGGTTGTCAGGCACGCGTTCATAGGGAATGATGATGATTGTCACGTTCATCACATTCAGGTTGAAGTGAGAATGAATATCTTAGAAGCGGAATAAGTTGAATTGAATAGAATAACAGTTGTACTTTGCATTAATCTTTGAGGAACAGCAGAGCTCCACACCTTAATCTATGGAGTGTAGAAACTCTACCGTATGAAAATACATAAGTGATAATGGTTCAGGCATGGCCGAATGGCCAGCCCCCATGAAAGTCTAAGCTAGCATAAAACTGATCAAAGATGTCTAATACAATAGTAAAAAGTCTTATTTATAATAAACTAGTTACTAGGGTTTACAGAAGTAAGTAATTGATGCATAAATCCACTTCCGGGGCCCACTTGGTGTGTGCTTGGGCTGAGCTTGAATGTTACACGTGTAGAGGTCAATCTTGGAGTTGAACGCCAGTTTGTAACATATTTCTGGCGTTCAACTCTGGCTTGTGACGTGTTTCTGGCGTTTAACTCCAGACAGCAGCGTAGAACTGGCGTGCAACGCCCTTTTATGTCATCTAAACTCGGCCAAAGTATGGACTATTATATATTGCAGGAAAGCCCTGGATGTCTACTTTCCAACGCAATTGGAAGCATGCCATTTCGAGGTCTGTAGCTCCAGAAACTCCACTTTGTGTGCAGGGAGGTCAGAATCCAACAACATCAGCAGTCCTTCTTCTACCTCTGAATCTGATTTTTGCTCAAGTCCCTCAATTTCAGCCAGAAAATACCTGAAATCACAGAAAAACACACAAACTCATAGTGAAGTCCAGAAATGTGAATTTAACATAAAAACTAATAAAAACATCCCTAAAAGTAACTAGATCCTGCTAAAAACATACTAAAAACAATGCCAAAAAGCGTATAAATTATCCACTCATCACACCCGCCCAACAACAAAGAAGGCCTCAAATAGGGAAAAGAACATTACAAGAAGGACCTCACCAAGAAGAACCTCATCAAGAAGAATACCAGCAAGAAGAGTATTATGATCCAACCAATATAAATCTGGTTCACATTCAAGGAGCCATTGAGGACTTGGCAAGGAGATATATGGAAGGACAAGAGCAACAATTACACTTTCAATCTCAACGGATGGATCGTCAGGAAGAACTACTTGCTAACTGGATGAATCAACAAGGAGAGTGGCAGAAACAACAAATGGAGCAGCAACAGGAACACTACTCCCAGCTCACTCAAGCCATCAATCAAGTGACTGAAAGGCAAGAGCATCAAGATAAACGCCTTCAAGAACTCAACCAACGGCAGCTAGCTCAGACGAAAGCATTCAACGAGTTCAGCGTGCTTAATGAAGGACGACAACTACATAGGGAAGAATTCAACATAAACACTCAAGCCAAGTTGAACTATATGCCTGGGCATATGCATAATTTGCACTCTGCAATCCCCAGGTTTGATACAGTCCAAAAAGATCTAACAGAACAAGAGGAAAGGAAGGTGAAACAACAGAAGGAAACATTGAAAAAGAAGATGGAAGATGCTGGCTTCTGGAAAAAGTTGATCGGAAAGCGCAAGGGAAATGGGGGTTCAAGCACTCAAGAAGAACACAAAGAGGACAAGCAAGAGAGAGAGCATGGGCATCCCCAGGAGTAAAAGGTGGTGGAGTTCCCTCTTCATTTTATCTTTTTCAAGTCTAAATAAGGAAAATCATGTATGAAATAGAACATGCTTCCATAGTAGCTTAGGAATTTTCAATTCTGTCTTTAGCATTTTCGGTTATTAAGTCTATGTGTGCTGGTCCAAGTTACCTGTTTTCATTTTCATCCTCCTTACTTGTATGCTTGCCCTTTGAATTTAATGAAAGAGAATGTTATGAAAGAAACTAGAGTAGAGTTCATGTGGTGAAATAAGTCCTCAAGGTTTGTGGTGTGGTAATAGATTAGCTAAGTTGGATCACCTATAAGGTATGAGGGCACTTATGTGTACTGAAGAACATGCTTGAAGCACATTCTATGAGATTAACCAAACAACAAGATCCTAATAAGAAAAAGAGAAAGAACAATAAGAGTTTGAAATAGAAAGAAAAAGAATAAATAAGGCTAGGCACCAAGGGTTTGAATCTTGAGGGATGTGTCTGTGGTGATCTTGTACCAAGGATCTGCTTGGATGAATAAGTTCTTAGGAGTGCTTCATCACTTGGTAACTTGGGTTAACTAACCCGGGATTACCAACTGAAAATCCACTATCAAGAGCAACCTTGCTACAGAACATTTAGTAACCCAAAGAGGTGCTGGACACCAAGGCCTCAAGGAAAGAAAATAACAAACCATGTGCATGTGGTGTGCATGTATGGGGGAGAGAGACTTGAGGGAGTAAGTCCTTAGGGGTGTTTCAACACCTAGCACCTTGAACCAACTGGTTTGGGAGTGTTGGCTGAGAGCTTATCTTAAAGAGTTGCCCCTCACAGAGCACTTAGCCTAAGGATGCAATAAACCCTGAGAAAAAAAGGGAGGATCAAGGAATAAGGATCTCATAGGATGCAATCAAGCAAGTATTCAAGAGCATGATAAGAACTTTGAACTTAAACCACAGCTCATCACCCTTGTTCAGAATAACTGTTCGTTTGGAGGAGGTGTTCAAGAAGACCCCAATCAACATTTAACCACCTTCCTGAGAATATGTGACACAGTGAAATCTAATGGTGTTCATCCTGACGCCTATAGACTGCTCTTATTTCCCTTCTCACTCAGAGATAAGGCAGCCAAGTGGCTAGAATCCTTCCCAAGGGAGAGCTTGACAACTTGGGAGGATGTGGTGAACAAATTCTTAGCAAGATTCTACCCTCCTCAACGAATCAATAGGCTGAGAGCTGAGATTCAAACCTTCAGGCAACAAGATGGTGAGACTCTGTTTGAAGCATGGGAGAGGTTCAAAGACTTAACAAGGAGGTGTCCACCTGACATATTCAACGAATGGGTCCAGCTGCACATTTTCTATGAAGGGCTCTCTTATGAGTCAAAGAAGGCAGTAGACCATTCATCTGGAGGATCCTTGAACAAGAAAAAGACCATTGAGGAAGCCATAGATGTTATTGAAACAGTAGCAGAAAACGACTACTTCTATGCTTCCGAAAGAGGGAACACAAGAGAAGTGATGGAGCTAAACAATGTAGATGCTCTGTTGGCCCAAAACAAGCTCATTACCCAGCAGCTGGCTGACCTCACCAAGAAGATGGAGAGGAACCAAGTAGCAGCAATCTCATCTTCATCAACAATCCAAGAAGGAGTGAATGAAGAAGCAGAGGGGAGTCAGGAACAAGCCAACTACATTGGGAATTCACCAAGGAAAAAATATGATCCATACTCCAAGACTTACAACCCTGGATGGAGAAACCACCCAAACTTTGGGTGGGGAAGTGAGCAAGATCAAAACCAAGACCAGAGACGTTACAACTCCAACAACAATACAGCTCACCAGCAATTCACCCAGAGGACATCTCAACACCCCACAACAACACGTCTCTACACACTTATCAAAACCAAAACAGCACATCT
>NC_029789.2:102313603-102318554 GCF_000816755.2 Arachis ipaensis | reverse complement strand
CAGAAACTGAAGGATCCTGGGAGTTTTCAGATCCTTTGCATTATAGGAGAAATCACAGTAGAAATGGCTCTTTGTGACTTAGGGGCCAGCATCAATTTGATGTCAGTAGCTATGATGAGAAGGATGAAAATTGAGGAGGCTAAACCAACAAAAATGGCTCTACAACTGGCA
Organism: Arachis ipaensis; assembly: GCF_000816755.2. Taxonomy (NCBI): domain Eukaryota; kingdom Viridiplantae; phylum Streptophyta; class Magnoliopsida; order Fabales; family Fabaceae; genus Arachis; species Arachis ipaensis. The sequence goes on along the minus strand of NC_029789.2, from coordinate 102,318,383 downwards.
GACCGGTCGTTCAAATTCCCTCACGGAATAGTGGAGGATTTGCTAGTAAAAATAGGAGATTTCATATTCCCAGCAGATTTTGTGGTGCTGGACATGCAGGAAGATGCCAAAACCTCCATCATTTTGGGAAGGCCGTTCTTGGCCACTGCTGGAGTTGTCATTGATGTTCAAAAGGGTGACCTCACCCTGAGATTACACAATGAAAAGATGACATTCAATGTGTTCAAGGCCATGAGTTATCCACCGGAACAATTGGGGGAATGCATGAGGTTAGATGCACTTGAGGATGAAGTGCAGGAGAATTTTGAAGAAGATGAACCTGAAGAGAACGAGAGATTGGTGGAGGAAGAATTTGAATCAAGTGAAGAGGTAGCTACAGCAGAAATACATATACCAGATGCACTAAAGGAAGGGAACGAAAAATCAGAAGCACCCAAACCTGAACTCAAAGCATTGCCACCCACTCTCAAATATACATATCTAGGAGAAAATGAAAACTACCCAGTGATCATAAATTCATCCCTCAGTCAAGATCAAGAGGACGAGCTACTCAAGGTGCTGCGGGAGCATAAGGATGCCATTGGATGGACCCTTGCTGACTTGAAGGGAACAGTTCAGCCATATGCATGCATAAAATACTGTTGGAAGATGATGCCAAGCCATCCATTCAATCCCAAAGAAGGCTGAACCCAATCATGAAGGAAGTGGTACAGAAAGAGGTTATGAAGCTTTGGCAAGGAGGGGCCATATACCCAATTTCGGACAGCCCTTGGGTTAGCCCCATACATGTTGTGCCAAAGAAGGGAGGGATCACTGTGGTTACCAATGAGAAGAACGAGCTCATACCTACAAGGACCGTCACAGGATGGCGGATGTGCATAGACTATAGGAAACTCAATGAGGCTACACGAAAGGACCCTTTTCCCCTTCCATTCATAGATCAGATGTTGGAAAGACTTGCAGGGCACGCATATTATTGTTTTCTCGATGATTATTAAGGATATAACCAAATAGTGGTTGATCCAAGAGACCAAGAGAAAACCTCATTTACCTGTCCGTATGGAGTGTTTGCCTATAGGCGCATGCCATTTGGATTATGTAATGCCCCTGCAACTTTCCAACGCTGCATGCTTTTTATCTTTTCAGATATGATAGAAAAATTCATTGAAGTTTTTATGGATGATTTCTGATGAGCGAATAATTTATACGCTTTTTGACATTGTTTTTAGTATGTTTTTAGTAGAATCTAGTTACTTTTAGGGATGTTTTCATTAGTTTTTATGTTAAACTTCTGTAAACCCTAGTAGCTAGTTTATTATAAATAGGACATTTTACTAGTCTTTTTGACCATCCGGGATTGTATTATTGATCCTGTGATCACGTTTTGGGGGCTGGCCATCTCGGCCATGCCTGGACCTTTCACTTATGTAATTTTAACGGTAGAGTTTCTACACTCCATAGATTAAGGTGTGGAGCTCTGCTGTTTCTCAAGGATTAATGCAAAGTACTACTGTTTTCTATTCAATTCATCTTATTTCGCTTCTAAGATATTCATTCGCACTTCAACCTGAATGTGATGAACGTGACAATCATCATCATTCCCTATGAACGCGTGCCTGACAACCACTTCCGTTCTACCTTCGACTGAATGGGTATCTCTTAGATCTCCTAACCAGAATCTTCGTGGTGTAAGCTAGAATGATGACGGCATTCAAGAGAATCCGGAAAGTCTAAACCTTATCTGTGGTATTCCGAGTAGGATTCAATGAATGAATGACTGTGACGAGCTCTAAACTCGCGATTGCAGGGCGTTAGTGACTGACGCAAAAGGATAGTAAATCCTATTCCAGCATGATCGAGAACCGACAGATGAATAGCCGTGCCGTGACAGGGTGCGTTGACCATTTTCACTGAGAGGATAAGATGAAGCCATTGACAAGGGTGATGCCTCCAGACGATTAGCCGTGCCGTGACAGGGCATTGGATCATTTTCCCGAGAGATGACCGAATGTAGCCATTGACAGTGGTGATGTATCACATAAAGCCAGCCATGGAAAGGAGTAAGACTGACTGGATGAAGATAGCAGGAAAGTAGAGGTTCAGAGGAATGAAAAGCATCTCCATTCGCTTATCTGAAATTCCTACCAATGATTTACATAAGTACCTTTATCCCTATTCTTTTATTTATTTTCGAAAACCCATTACTGCTTGATATCCGCCTGATTGAGATTTACAAGGTGACCATAGCTTGCTTCATACCGACAATCTCCGTGGGATTCGACCCTTACTCACGTAAGGTATTACTTGGACGACCCAGTGCACTTGCTGGTTAGTTACACGGAGTTGTGAACCATGGTCTTGGCATCATGTTTTTGGCGCCATTTCCAGGGAAAGAAAGAGCAATGAATTTTACATAATTAAAGTGTAATCACGATTCCGCGTACCAAGTTTTTGGCGCCGTTGCAGGGGATTGTTCGAGTTTGGACAACTGACAGTTCATCTTGTTGCTCAGATTAGGTAACTTTCTTTTCGTTTTCTTTTCAAAAATTTTTCAAAAATATTTCAAAAATTTCTCATCTATTTTCGAAAAAAAATGTTTTCAAAAAATTTTATTCAAAATTTTTAAGAATGAATTCTAGTGTTTCATGAAGCATGTGAAGCCTGGTTGGCTGTAAAGCCATGTCTAAATTTATTTGGACTGAGGCAGCAATTTGTTATCAAGAGCAAGCTAGATGTTGCTAATCCACTTGCTGTTGTTCCTGATTCACCTGCTGAAGCTTGGCTGGCCATTGGCCATGTCTAGTGTTTTGGACTGGAGCTTTCTTTGAAAGCTTGGCTGGCTAGTGAGCCATGTCTAATTCCTGGACTGAAGCTTTAGACTAAGAATGCAAGATTCCTGGAATTCATATTAAAAATTTTGGAATCCTTATTTTTCTTTTTCAATTAATTTTTCGAAAAATCCAAAAAAATTAGAAAATCATAAAAATCAAAAAAATATTTTTTTTGTGTTTCTTGTTTGAGTCATTACTCATGTCATAAGTTTGGTGTCATTTGCATGTGCATCTTGCATTTTTCGAAAATTTCATACATTCATAGTGTTCTTCATGATCTTCAAGTTGTTCTTGGTAAGTCTTCTTGTTTGATCTTGATGATTTTTTGTTGTGTTGTATGGTGTTTTTCATATGCATTCTTGAATTCTTAGTGCGTAAGCATTAAAGAATTCTAAGTTTGGTGTCTTGCATGTTTTCTTTGCATTAAAAATGTTTCAAAATTGTGTCTATGATGTTCATCTTGACATTCAAAGTGTTCTTGGTGTTCATCTTGACATTCATAGCATTCTTGCATGCATTCATTGTTTTGATCTAAAAATTTCATGCATTGCATAATTTTCATGTTTTTCATAAAATTTCAAAAATCAAAAAAATATCTTTCCCTTTTTCTCTCATCAAATTCGAAAATTGAGTTGACTTTTTCAAAAATTTTTAAAAAAATCAAAGTTGTTTCTTATGAGTCAAATCAAATTTTCAATTTGAAAATCTTATCTTTTTCAAAATCTTTTTCAAAAATCAAATCTTTTTCAAAACTAATTTCTAAAATATCTTCTTATCTTACCTTTTTCAAAAAGTTGGTTTCAAAATCTTTTCTAACCTCCTAATTTCTTATCTTTTCAAAATTTGTTTCAACTAACTAACTAACTTTTTGTTTGTTTCTTAACTTTTTCAAAACTACCTAACTAACTCTCTCTCTCTAATTTTCGAAAATATCTTTCCTCTTTTTCAAAAATTTCTTTTTAATTAACTAATTATTCTTATTTTTATTTTTGATTTTAAGAATTTTCGAAAAATACTAACATTTTTCAAAAACCATTTTCGAAAATCACTAACTCTTTTTCAAAAATATTTTTCGAAAATTCTCCCTCTCCCATCTTATTCTATTCATTCATTCATTTACTAACATCTCATCTCACATCTCAACCCTCCTCACAGTTGTGTTTCTTCCATTATATTACATTCTTTGTCTCCCCTCTTCTTCTACTCACACAGGGATCCCTATACTGTAGTATAAAGGATCCATATTATTATTATTATTTTTTCTGTGCCCTCTTCTTTGTCATATGAGCAGGAGCAAGGACAAGAATATTCTTGTTGAAGCAAACAGGCTTATAGACAGGTAGAGGACGTGTTAGTAAAGGTTGAGGGCCTTTACATCCTACTGATTTCATAGTCCTGGATACTGGAAGGGAAGAGGATGAATCCATCATCCTAGGAAGACCTTTCCTGGCCACAGCAAGAGCTGTGATTGATATTGACAGAGGTGAAACAGTCCTTCAATGGAATGAGGACTCCCTTGTGTTTAAAACTCAAGGATCTCCCTCTGCAACCATGGAGAGGAAGCAGAAAAAGCTTCTCTCAAAGCAGAGTCAACCAGAGCCCCCACAGTCAAACTCTAAGTTTGGTGTTGGAAGGCCACAACCAAACTCTAAGTTTGGTGTTGAACTCCCATATCCAAACTCTAAGTTTGTTTTTACATGCCTAATGGGTGCAGGGATGTAAATCCTTGAACACCTCAGGATCTGTGGACCCCACAGGATCCCCACCTACCTTCACTTACTTCTTCTCACCACTCTCTTTCACACAACCCTATAAACACTCTTCCCTAAAAACCCTTCACCAATCACCTCAATCTCTCTTCCCCATCACCTCTTCACCACTCATATCCATCCACTCTTCCCCATAAACCTACCTCATAAACCCCACCTACCTTCAAAATTCAAAACCAA
>NC_029789.2:102312374-102313391 GCF_000816755.2 Arachis ipaensis | reverse complement strand
GAGGGCGAGCAAAATTCTAAGTTTGGTGTGGTAAAAGCATAAGCTTTTTGTTTTTCCATTACCATTGATGGCACCTAAGACCGGAGAATCCTCTAGAAAGGGGAAAGGGAAGACAAAAGATTCCACCTCCGAGTCATGGGAGATGGAAAGGTTCATCTCCAAAGCACATCAAGACCACTTCTATGATGTTGTGGCCAAGAAGAAGGTGATCCCTGAGGTCCCTTTCAAACTCAAAAGAAATGAGTATCCGGAGATCCGACATGAAATTCAAAGAAGAGGTTGGGAAGTTCTAACAAATCCCATCCAACAAGTCGGTATCCTAATGGTTCAAGAGTTCTATGCTAATGCATGGATCACCAAGAACCATGATCAAAGTAAGAACCCAGATCCAAAGAACTATGTTACAATGGTTCGGGGGAAATACTTAGATTTTAGTCCGGAGAATCTGAGGTTGGCGTTTAACTTGCCCATGATGCAAGGAGATGAACGCCCCTACACTAGAAGGGTCAACTTTAATCAAAGGTTGGACCAAGTCCTTATGGACATATGTGTAGAAGGAGCTCAATGGAAGATTAACTCCAAAGGCAAGCCGGTTCAACTAAGAGGATTGGACCTCAAGCCTATAGCTAGAGGATGGTTGCAGCTCATTCAATGCTCAATCATTCCCACTAGCAACCGGTCTAAAGTTACTATAGACCGGGCCATCATGATCCATAGCATCATGATTGGAGAAGAGGTGGAAGTTCATGAGATTATACCTCAAGAACTCTACAAGGTGGCTGACAAGTCCTCCACTATGGCAAGGTTAGCCTTTCCTCACCTCATCTGCCACCTATGCAATTCGACTGGGATTGACATAGAGGGAGATATCCTCATTAAAGAGGACAAGCCCATCACTAAGAAAAAGATGGAGCAAGTAAGAGAGCCCATTCATGGAGCTCAAGAGGCGTATGAAACTCATCACCATGAGATCCCGGAGATGCCTCAAATGCACTTTCCTCCACAAAACTATTGGGT
>NC_029789.2:102310119-102312165 GCF_000816755.2 Arachis ipaensis | reverse complement strand
AAAATCATAAAAATGATTCTTGAAGCAAGAAAAAGCAGCAAAGAACAAAGCTTGTAGAAAAAAAAAATAGGCGAAAAAAAATAGAAAGGAAAAGAAAAAGCAAGCAGAAAAAGCCAAAATCTCTTAAAACCAAGAGGCAAGAGCAAAAAAGCCAATAACCCTTAAAACCAAAAGGCAAGGGCAATAAAAAGGATCCCAAGGCTTTGAGCATCAGTGGATAGGAGGGCCTAAAAGGAATAAAATCCTGGTCTAAATGGCTAAACCAAGCTGTCCCTAACCATGTGCTTGTGGCGTGAAGGTGTCAAGTGAAAACTTGAGACTGAGCGGTTAAAGTCAAGGTCCAAAGCAAAAAAAAGAGTGTGCTTAAGAACCCTGGACACCTCTAATTGGGAACTTTAGCAAAGCTGAGTCACAATCTGAAAAGGTTCACCCAATTATGTGTCTGTGGCATTTCTGTGTCCGGTGGTAATATTGGAAAACAAAGTGCTTAGGGCCACGGCCAAGATTCATAAAGAAGCTGTGTTCAAGAATCATCATACTGAACTAGGAGAATCAATAACACTATCTGAACCCTGAGTTCCTATAGATGCCAATCATTCTGAATCTCAATGGATAGAGTGAGATGCCAAAACTATTCAAGAGGCAAAAAGCTATAACTCCCGCTCATATGATTGAAGCTATGTTTCATTGATAGTTTGGAATTTATAGTATATTCTCTTCTTTTTATCCTAATTGATTTTCAGTTGCTTGGGGACAAGCAACAATTTAAGTTTGGTGTTGTGATGAGCGGATAATTTATACGCTTTTTGATATTGTTTTTAGTATGTTTTTAGTAGAATCTAGTTACTTTTAGGGATGTTTTCATTAGTTTTTATGTTAAATTCACATTTCTGGACTTTACTAGGAGTTTGTGTGTTTTTCTGTGATTTCAGGTATTTTCTGGCTGAAAATGAGGGACTTGAGCAAAAATCAGATTCAGAGGTTGAAGAAGGACTGCTGATGCTGTTGGATTCTGACCTCCCTGCACTCAAAGTGGATTTTCTGGAGCTACAGTACTCGAAATGGCTCGCTTCCAATTGCGTTGCAAAGTAGACATCCAGGGCTTTCCAGCAATATATAATAGTCCATACTTTGGCCAAGAATAGACGACGTAAACTGGCGTTCAACGCCAGCTTTCTGCCCAAATCTGGTGTCCAGCGCCAGAAAAGGAGCCAAAACCAGAGTTGAACGCCCAAACTGGCACAAAAGCTGGCGTTCAACTCCAAGAAGGACCTCTACACGTGCAAAACTCAAGCTCAGCCCAAGCACACACCAAGTGGGCCCCGGAAGTGGATTTATGCATCAATTACTTACTCATGTAAACCCTAGTAGCTAGTTTATTATAAATAGGACATTTTACTAGTCTTTTTGACCATCCGGGATTGTATTATTGATCCTGTGATCACGTTTTGGGGGCTGGCCATCTCGGCCATGTCTGGACCTTTCACTTATGTAATTTTAACGGTAGAGTTTCTACACTCCATAGATTAAGGTGTGGAGCTCTGCTGTTTCTCAAGGATTAATGCAAAGTACTACTGTTTTCTATTCAATTCATCTTATTTTGCATCTAAGATATTCATTCGCACTTCAACCTGAATGTGATGAACGTGACAATCATCATCATTCCCTATGAACGCGTGCCTGACAACCACTTCCGTTCTACCTTCGACTGAATGGGTATCTCTTAGATCTCCTAACCAGAATCTTCGTGGTGTAAGCTAGAATGATGGCGGCATTCAAGAGAATCCGGAAAGTCTAAACCTTGTCTGTGGTATTTCGAGTAGGATTCAATGAATGAATGACTGTGATGAGCTCCAAACTCGCGATTGCAGGGCGTTAGTGACTGACGCAAAAGGATAGTAAATCCTATTCCAGCATGATCGAGAACTGACAGATGAATAGCCGTGCCATGACAAGGTGCGTTGACCATTTTCACTGAGAGGATAAGATGAAACCATTGACAAGGGTGATGCATCCAGACGATTAGCCATGCCGTGACAGGGCATT
>NC_029789.2:102263723-102310090 GCF_000816755.2 Arachis ipaensis | reverse complement strand
ACTCAAAAGAATTATACCACTACTGAAAAGGAGTTGCTAGCAATAGTTTTTGCATTTGACAAATTTAGATCATACCTCATTAGTGCTAAAGTGATTGTTTTTACAGATCACACAACACTTAAATATTTGTTTGCCAAGCAAGAATCAAAGCCAAGACTAATAAGGTGGATCTTACTGTTGCAGGAATTCGATATTGAAATTAGAGACAAGAAAGGAGTGGAGAACAAGGTGGCAGATCACCTATCCAGAATCCCCCAAGATCAAGGTGGAGAAAATGATACAAATGTGAACGAGCTCTTCCCTGATGAGCAGTTGATGACAGTTCACAAAGCACCATGGTTCGCAGATATTGCAAATTTCAAGGCGACTGGGGCATTACCCCCAGGGATCAATAAACATCAAAAGAGGAAGCTCATGAATGATGCAAAATACTTTGTCTGGGACGAGTCATATCTCTTCAAGAAATGTTCAGATGGAATTCTTAGAAGATGCGTTTCAGAAGAGGAAGGGAGAGAAGTCCTGTGGAACTGCCACGGTTCATGCTATGGCGGGCACTTTGAAGGGGACAGAACTGCAGCAAAGGTGTTACAAAGCGGATTCTTTTGGCCCACCCTTTTCAAGGATGCCAAGGAACTAGTAAAAAGCTACAATGAATGCCAAAGATCTGGAAACGTGCCCAAAAGAAACGCCATGCCACAAAATTTCATCTTGGAATTGGAACTGTTTGATGTGTGGGGAATTGATTTCATGGGACCATTCCCAACCTCATATGCAAACAAGTACATCCTGGTAGCAGTGGATTATGTTTCCAAGTGGGTAGAGGCTATTGCAACCCCAACTAATGATAACAAGGTAGTCATGAACTTCCTCAGGAAGAATATCTTTAGCCGGTTTGGAGTACCAAGAGCCCTCATCAGTGATGGAGGGAGCCACTTTTGTAACAAACCACTAGAAGCTCTCCTCTTACGATATGGGGTAAACCACAAAGTAGCCACACCTTACCATCCTCAAACAAGTGGGCAAACTGAGATATCCAACAGAGAGCTGAAGAGGATCCTGGAAAAGACTGTGGGAGCATCTAGAAAGGATTGGTCGAAGAAGTTGGATGATGCTCTTTGGGCATACAGAACAGCATTCAAAACTCCACTTGGAATGTCTCCATATCAACTAGTCTATGGGAAGGCTTGTCATTTACCACTGGAGCTGGAAGACAAAGCTCTTTGGGCTATCAAGATACTAAATTTTGACAGCATTGCTGCTGGTGCAAAAAGTATCTTGCAGCTGCAAGAGATGGAGGAATTCAGGTCACAAGCCTATGAAAACACTAAGATGTATAAAGAGAAGGCAAAGAGAAAACATGACATGCATCTGGCACCCAGGAGTTTCGAAAAAGGGCAGCAAGTACTCCTTTACAATTCTAAATTAAGGCTGTTCCCAGGAAAACTCAAGTCAAGGTGGTCCGAACCTTTCATGGTTACAAAAGTATCACCATATGGCCACATCGAAATCACGGATGAAGGTTCAGAGAGGACTTTTACAGTGAATAGACAAAGACTCAAGCATTATCTGGGCAACATGGGGGAAAACCCCAGAGTAAAGTACCATCTCAAGTAACTAAGGACTCGTCGAGCTAGTCTCAAGTGCTTTGGGAACAAGCAACTTCCAGTAACCTTGCAGGAATCTTATAAGGAAATGGTGCACCTTCACCCAAAGAAGCGAGGCAGCAAAAACTAGGATGATGACAAAAAGAGAGGGGGACCAGAGATCATCACCCGAAGGCTGTATTGTTACCTAATTCCATTGTACTCAGAATTGTTAAAAGTTGAAAGTCCAAATGCACTTTTGATTTGTAGTTGCTCGTAGTTGAACCCTTTTTAAATTCTGTCTTTTAAGTTTTCCTTCTAAATAGGTCCATGATTTCTGGTTTAAATGTCACTGCATCATTCTCTTATTTACTTGTAAGCTTGTCCATTTTAAATCAAATTGAAGAAGAGAATGATTATGTTTTTAAAAGACCAGAGTAGAGTTCATATTGTGGAAGTGCACTCATGAATCTTTGGGGTAGTCATAAGTTAGCTAAGTTGGTTCAACCACAAGGCTGGGATGACAATTGTCTGGCCTGAATACTTTGCTTTGGATACACTCATGAGACTAAGTTAATAACAAGATCCTAAGAAGAGAAAAGGGAAAGAACAATGGAAGTGAAAAACAAAAGAAAAAGAGTAAGCAATAAGGCTAGGCATCAATGGTTTTAATCTTGAGGCAAGTGTCTGTGGTGCTCCTGTGTGAGGGATCTACTTGGATGAATAAGCTCTTAGGGGTGCCTTATCACCTGGTAACTTGGGTTCACTACAGAACACTTAGTAACCCAAAGAGGTGCTAGACACCAAGGTCTCAAGAAAAGAAAATAAATAAACTAAATGCCGTAGTGTGTATGTATGGGAGATAGGCTTGAGGGAGTAAGTCCTTAGGGGTATCTCAACACCTAGCACCTTGAACCAACTGGTTCGGGAGTGTTGGTTGAAAGCTTATCTTAAAGAGTTGCCCCCTTACAGAGCACTTAGCCTAAATAACACAAAAAACCCTTGAAATAACAAGCACTCTATTGTGAGTTTTTACTTGACGACAACTTCGGTACACTTGCCGAAGGGAGATTTGTTGAGAGACAAGTTTTTCGTGCATCAAGGACCTGGAAACCAGTAAAGGAATGAACCTAAGTTGCTATGCATGAAACCCCATAAACCAAGAGCTTTACTTCTATAATAAGAACTTATTTCTCTTATTCTTTCATTCATCATTCTGATGTTTCATTACTTGCTTAGGGACAAGCAAGCTTTAAGTTTGGTGTTGTGATGCCAGGGCATTTTGGCCAGTTTCACTGACCTTTTCTTTACTGTTTTAGGGTAGTTTCATGCATTTTCTTAGTAAATAAGCAAGTTTTGGGTAGATATTCACTTACATCTTGATTCAAGCAAACATTGTGAACTTTACATGATTTTATGAGAATTATGCATGAATTGAATGATAAAATGGATGATGCATGATCTCATGATTTAGAACCAAGCTTTGATGCACTTTATTTGCTTGATTTCAGGACAAAGGAAGCAAGGAAGAGCCACGTTAGTAGCCACGTTAGTCTAACTAACGTGGAATGGGAGCTAGCTTGCAACATTAATGGAAAAAGTGATCACCAATAACGCCTTCGAAAGCCATCATAGGCCACGTTAGTGGCTACCTTAATTACATTAACGTGGAAGCTAACGTGGAGGAAAAGGGAAGCTCCAACGTTAGTGGTAAAAGTGAATACCACTAACATTCCAAAAGGGCACAATTGGCCACGTTAAGAGTCACGTTAATTACATTAACGTGAACTCTAACGTGGGAGGAGAAAGGAATCCTCAACGTTAGTGACACTCACCTTTGTCACTAACATTGGACTAAGCCAATATTGCCCACGTTAGTTTCCACGTTAATCACATTAACATGGAAGCTAATATGGAGGAAAGAAATGATAAGCCAACGTTAGTGACACTCACCTTTGTCACTAAAGTTGGAGATGGCAATCACCACCACGTTAGTGGTCACGTTAATGCAATTAACGTGAGGCACTAACGTGGAAAGAAGGGGCATTTGAAGCATTAGTGACAAAGGTAAGTGTCACTAACGCTCTCGAAGCTTAGGCATGCCCACGTTAAGGGTCACGTTAGCCCACATTTTCACTTAATGTTAACACCACTAACGTCCTAACTAATGTCCATGCCTAACTCACACTTTTTCTGCAAGCAAAGCTAAGCCCACTGAAGACTGTAACTACTTCAACTAAAGATCCAAAGGCCCATATCCAAGACTTGAAGAGCCAACTAGAAGATCAGAAGAGTAGTATATATAGGAGTAATTTTGAACTAGTAGGGGGCTTTTTGGCATTTTGGAGAACTATACTCTGTATATTTTACTTTCTCTGTAACTTTTAGTTTTATTTTGAAAATGTACTTTTCATTTATGCTTTCCATTTCCAGAGCTATGAACAACTAAACCCCTTTCATTGGGTTAGGGAGCTCTGTTGTAATTTGATGGATCAATAATAGTTTTCATTATTCTTCTTCTTTCTTTTCTCTTGATTTTACTAGAAAGCTTTCAATCTTCATCCTATTGGGTAGTTGTCTTGGAAAAGAAGCTATTCATACTTGGATCTCTTCGGAACCTTGGAAGAGGAATGAAGAGATCATGCTAGAAATGCTTTCTCATGTTCGACCAAATTGGGGTTTGGATGGATATAGTGACATATAATCCTACTAACACTTTGATTTGGGAATACATGTGGTATAATCAGTGACCATACTTCATCTCTTCTCATGAGCAATTAGACCAAGGAATTGGCTATTGATCAAGATTTGAGAGATTGGGTTGCTAAGGAATTGGAATCCAATCACTTAAGATTGCCAAGGAGATCAATGAATGCATTGATTGAGGAAGAGATGAGAATGAACTTGATCTGGAGAATACAACATCTCCTGAGCCCAATGAATCCCTCATTTCTGATCTTACCCATTCTCTTAACTTTTTGCCATTTACTTTTATGTTTATTTCCCCAAATCCCTATTTAAGATTCTGTAATTTACTTTCCGCCATTTACATTTTGCTCTTTATTTCCAGTATTTACACTTTCTGTTATTTACTTTCCCGCCATTTACGTTTCTGCAAATATCAACTCAATTTCTGCTTAGCTCAACTAGAACATTCCTCTGATTAAAGTTGCTTGACCAATCAATCCCTGTGGGATTCGACCTCACTCTATTGTGAGTTTTTACTTGACGACAATTCGGTATACTTGCCAAGGGAAATTTGTTGAGAGACAAGTTCCCATGCATCAGAATGGAAGGTATAATGAGAACATACATCGAGGTCGGAACAATCAAAGATGGGAGGCGCCACAAGGATTTGATCAACCCTTTCAGCAACAACCTCCTCCAATGTGCCATGGGCAATGACGTTCTACGATGCATCCCAAGGCAATGGTTATGGTGGACCCTTTCGTGACAACCAACCTCCACCAAATTACTATGGTCAAGAGCCATTCCGAGGTGCATACCAAGTTGATGGATATGGTAAATCCCCTTGTAGTTACCAACAAGCCCCACCTTATGCTTATGAACCACCTCCCAACTATAACTTTGAACCACCCTACTCACAAGCCCCTTTTCACTATTCGCCTCCATATGACCCCAGTCCATATCCACCTAACCAACTACCATATAAGCCAAATGAACCATACATAGAACCACCACAATTCCAACCGAATTATTCCCAAGAACCACCACCTCCATATCCCTATCACAATGAACCACCCTCCTATCATGAGCCTTTTCTCCCAACAAATGAACCCTCCTATCTACCCCAAGCTCCCATAAATGATACCTTTAATGTTATTCACCAAAGGCAAAGAGAGCGTCAAACCACACTTATCTCTACTCTCATTGGTCTCACCTCTAAACTCCAAAATCTTATATCCCGCATGGACCAACCCTCTACCTCCAATATTTAACCCTCAAGCTTTACTGCACCACCACCCTCCGTATAAGAATACCCATATCCATCAATCCAAGAGAAACATAATCCCAATTATGCTACTGACCTAGAACAAGAGAGAAGGGATCGTCTTAGGGATGTAATGGATCGGTTTTATGCACACATACTTCAAGAGAAGTAAGAGGAGGCCCAAAAGGTAGAGGTGGGAGAGACCCTTGAAGATGAAGGAATAGTTGAAGAATTAGTAAAGGTTGAACAAGAGGAAAGTTCCATCATTGATGATAACTATACACTAAGTGACATCAAGGAGGAGGTTGATTTTGTATTAGAGCAAGTGGAGAAAGCTGAAATTATTGAAGAAGAGGAAGTGGTTGAGGACTTAGGAGATGCAGAACCTCCATGGGAAACTCAAGTCATAGAGCCTCCTTCCAAGACGTTTGAATTTGATATTGAAGAGGGTATACAACCTCCAAGGCATATCATGGTTGAAGACTTGGAAGCGGTTGATCATCAGACAGGTTCAATAATTAATGAGTTTCTACCTATAATTGAACCCTCTCCCATTGAACTAGAGGAGGAGGTTAATGTTACAAAAGCTTGTCAAGAGGTGGAGATCATCAAAGCGGAGCCTAAGAGAGTGAAGCATACATTAGCAAGGCTACCACTGGAGATACCTTCCCCCAAGCCATTACCATCCAACACAACATTCAAGTGGTTAAAATTCTTATCCTTCAACTGTACCTTCTGACTTGAATATGGTCTGATTGAAACGGATGGACAACTTAGAGCTATTTGCGGTTTTAAGAGTAAAAGGGAGATGGTTAGCTGTTAGTAACACCATCATAGGTTCGTTATGGTTGGAAGCTCAAGGCCTACTTGCAAGGGTTGGTGTAATTCTCAATTAATTGGGTCTAGGAGGATGCTTCGGTGCCTAAATGAGAATTTCAAGGCTGAACCACCCGGATAGAATCATGATGATCAACATGAAGACGGGTGTAGAAACAAGATTTAGGATCCCGGTATACAAGAGGATCAATTTTGGGAGCTCAAAGCTTGTGAAGAACTCCATCAAAGCTTGGGGAATTTACTTGGAGATGTTAGAGCTTATTGGAAGTCCAAGCATTGTTGGAAGTTTCAAGACGAGTTCAAGCACAAGCCACCATGATAAGGAGCTCACCAAATGTCCAACTTAAGGACTTTAACTAAAAGTGCTAGGTGGGAGATAACCCACCATGATATGATTGTTTCTTTTTATTCTTAGTATTATTCTATTTTATTTTTATTAGTATTCATCCATAATTCCTGCAAATTCATCTTCATTCAGCATTAAAAAAAAAACAAAAACAAAAAACAAAAAGCACTAGACGCGCAAGCGTCGCTGACGCGTACGCGTCATATGTGTGTGCGTGAAAAATAAAAATTGAACAGAGAGTTAGGCAGGTGTGGTACCACTTCTCAATTGAATAACCTTGCAATCTTCTTTTTCAACTGGCTCCTCATTAACTTGCACTTTAATACTTGCCACTTGTCCACTTATCAAGGTGATAGCCTTGCATTCCTCTCTTGGATTTGGAATTGTGTTACCAGGAAGGCTATTAGTGGTTCTCTGATCAATTTCATTAACTCTTATGGCTATTTGACCCATCTGAATCTCCAAATTCTTGATTGATGCTCTGGTTTCCTGCACAAAACTCCTCATCATCTCCCAATTAGAATCTTCTTGGGATTTAGAATTTGCCTGCGGAGGTGGTTGTTGTTGATGAGATTGAAATTGGTGGTTATTGTGATTGTTCTGTTGGAAGCCGCCCTGAGAATTATTGTTGAAATTCTGAGGTTTCTGAGGTTGGTCCCTCCACCCAAAATTTGGGTGATTTCTCCACCCCTGATTGTAGGTCTGAGAATAGGGATCAATATTGGGATTTCTAGGAGCACTCCCCATGTAATTGACCTGTTCAGAAGAGGATTGAGCATAATCATAATTATCATTTTGCACAAAAATACCTATCATGTCATAAGAGACCTCTTAAGGTGGATTTTGGGTGTTGATAGCTGAGACTTGCATGCCACCCATATGCTGAGTAAGTAGATTTATTTGCTGAGACATAAGCTTGTTCTGAGTAAGAATAGCATTAAGAGCTTCTACTTCCATAACACCCTTCTTCTGAGGAGCCTCAGAGTTCACAGGATTCCTGTTAGATGAGTATAAATATTGGTTGCTAGCAACCAATTCAATAAGCTCAATAGTCTCTTCCAGTGTCTTCTTCTTGTGCAATGAACCACCTGCAGAATTATCTAAGCACATCTTGGACATTTCACCCAAGCCTTCATAAAAGATATCTAGTTGGGTCCATTTGGAGAACATGTCCGGAGGACATTGCCTAGTTAGTAGCTTGTATCTCTCCCAAGCTTCATAAAGAGTTTCACCATTCTTCTGCCAGAAGATCTGAACCTCCACCCTAAGCTTAGTCAGCTTCTTTGGTGGGAAAAATTTAGTAAGAAACTCAGTAACAACCTTGTCCCAAGTATCTAAACTCTCCTTGGGTTGGGAATCTAGCCATAGCTTTGCTCCATCCCTCAGAGCAAACGGGAAGAGCATGAGTTTGTACACCTCTGGGTTCACTCCATTTGTCTTCATAGTATCACAAGTCTGCAAAAAATTTGAAATAAATTGATTTGGGTCTTCGTGGGGAAAACCTGATACTGGCAGTTTTGTTGCACCAGGGTGACCAATTGTGGGTTCAACTCAAAGTTGCTCGCAGCTATAGGAGGCACCACAATGCTTTTTCCATAAAGATCTGTAGTAGGAGCAGAGTAAGAGCCAAGAACTCTCCTTTGTTGCTCATTCTCATTCGGATTTGCCACATTGGCATTTACAGCATTATTAGGATCCATAGTGGATTCTGCAGCCTTGCATTCCCATGGATCGTTGGTCCCGTTGATGGTGTGAAAATGAATTTCAACATCCAATCTAACCGGCAAGTGTACCGGGTCGCATCAAGTAATAATAACTCACATGAGTGAGGTCGATCCCATAGGGATTGAAGGATTGAGCAATTTTAGTTTAGTGGTTGATTTAGACAAGCGAATCAAGTATTGGTTGAGTGTTTGTGATTAACAGAAACTAAATTGCTTAGAATGTAAAAGGGAAAGGGAGAATTGCAGTAAACTAAAGAGCAGGAAAATAAAGAAGCTGAATCTTAAAGAGTAAGTAAAATAAAGTGCAGAAACTTAGATTGCAAGAAATGTAAATAACAGAAGCTTAAAGTGCAAGAAATGTAAATTGCTTGAATCATAAAAGGAATTGGGGATTGGGATTGCAGAATTTGAACAAGGAACAAGTAAATGGCATTAAACAATAGAGAGAAAATTTAAGTGCAGTGAAGTAGATCTTAACAGAAAAGTAAAATGACTTGAGAATTTAAAGAACTAGAGAGCAGTGCTTAAGTTGCAGCAAATTAAAAGGGGTTGAGATCTCAGGAGTGGAAGAGACTAGATAACAAGTCTAGATCTCAAATCCTTCCTTGATCCAACAGGAGCAATTGCAAAAGAAGCAAAGAAAAGTAAATTGCAGAAACAAAGTAAATGAAGAAGCACTGAACAGTAATCCAAATTCAATTATGCAGAAAGAGAATAAACAAGGATCTCAAAGTGAGATTGAAACAGAATTTCTTCAATTCTCCACTCAAAATCCAAAGCAAGAAAATAAAAGAGAGTTTAAGCAAGAACAGGGAAGAAGAGAATTCAATTTTCCTTCCCAATTCTCCAAGAACAGAAAAATGCAGAAGCAAAAGCTCAAAATCAAAATGCAAGTAAAAAGAAAATTCAAAATGAAGTCTAAAAGTCCTAATTACATCAAACTAACTCCTATTTATACACTTTCTATTCTTGGATTTTGGAATTTGGATGGGCTTTTGATTTGGTGAAGATTTGAATTAAATTGGATTTTTGGTTGAATTTTCAGCCCATGAAGAAATTGCTTCCAGGGGAGTGCTCAGCTCACAAAGTGAGCTGAGCTTTGACACTTAGTGTGAGGAGGCCTTGCATAGCGTGCTTTGCTGCTTGGGATGCATCAGGGGAGAGCTCAGCTCACTTTGTGAGCTGAGCGCTAGTGTCAAATTGTGCGCCTTGATCCCTTAAAATATTTCGCGTGCCAAGTCTTGGACATCTTCAAGGTAGCGCTCTAGTGGTGCTGGGAGTGCACCTTCCTTGCTGAAGCCTCCGTGTTCGAGACTTGCTGGTAGCATTTTCGCCAATTTTTGGCTTATTTTCCTCTACCCCTTTTCTTGGTTGCCTTGCTTCCTTGCTTCCTCAAGGTGTGGGGTTCGAAGCTTGGGGAGTGCATTTGGCCAATTTTGGCTTATTTTCCATGAGAGTAGCGCCTCCACCCTTTCCCTTTGGTCATGGGTTCAAGTCTTGGAGCATGCATTTGGAAATCATTTTTCTTGAATTTCTCCTCTAGCGCTCTCGATAATGCTCACTTTGTGAGCTGAGCTTGGTTCCTCATTTTCTTATTTCTTGGCCTTGTGTTGTGCTCAGCTCACAAAGTGAGCTGAGCTCTGTGCCTTGGTCTCTTGGGAGTAAAGGTAGCGCTCACTTTGTGAGCTTGGTGGAGAGAGCTTTGTTGTGCCACGCTTTTTCTTCCTTGAGCCACACTTCTTAGGCCACGCTTTTCTTCTTTTCTTCTTTTCTTCACCTGCAATTAATCAAAACAACCAATCAAAGTATCACCAAATTCACAAGGTTTATAAATCATTAAAAATCAATTAAATTTGGCCTAAACCTCATGATTTAGTATCAATTATATGGTGGTTGTTTGATTAAGAGAAGTTATGCAATTCCATTCCAAATTGCTTTCTTAGGATGCAAGAAAGTGCATAAAACCAAATAAAAACAAAGAAAAAGACTATTAAAAAGGGTATATGATGGCTTGTCATCACCTGCGTATAAACAAACAGAAGACAAGAAAAGATGGGATTCTCTATGTCAGAGTGCAGAGAACTCCCAGTGAGGTAACCTGTGTAAAATAATAAAATAGAAATACTAAATAAATAAAACAAAAAAATTTCGAAAATTAATAGGGAATTAAATAAGAAAATTAAAATGAAATTAACTAGGTGACACCAAACTTAATTTCAGGAATTAAAGAAAAATATTAGTGCTATTTATTTATCAAAATTTTTTTTTTCAAAAATACTAAAGTAAAAATTAAATAAAATTAAAACTAAAATGCCTAATCTAAGTAATCAAACAACGAATAGTTGTTAATCACTTTCAATCCCCGCCAACGGCGCCAAAAACTTGGTGCGGAATTTATAACCACAAACTAACCGGCAAGTGCACCGGGTCGTACCAAGTAATACCTCAGGTGAGTGAGGATCGATCCCACGAGGATTGATGGACTAAACAACGATGGTTGATTAATTTACTTAGTTAGGCAAACAGAAAATAGTGTTTGAGAGTTCAAAAGCATTAAACAATAATTCAGAAATTTAATAAAGCAAGTAGTAGATGGGTTGTGAAATATGTATGGAGAAACAGCTAAGGCTTCAGAGTTATCTATTTTTCGGATTGACTTTTCTTGCTAACTATTTTAATCATGCATGATTTAATTCATGGCAAACTATATGTGACTAGACCCTAATTCCTTAGACCTTTCTAGTCTCCTCTAAAATTCATCAACCGCCAATTCCTTGGTCACTTAATTCCAATTAGAGGGTGAAGTTCAATTCTAGTTTATATGCCACAGAAACTCTAATTACCCAAATATAAAAGGATTATATGTCACGTATCCCGTTAAGTCCAGATAATTAGAAGTTTAGGAGAAATTGTTTTCAAGCTATTGTTCAAGTAAAGAGCTTTTCCAAGTTATACAAGAACTCAATTAGAAAAAGGGTCATACTTCCATTCCACCCAAATTCATAAAATAAAGAACGAAAACAATTCTTGAAATATAAATCAGTACATGAATTAAAATAGAAAAATAATAGTATCAATCCATACAATAGACAGAGTTCCTAACCTTAACAGTGGAGGTTTAGTTGCTCATGGAAAAGAGAAAATAAGGATTGTAAATTGGGCTAGGGTGGAATGAAAAGTTAACCAATGTTGGAATCCTTTTATATCTAATCCTAATTAATTTAAAATATATTATCTAAAACTAAATAATATCGTTTCCTATTTTTAAATAAAATAAAGTTTAAATCAGAATTAAATGCAGCAATCAGCGTTTTTTTGCGTCATCTGGACGTGGCGCATGTCACGCGTATGCGTCAGTCATGCGTACACGTCGATGGTCTTCTTCGCGTGTCACGCGTATGCGTCAGGTACGCGCACGCGTCGCTGAGCAACTTCACTTTTCACGCGTTAGGTATGCGCACGAGTCACTCCTCGCTGTCATCTCCTTTATTTCTTGTGCTGATTCCATTTGTGCAAGCATCCTCTCCATCCTCTAAGCCATTCCTGCCCTATATAGCCTTCTTCTCTTTTTCTGCAGAAGCTCCATCAAATCCAACCAAATGCTACTTAAAATAAACAGATTTGTACACGACTCAAAGTAGCATCCATAGTGGCTAAAAGATAATTAATTCTTGATTAAACTCAATAATTTAAATGCAAATTCACTAGGAAAAGATAGGAAATATGCTCACGCATCAGTGGCATGCCTTGCGCACAAGCAAGTCCACGTGTATGCATCCCTCACGCATACGCGTCGCATGTGTTTTCACCAGTTCACGTGTACGCGTCCCCCACGCGTACGCGTGACCCTGCAAATCGGCATAAATGGGTGTATGGCCAGAGAGTTATGATGGTGTGGGGCTAGAACTGTGCTGGGAGCACAAGCCCCACCACGCGTACGCGTCCCTGACGCGTGCGCGTCGTTTTCCCACAATGGCCATCCACGCGTGCCCGTCTTTTGACGGGCACGCGTCATATGCATTTTTTTACTCTCGTGCGTATCAAGCAGAGAGTTGTGCTTGCGCGGGGTTGCCTTCGTGCTAATTGGACAACCCATATCATGCGTACGCATCCCTGACGCTTACGTGTCGCTTGGAAATTGCGCGACCCACGCGTACGCTTGATGTACGCGTACGCGTCGCTTGCGACGCACACTTAAACCACCTCAGCGCCTGATTCTAATTCTCCCTCTCCCCCAATCTTAACTCTTTTCAATCCTAATTATTTCTTCTTCTTTCTTTCTTTATTCTTCCTTATTCTTTCTTACTTTCTATTACCTTCTTCCTTCTTTCTTCATCTTTTTCATCAGGTTTCTTTTCTTCTTCTCCTTTTACTCTTTCATTATTACTTTAATTTATGTTTCTTTTTTCTTTATTTTTATTTTAGTTGCATTATCCATGGTTTCTTTTTCTTTTCTTTTTTATGCATTCTTATGTTGGTATTGGAGTTTTATTTGGGTATTACCTTACTATACTAAAGCTTGTGGTTATTATAAGGAGTGATTTAACAATTGATATTTTCATTTGGCTCTCATATACATTTGGATTATATTATTTTCATTCCTACTTTAACTTGCTCACCAAGTGTTTGTGAAAAAGCACCTATGGCATCTTGAACTCTATTTTGTTTTATCCTTTTACTTGAATGCCTCTTTTTCACATCACTTGTACTCCATATGTATTTAGGATTATTATTCACAATTGTCGTCTTTACACATGCTCTTTAATTTGGCACATTGACTACTTGATGCTTGAGCTATGCTTCTCATTCCTGTTTCTGCATGCCATAAACACTCCTGCATCTATTTATTATGAATTGCCCTTTCGATATTCATTGATGTCTTACCTACATGTTGTAGCTACCATGTATTTGAGATAACATCTTTCCTTTGGCATTCATTATCACTTGGAATTTCTCCATTCCGGTTCTTTAGTTATCTATATTTAATATTCTCCCTTTTCTTTCTTCTTTAGACATGGGTACCAAGAAAGGATAAGAGAAAGCCACTAACAAGCCACCAGCAAGGAGAGGAACCAAGAGAACACTAGCAAAAGCACTTCCCTCTACTAGTGTAAATCCACCAACAAAGCGGGTGAAGAGGATCATTAAGGTTGATGAATCAGAGAAAGCTTCTCCCGCCCGAGACACCACACGATTTGCTAACCGTTATTGCAAACAGATGTTCCCCATCCTAGCCGAGAGGAACTAAAACAATGAGCATCTGCTCATCGTCCCAACACATTTTGTTGATTTTGTGGAGCCCCGAATAGAGAGGAGACAGTGGGGATTTGTGAGGAGGCAGCCACGAGAGGCCAACTTATCATGGGTAGTTGAATTCTACTCAAACTTCCACTCACCTACTCTGCAGACTGTCTACGTTCGTCAGTAGCAAGTCCCTGTCTCCAAGAATGCCATACATAGAGCACTGGACCTTCTACCTAGTCCAGAGGGATGGGATGCTTATCAAGCAGCCTCTTTTAAGTGCCAGATGTATCAGTTCGACTGGGATAGCGTTCTTGGAGTTATAGCCCAACCTGGTAGCAAGTGGATAAACGGGCAGCATCATTCAAAACCCAAGAGAATCCCAGCCCAATCACTCATCCTAGAGGCTCGCGTTTGGTCACAAATTATGTCCCACTATGTCTTCTGAGCACTCACGAGTTGACCTTCACAGTAGACATGGCTGTCCTTCTCTGGTGCATCCTGACAGACCAACCCCTCAACCTGCCCCGACACATCCGACAAGTAATGGGACATGTACAGATTGTGGGTAACCTGCCTTTCCTCACCTTGGTTTCAGACTTAGTCTCTGCAGCAGGTGTGTCCACTCGGGCAGGCGACACGAAGGTCATGATCCCTAGGGCCGACCAGTATGTCCCGAATGGGAAGTACATCAGGCCACTAGTTCCCTCTGCGAGCCGGTCTGCTGACCCATCTTTGGATACTCCTCCTACTTCTACCCCACCATCATCCACACCACAAGCACCATCCATCCATTAGATGTTCCTTCAGATCCTTGAGAGGTTCGACTGGCAAGACCAGCGAATGGAGCAAATGGAGCGCCGTAACAAGCGCCGATACAACTACCTGAAGGACCTCATAGTTGGTACACACCCACCTCCAGAACAGAAGGACACCGCAGACTCCCCTTCATCCAGTAGCACAGGAAGCCAAGGCGAACTAGACACTGGAGGCAACACTTCTAGCCCTCCCTTGCTCCTTACTAATGGCACGGAGGACCATGCTAAGTCTTAAGTGTGGAGAGGTCAGTCTTTGACTTTCGGAGGTAACTTCTCTCTCTTAAACACCAATATTTGACTTTTTTTTATTTTTTTAGATAGGATAGATTGTATAATAATAATTGTTTGCATGTATGTTTTGCTTGGTTGAAATAATGAGTTTCTTTTCAAGACCCTTTTTATAGCATTTCACTAAATTAAATTAAAAATTTGTGTTAAACTTGTTGGAAGACTGTAATTTGGAACATAAATTATAGCTAAGAACACACAACCTGTGAGATTTGAGCTTGATTACATGGTTACACTATTTAACTATAATATCTTATTCTTGTGTGTTTCTTCTGTATGATTGTAATCTATATTTTGTTCCATTCTATATGTCCATTGTTTAGTATATTTACATGTTTACATATGATTGAGGCCATCATTTGTTATTAGCTCACTTATCCCAAATAGCCTACCCTTTCAATTACCTTTGTTTGCCACTTTGAACCTTTTAATCCCCGTTTGTTCTATATTTTACCACATCACTAGCCTTAAGCAAAAAAACAATTAATTACCCTAATTGAATCTTTGGTTAGCTTAAGATAGAGATTGTGTGTCAATTAAGTGTGGGAAACTGTAGGAACTTGGGTTGATGAAATTGTACAATGTCTTATTGACAAAATATTGGGAATTTGGGCACCTACTCTTGTGAAACCAGAAAAATTAAAAAAACTCATGTGCATTCTTTATATCTCCTTGAGCTTAGCATGAGGACATGCTAGTGTTTAAGTGTGGGGAGATTGATAAACCACTATTTTATGGTTTATCTTGTGCTGATTTGAGTGGCTTTTATCAAGTCTTTGCACACTTATCCATACAATTTGCATGATATTACAATTCCTTCCTAGTTTTGTTCTATAATTGAAAACTTTCTTCCGAAGCCTTTAAATTGTATATTTTTAATCCCTCTTTATATCATTTGATGCCGTGATCTGTGCATTAAGTGTTTTCAGGCTTTATAGGGCAGGGATGGCTAAGAGCATGGAGAGAAAGCTTGCATAAATGGAAAGAGCACAAGAAATAAAGGAGACAACCAGCGAGGAGCGACGCGCATGCATTGCTCACGCGTGCGTGTGAATTGGAGTTCGCACGGCAACGCGTGCGCGTGTGATAAACCACTATTTTATGGTTTATAATATGTTTAATTGTTTGGTTTTATCATGATCTTTACCCACTTATTCATATAACTAGCATGCATTTATATTTCCTTCCTAAAATTATTACATGATTGAAAACTTGCTTCCTAGAGACTTTTAATTATGTATTTTAATTATCCTTTATTCCATTCGATGCCGTGATCTGTATGTTAAGTGTTTCAGGCTTTATAGGGCATGAATGAGTTGGAGATTGGAAAGGAACATAAGAAATTGAGGAGATGACCAGCGAGAAGTGATGCGGCCGCATGGCTCACGCGACCGCGCGAAAGAGAGGAAATCGCAGTGACGCGGCCGCATGGCTCACGCGACCGTGCGGATTAGAATAGTACAAGTGACGTGGAGGCGTGGACGACGCGCTCGCGTGGCAGGGCAAAACACCGAATGACGCGTCCGCATGAATGACGCGATCGCGTGACGTGCACGATCTGCATAATCTGCAGAATTCGCTGGGGGCGATTTTGGGCCCTGCTTTGACCCAGTTCTTGACCCAGAAAAGCAGACTAGAGCCAGAGAACATGCAGGAACCAACACAACATTCATTCTACACAATTTTAGTTTTTTAGATCTAGTTTTACTCCTCCTCTCGGTTTTTTCTCTATACATTCATAGTTCTTAGGATTTTATTTCTATTGCTTTTTGCATTGGGATATTGAGAAGAGTTATTACCTCATTAAGACTTCGTCATTCTAGTTCGTTTTCTTTACTTGGCTCTACTCTTCCATGTCCTTTAATTTACTCAATTTTACTATTGGATTATTTTAGAATTTATTAATACAAGAATTAATTTTATTTTTAATTGATTTCTTTGATTTTTATTTATCATGTCTTTCTTTAATTCCCTTTCCTATGTTATGAGTTCTACATTCACAATGAGCGAGTAGTTCCCTAACTTGATGGGGAGTTGATTGAAAGGAACCCTTGAGTTGGAATGCTCAAAAGAAAAATTGTAATTGGGTTTATGGTTGGATTGCCCTCTAGTCACTAACACCAATCCCTTTTAATTGAGTGGGTTGGAACTTGTGAATAGAAGTAGCATTCCAACTTGTTTGACTTTTCCTTACCTAGTAAGGGATAACTAAACAAGACAGCCTACAATTATCAATTAATCTTGAGAGTACTTCAACAAGAATAAGGCTTCCAACTAATCTACTCCCAGTCAAGGCTTTTATTTAAATTATTTAATTTCTCTAATTTAATTTCCTGTTTATTCAACTCAAACCTTTTTTGAAAACATCTGATTAATAAAATAGCACACCTTTCTGCAACTCGTTGGGAGACGACCTGGGATTCATACTCCCAATATTTTAATTTTAATTTTTGTGACACCCTTCTAAATTGATAAGCAGATTTCTGGTTGGTTAAGAACTATACTTGCAACGCATATCTTATAACAATTCTTGACTCGCCAATTTCCGCCACGTCAATTTTTGGCGCCGTTGCCGGGGAGTTGCAATAGAGTGCTAAGTTATTGATTGGAATTTATTTATTTGAATTTTATTTTATCTTGCTACTATGAATTGCTTGTTTCTTTTGTTAGATGACGCGTTCACTTCCTGATCCAAGCTTGCCAGTATTCGATCTTGAGATTGAAAGAACTATTTCACAAATAAGGCAAGCTCGGTGTCGATTAGTCCTCTCTGAGGGAGGTTCTGAAACGTCATTTGAGGAAGAAACCAGCCCCCATTCTACTGATTCAGTTGATTTACGTGTAGGTGACATGGCAGCACCTAGGAGAGTTACTATCCAGGAGGCTGGAGCCCCTGATTTTACAATGCAACTGTTTCAAGCGCATCACCCAGCGGTGGCTACAGACTTTGAAATAAAGACTGCACTGCTCAATTTGATGCCCAAGTTTCATGGCTTACCTACTCAAGAGCCTATCAAGCACCTGAGAGATTTTCAAGCAGCCTGTTCTACTGTCAGGCGTGATGGTGCAGATGAAACTTCAATTTTGTTGAAAGCTTTCCCATTTTCTCTTTAGGGAAAGGCAAGAGAGTGGTACTACACTCAACCCGCAGCAACTGTATTCGACTGGAATACACATAGAAGAGAATTTTTGGAAAAGTTCTTTCCAGCTGAAGTTACTGATAAACTGAGAAAAGACATTTCCATGATTGTTCAGGACGAATCCGAGACTCTCTATGAATACTGGGAGCGCTTCAATAATCTTCTGGAAGCATGCCCTCACCATATGATTGACAAGATAGTGTTACTCGGTTACGTCACACAGGGCATGAGGCCCTAAGATAAGACCACATTGGAAGGTGCTAGCAATGGGTCTATGAAAAAGTACGAAACCACTGATGAGGTATGGCAATTGATCAGTGACTTAGCTGAATCTACTCAGAATCACAGGCAGAAATAAGGCCGTTCAAAAACCGTTCCAGAAGTATCCTCTAGCAGAGAGACTGCTGCTCTAACTCAGAGTATCTGTGAAATGACCAACTTGCTGAAGCAGATGCAATTGAATTAACAACAAGTTCAGCAAGCTCAACCTTCTCCACCACAGCAAAGCCAACAGTTAGTCCCACAGAGAGTTTGCGGAGTCTGCGCTGATTATAGCCATTATACTGATGAATGTCTGCAGCTCCAACAGGAAGACAACACCGTGACAGCCACTCATAACTTCTATGACCGCCCCAACCAATGGTACAATCAAGGTGGCAATTATAGCCATGGATGGCAGGACAATTCTAACCAGAATTTGAGGGACAACAACAATAGAGGAGGCAGAGACAATCAGGGAAATCAGAGGTGGAATAATAACAACAACAGGCAGCAGAACCAAAACCAGCCTTACAGAGCACCTCACCTGAGGCAATCCCAAGGACCACAGAATACCCAACAACAGACCTCTCAAATTACTTATCCTTCTTCATCTTCTAATGACGACTTACTACAATCTATTGATCGGAGACAACAGACCATGGAAAATAACCTTTATGCTACACTAAATGGTCTGAACTGTACTTTGCAAGCTCTTGTCTCACAGATTGGATCAATGAATAACTCCAATAACCATCCTTTGAGCTCCAGTGGAATCCCCTCTCAACCATTACCCAATCCGAAGGGTGGCATTAATGCCATCACCCTAAGGTCCGGAACCACACTGCAGGAGAGGAATCAGGAGGAGCCAAGCCCACCAGAACACGCCTCAGCTGAAGAGGTAGTGGAAATAGAAGATGTTGAAGAGGAAGAGGACATACAGGACATGGTTGAAAAAAAAGAAATTCAACCACAGGAGGAAGCACCACAGGGCACAGACACTACAGAAGACACCACTCCCATTCCATTTCCACAACTTGCAAGGAAGCCCAGGAAGCAGCTGGAACCTGATCCCAAAATGGTAGAGATATTCAAAAAGGTTGAGGTAACTGTTCCTCTTTTTGATGTTATTCAACAGGTACCTAAATATGCAAAGTTTCTAAAAGATTTATGTATACATAAAGACAAAATTAATGAATTAGAAACTATTCCTTTAGGTAGTTCCATATCTGCTTTAATGGGAGGTTTACCTGAAAAGAGTAGTGACCCAGGTCCATGTATGGTTAATTGTATTATTGGTGGTGTAGTATTTTCTGACTGCATGTGTGATTTAGGAGCATGTGTGAGTATAATGCCTTTGTCTATATATGATATTTTGAGGCTCCCTCCCTTAAAAAGGTTGGCAGCTCGTTTTGTCTTAGCAGATAAAAGCATTATTACAGTGGCCGGAGTTGCTGAAGATGTATTAGTGGGCATTAAGGGGCTCACATTTCCCATTGATTTTTATATCCTGGAGATGCCCCAAAATCACTCAGAGAAACCATCATCAATCCTACTCGGAAGACCATTCCTAAAGACCTCGAAGTTCAAATTAGATGCTTTTTCAGGAACATACTCTTTTGAAATAGATGGCCGAGTGGTAATCTTCAATCTGAATGGAGTTATGAAGCATCCTCCGGAGGATCATTCTATCCTCCAGTGTGACATCATAGATTAACTCGTGGCTGAAGTTCACCAGGAGGAATTTAAAGAGAAGTACATAGGACAAGGTCCAAGTGTGGGGACATTCTCGAAGGACAATGACAGTGCTTTACCATTGTTACCAGCTCCAGACAACCCAGAGCCTGACCATGATCAGAAGTTAGAATTAAAACCCCTTCCTCCACACCTCAAATATGCTTACCTTGAAGACGAGCAGAAGTTTCCAGTTATCATTGCAAGGGAACTCACTTCTCAACAAGAAGAGCAGTTACTTAGTGTGCTGAGGAGGCACAAGAAGGCAATTGGTTGGAGTTTGGCAGACATAGTAGGCATCAAACCTCAAGTCTGTGAGCATAGGATATTTTTAGAAGAGGGAGTAAGACTTGTCCATCAACCCCAGAAAAGACTGAACCCCACTATCTTAGAGGTTGTCAAGAAGGAAGTGACCAGACTACTGGAGTCAGATATCATCTACCCCATTTCAGACAATAAATGGGTAAGCCCAGTACAAGCGGTGCCCAAGAAGTCTGTAGTCACTACAGTGCTGATGAGTCTTTTCTCTTATCTTATTGAGGACTGTTTGGAAGTTTTTATGGATGATTTTAGTGTATATGGCGATTCCTTTAGCCTTTGCTTAGATGGATTATCTAGAGTATTAGATAGATGTGTCAGTACAAACCTTGTATTAAATTTTAAAAAATGTCACTTTATGGTAAAACAAGGTATTTTACTAGGACATGTTGTGTCTAATACTGGCATTTCTGTAGATCCGGCAAAGCGGGATGTTATTTCTAGTTTACCTTACCCCTCCTCTGTGAGGGAAGTTCGTTCGTTCCTTGGCCATGCAGGTTTTTATAGGAGATTCATTAAGGACTTCAGTAAGGTAGCACTTCTCTTATCCAGACTACTGCAGAAGGATATTGAGTTCGAGTTCAATGAGGATTGCAAACAAGCGTTTGATAAGCTGAAGACCGCCCTGACTCAAGCTCCAATTGTGAGAGGGCCAAACTGGAGCCAGCCATTTGAAATAATGTGCGACGCCTCCAACCATACAGTAGGAGCAGCACTGGCTCAGCGTGAAGGTAAGAATCCCTTTGTTATTGTTTATGCATCTAAAACTTTAGATGCCGCTCTGTCCAATTACACTACTACTGAGAAAGAGCTTCTTGCTATTTTTTTGCTCTGGATAAATTTCGAGCCTATTTACTTGGTACGAAGGTAGTAGTGTACTCAGACCACGCAGCTCTAAAGTATCTATTAGCTAAAAAGGAGTCCAAACCAAGGCTTATACGTTGGATACTGCTATTACAAGAATTTGATTTAGAAATTAAGGATAGGAGTGGTAACCAGAATTTAGTGGCAGACCACTTGAGTCGCCTTGAGCACATTAAAGATGACCCCATTCCTATAGCTGATAATTTCCCATTTGATAACCTGTAAGCAGTATCTGAGGTAGTCCCTTGGTATGCACCTGTAGCTAATTATCTAGTTAGCCGTACCTTTCCTCCAAAATTTTCTAAGCATCAAAGAGACAAGTTGAAAAGTGAGTCTAAATATTATATATGGGATGACCCATATTTATGGAGGTGTGGCGCTGACCAGGTAATTAGATGGTGTGTGCCTCAATCAGAATTCCAGTCCATCTTAGAGGCCTGTCACTCATCTGAGAGTGAAGGACATTTTGGTCCTCAAAGAACAGCTAGAAAAATCTTAGACTATGGATTTCGGTGGCCTACTCTTTTTAGAGACGCTACTGAATTCTGTAGATCTTGTTTCCCATACCAAAAATTTGGTAATATATCCAAGAGGGATGAGATGCCTCAACAAATTATAGTTTTCTGTGAAATTTTTGATGTTTGGGGTATTGACTTCATGGGTCCATTTCCAAATTCTAATGGTTATCTTTATATATTGTTAGCTGTGGATTACGTTTCCAAATGGGTAGAAGTAATTCTTACCCGCATTGATGATGCTAACACTGTTGTTTCCTTTGTGAGAAACCACATTATTTGTCGCTTTGGATCACCACGAGCAATCGTGAGAAATCAAGGCACCCATTTATGTAACAGGAGACTAACAGGATTAATGAAGAAGCACGGGATAATTCATAAGGTTGCAATAGCCTACCATCCTCGGACTAATGGGCAAGCCGAGGTGTCAAACAGAGAGATAAAGCATATCTTGCAGAAGATAGTCAAACCTCATAGAGGAGACTGGAGCACCAGGCTACAAGACGCACTCTGGGCATACAGAACAGCATACAAAACACCCATTGGGATGAGTCCTTTCCGCTTAGTTTATGGAAAAGCTTGTCATCTCCCTGTTGAAGTAGAGCACAAAGCCTTTTGGGCAGTAAAGGAGTGCAACATGGGAATTGAGAAAGCCGGAGCTGAAAGGAAGTTGCAGCTGCTAGAACTGGAAAGCCTTCGCCTAGAAGCTTATGAGAACTCAAGACTATACAAGGAGAAGATGAAGGCTGTACATGATCAGCACATCAAGATAAAAGAGTTCCAACCTGGGGACTTAGTCCTCCTTTACAAATCTCGACTGAGGCTTATGCCAGGCAAGTTGAGATCAAGGTGGGAAGGTCCATACAGAGCAGAGAAGGCCGAACCGTACAGAGTTTTTCACCTAAGTCATCCTTCAAGCTCTGAACTTATCAAAGTTAATGAACAATGTTTAAAGCTGCACCATGGAGAGAGGATGAAGAAAAACAAGGAGCTCAAGATCTTCCTCTTGGAAAATCCCCACATAGCCGAAGACTAAGCTAGTGGAGCGTCCAACTTACGGACGTTAAAGCAAAGTGCTAGGTGGGAGACAACCCACCATGGTATGATCGTTCTTTTCTTTATTCTTAGTTTTCCTATTCAATAACTCTTCTCTTTATTAGTGCATTTCATGCATCTGCCTTTACATACTTTTATTAAAAAAAAAAATCACGCGACGCGACCGCCTCATTGACGCGTCCGCGCCACAAGTGATTGGAGAAAATAATAAAACGAACAGAGAGTCACGCGAGAGCGTGGCTGGAGGCGTGCCCGTGGCACAAATCGCCCCACGCGACCGCGTCACCGATGCGTCCGCGTCAAGTGGGAACATTGGCCTCCCACGCGACCACATCACTCATGCGGCCGCGTGCCCTGGAATTCGACGTGAAAAGGGTGCACGACCAAAAGTTGTGCTAGAGTGGTGCTGAATTGGCGCTGAACACATAATTCTTCCCACGTGGACGCATGGCTCACACGTCCGCGTCATATCCTTCCAATGGCCACTCACACGATCGCATGCCCCACGCGATCGCGTCACCCCAGATTTGGCAAAAATAAAATTTTAAACAGAGAGTTGTGCAAGCACGAGGCTGCCCTCGCGCCAGTAGCATAAAACGGGTCACGCGACTGCGTGACCAACGCGACCGCATCAATTAGTATAAGTGCAAGTCGCGTGACCGCGTGCCCCACGCGACCGCGTCGCTTGCGCCGCACAGCTTCCTTGATTTGCCAATTATCTTATCTTTCTTTTCCCCAAATCCTATTTTCTCTTTTCCCTCCTTATTTCTTCCTTCTCCCTTCTTCCCTCTTTCTCACTTTCTACTATCTCTCTCTCTCTCTCACCCCCATTAACAAGGTTTTCTTTTCTTCTTTCCCCCCTTTACTTTTCTATTATTCTTCTTATTTTTTTATATGTTATCTTCTTTTCTTTTCTTTTTACTTTCATTATCCATATTTTTTTTTCTTTCTTTTTCCTTTTTACTTGGTGTTGGAATTTTATTTGAGTCATTATTTCTCATTATATGCTTGTGGATTGTTGTAAAATTATTTGGCAATTATATACATTTTTAAAGGGCTGCTTTAATGTTCACTTTAATACTTTCTATACCTTATTTACCAAGCATACTATGTGTTTGTGAAAACGCCCATATGGCATTATGCACTTTTCTACGTTATTCTACTCTAATATTCAATGCTTGCTTTTCACAAATTCCCTTTACTATTGTATTACTTGTATTTAATTGTCAATACAAACCTGATGGCTAGTTTGTTACGAGTGATAACACATTCAACTAATTAAATGCTGGATCTATGCTACTCATGCCTTTGCCTGCATGCCAATAAACCCCTTGCATTTAATTATCCTCCAATGCACTTGCTATATTTCCATTGATGAACTTTTCACATGTAGTCATGACCATGTGTTAACAACATCCTCTTTACCGTGTATTGTTTATCACTTATACAACCCTCTTCCTTGCTCTATTTCTTTGAATTTACGTTACTTTCTTTTTTTTCCTTTTTCAGGATGGCCACCAAGAAAGGAAAAGAGAAAGCTACTCCCAAACCACCAGCAAGAAGAGGAACAAAAAGAGCATTAGTGGCAGAGCCCTCTTCAACTGTGGTTAAAGCCTCAAAAAAAAGAACTAAGAGGATTATAAAGGTTGATGATAAAAAAAAGCCTTCCCAGCAAAGGACACTGCGCGATTTCCCAATTGCTACTGTGAGCAGATGTTCTCCATCCTGGCAGAAAGGAGTTACAACAACGAATACCTTCTTCTCCTTCCAAACCATATTGCTACCTTTGTTAAGCCGCAAATTGCACAAAGACAATGGGTTTCCTACAGAGACAGCCGAGGCAGGTCAATCTTTCTTGGGTAGTCGAGTTCTACTCCAACTTCCACCTGCCAACCCTGTAGTCTGTCTTTGTCTGTCAGAAGCAAGTCCCCATTACAGAAGAGGCCATTCAAAGAGTTCTAGGTCTTCCCCCTATTCTAGAAGGATTGGACGCCTTTCAAGAAGCCGCACTCAAGCGCCAGATGTACCAATTTGACTGGGACACCGTTCTCAGAGTTATCGCACTACCTGGCAGCCGTTGGATCTACAGATACCATCATACCCACCGTAAGGGAATATCGGCTTCAGCACTTACCTTCGAGGCTTGCATATGGGCATAGATCATGTCCCATTACGTCTTTCCGAGCACTCACGAGTCCTCCTTCACTGCGGACATGGCCGTTCTACTATGGTGCATCCTTACAGACCAACCTCTGAATCTAGCGAGACATATCCGGAATGCCATGGGACATGTGCAAATTGCGGGCAACTTACCTTTTCCCGCCCTAGTCTCAGATCTTGTCTCAGCAGCTGGAGTCTCCTATAGAGCTGGGGACACCAAAGCCATGCTTCCACGGAATGATCAGTATGTTCCTAATGGGAAATACATCAGACCTCCACCAGCCACCACAAGCCATCAGACTGAACCGGTTGAAGATATTCCTTCTTCAACACCACAAGCACCTACAACAGACCAACTACTCCATCAGATACTCGAAAGGTTGGATCGGCAGAAATACAAAGCTAAGATGAGAGAGCGCCGTAACAAGCGCCGATTCACAAACCTCAAGGATCTGATTATGGGAAAATTCAAGGACTCAGACACCCCAGACTCCACTTCCTTTACCAGCACAGGAAGCCATGATGGTCCCGACTGTGGAGATACTGCTACCAGCCCACCTTTGTTCCTGACAGATGGCACCAAGGATGGTGCAAAGCCTTATGTGTGGAGAGGTCGGTCAGTACCTGACTTCCGGAGGTAATTTCTCTTCCCTAAACACCAATAAATTATGATATTTAGTTAGTTTTTCTTTTGTAGAATAGGATAAATTGCATAGTAATAGGTTAGTTGCATGCATGTTCTACTTGATTGAAAAGACAATAAGTTTTCCTCTATGACCCTATTTTTGGAACAAAATTTCACTAACTTTAATTAAAATTTTTATGTTAAATTTGCTTGAAGTTGTATTTGGAACATGATTTTTAAGCTAAAGAACACACAACCTGCGAGATTTGAGCCTTTATGCATGGTTACATTATTTAACCATAATTATTTTATTCTTGTGTGTTTACTTCTCTATGATTGTAATCTATATTTTGTTCCATCCTATATGTCCAATGTTTATTACATTTATATGTTTGCATATGATTGAGGCTATTATTTGTTTAAACTCACTTATCCAAATTAAACCTACCCTTTCAATTACCTTTGTTAGCCATTTGAGCCTTTAAATCCCATTCGTTCTATATTTTACCACATTACTAGCCTTAAGCGGAAAAACAATTATATATCCCAAATTGAATCTTTGGTTAGCTTAAGATAGAATTGTGTATGCTAATTAAGCATGGGAAATTGTGGGAACAAAAGATAATAAGGGAATGTGTCATGATAATATAATGGGAATTTGGATACCTACTCATGTAAAACTATAAGAATTAAAAATCTATGTGCATTGATAAGCTATGTTTATTTTTATGTCTATTTAAAAAAAAACCAAAAATATTCAATAAATAAATAAGGGGACAAAATTACCCCAATGTTAAGTTAATGAAAAATCAATGCATGTATGATAAAAATAAAATAAAAAGTTGATACACGAGTATGGAATGTGAAAGGGAAATTCTGGGTAGCTAGGTATGAATTCTAAAGTTATATAGAATATATATATAGGTTATGTTAAAGCTTGGGTTAATTAAAGATTCAGCTTATAAACTTACTTAGCCATATATGTATACTTACCATTACCTTGGCCCCATTACAACCTTGAAAAGACCTCATGATGTTTGCATTGGTATATTAAATGTTGTTGATTGATTAGGAGAAGAACAAAAATTAGAGAGCATGATTAGAGAAGGATAGAGTGATTGCCCTATACACTAGAGAGATTAGAGCATACATACATCATCAGTGAGGGTTCAATGCTTAAAATTATACATTCCCTGCTTTCATGAGCTACCTTCTTGCATTTTTATCTGTTCTTACTGTATAAGAATTGAATTAGTGGAATTTGATTTGTAATTATTTTGAAGAGCTTATTTACTATTGATCAAGTGGACAAGAATCATATAGTTGCATTCACATATATAGGTTGCATTGCATTGCATGAGTTTTACATGTTCCTACTCATTTATTTTATCTCCTTCAACTAAGCATGAGGACATGCTAATGTTTAAGTGTGGGGAGGTTGATAAACCACTATTCTATGGTTTATAATGTGTTTAATTGTGTGGTTTTATCATGATCTTTACCCACTTATTCATATAATTAGCATGCATTTATATTTCCTTCCTAAAATTATTACATGATTGAAAACTTGCTTCCTAGAGACTTTTAATTATGTATTTTAGTTCTCCTTTATTCCATTCGATGCCGTGATCTGTGTGTTAAGTGTTTCAGGCTTTATAGGGCATGAATGAGTTGGAGATTGGAAAGGAAGCTTGCAAAAATGGAAGGAACACAAGAAATTGAGGAGATGACCAGCGAGAAGTGACGTGGCCGCATGGCTCACGCGACCGCGCGGATTGGAATAGCACAAGTGACGCGGAGGCATGGATGACGCGCTTGCGTGGTAGGGCAAAACGCCGAATGATGCGTCCACATGAATGATACGATCGCCTGATGTGCGCGATCTGCATAATCTGTAGAATTCGCTGGGGGCGATTTTGGGCCCTGCTTTGACCCAGTTCTCGGCCCAGAAAAGCAGACTAGAGCCAGAGAACATGCAGGAACCAACACAACATTCATTCTACACAATTTTAGTTTTTTAGATCTAGTTTTACTCCTCCTCTAGGTTTTCTCTCTACACATTCATAGTTCTTAGGATTTTATTTCTATTGCTTTTTTGCATTGGGATATTGAGAAGAGTTATTACCTCATCAAGACTTCGTCATTCTAGTTCATTTTCTTTACTTGGCTCTACTCTTCCATGTCCTTTAATTTACTCAATTTTACTATTGGATTATTTTAGAATTTATTAATACAAGAATTACTTTTATTTTTAATTGATTTCTTTGATTTTTATTTATCATGTCTTTCTTTAATTTCCTTTCCTATGTTATGAGTTCTACATTCACAATGAGCGAGTAGTTCCCTAACTTGATGGGGAGTTGATTGAAAGGAACCCTTGAGTTGGAATGCTCAAAAGAAAAATTGTAATTGGGTTTATGGTTGGATTGCCCTCTAGTCACTGACACCAATCCCTTTTAATTGAGTGGGTTGGAATTTGTGAATAGAAGTAGCATTCTAACTTGTTTGACTTTTCCTTACCTAGTAAGGGATAACTAAACAAGACAACCTACAATTATCAATTAATCTTGAGAGTACTTCAACAAGAATAGGGCTTCCAACTAATCTACTCCCAGTCAAGGATTTTATTTAAATTATTTAATTTCTCTAATTTAATTTCCTATTTATTCAACTCAAACCTTTTTTGAAAACATCTGATTAATAAAATAGCACACCTTTCTGCAACTCGTTGGGAGACGACCTGGGATTCATACTCCCAGTATTTTAATTTTAATTTTTGTGACACCCTTCTAAATTGATAAGCGGAATTCTGGTTGGTTAAGAACTATACTTGCAACGCATATCTTATAACAATTCTTGACTCGCCAATTTCTGCCACGTCAGTGTGCCTGACACGTACGCGTGACAAGAAAAATCACCAAACGACGCACACGCGTGACTGACGCGTACGCGTGACATGTGCTACCTACAGAAATCGCAGAAAATGCTGGGGGCGTTTTTGGGCCGAGTTTGGACCCAGTTTTCGGCCCAAAAATTCAGACTAAAGCCAGGGGATAAGCAGAGACTCAACACATTGACACAACATTCATTCACATAATTTTAAGTTTTAGATGTAGTCTCTAGGTTTTAGGATTTCTCTTAGATTTAGGTTTATTTCTTCTCAATTCCAAGTTCAATGTTCCTTTAATTTAGTTTCTCTTCTACTTTTATTTATTCTAGTATTCTAGTTTATTTATTTTTCCAATTTGGTTTATGGACTCCATGTTTAATTTGATCTTCTATTTAATGCAATTTGAGGTATTTCATATTTATGATTCTAATTTAGGTTTTTTACATTCTTAGCTTGAATTGATTAATTGGAGACGCTTGAGTTATCAAACTCCTTTGTTGATTGATAATTGAAAGTTACGGATTGATTTGGATCCCTCTAAAGATAGCCTTTCCTTAGGAGTTGACTAGGACTTGAGGAATCAAATTGATTAGTTCACTTGACTTTCCTTTATTCGGTAAGGGTTAACTAAGTGGGAGCAATGAACAATTCTCATCACAATTGATAAGGATAACTAGGATAAGACTTCTAATTTTCATACCTTGCCAAGAGTTTTCTTAATTATTAGTTTATTTTCTTATCATTTACATTCCTTGTTCAACCTTTCAAAAACCCAAAAAGATACTTTTTCTATAACCAATAATAACTACACCTCCCTGCAATTCCTTGAGAGACGACCCGAGGTTTAAATACTTCAGTTTATTATTTTTATTGGGTTTGCTTTAGTGACAACCAAATTTTTGTATGAAAGGATTCTTTGTTGGTTTAGAAACTATACTAGCAACGAGAACTTATTTGTGAATTCTTTACTAGCAAAAAATCTGTCCGACAATGCTCTCTAGTTTTCTCCTTCCTCTTCTTAGTGATGGGCTTGTCCTTCTCAATGAAGATATCTCCCTCTATAAAAATTCCAGCTGAATTGCATAGATGACAGATGAGGTGTGGGAATGCCAACCTTGCTTTGGTGGAGGGCTTCTCAGCTATCTTGTACATTTCTTGAGGAAACACCTCATGTACTTCCACCTCACTTCCAATCATGATGCAATGGATCATGATGGCTCTGTCAATAGTCACTATTGATCGGTTGCTAGTGGGGATGATAAAGCATTGGATGAATTCCAACCATCCTCTAGCTATGGGCTTGAGGTCAAGCCTTCTTAGTTGAATGGGTGATGACCGGAATTCACACCCCATTCAAAATTTGGTGAATTAGTCCTTTTGGCATGCGCACCAAAATTATCGTCAAGTAATAACCCATAGTGGAGTAGGATCGTATCCACAGAGATTGGCAAATTTGAGCAGTTTTAATCAATTGATGAATTAGTCAAGCGGATCAATAGGATTGTAGAGTGCAGAATTGTAAATGACATAAATGTAAATGACTAGAATATAAAGAAAAGCAATAAAGTGCAGAAATATAAATGGCAAAAAGTAAAGGGCAGACTAATAAATGACTTGAATGTAAATGGGAATGGGGAATTGTTGAATGTAAAAATAAACAGTAAAGAAATGGATAGATAAGAATGGGGAAATTCATTGAGATTGGGAGATGTTGTCTCTTTGGATCAAATCTAGCTTATATCCTCTTCAATCATGCAACTCATTGACCTCTTGGCAATCATGATTGATTGAGCCCCAATCCCTTGGTGACTCAATCTCTCAGATCTTGATCAATAGCCAATTTCTTGGTCTAATTGCTCATGAAGAGAGATATGCTTGGTCCCTGATTATACCACATACCATTATAGGTCCAAGTAGAGAGAGGATTATATGTCACATATCCAAACACCAAAACCCAGATTCTACTCTAGTGTGAGAATGGATTTCAAGCATGGTTTCATGTTTCCTTTCCCAAGGTTCCCATGAAACCCAATCGCATTCAATCTCTTTCCCAAGATAATTGAATACTAAGCATTAAGAACGAAATTCCTTCTAGCAAATCAAAGAGAAGATGAAGAGAAGAAGGATTTCAATATCATCAATCCATCAAGTACAACAGAGCTCCCTCTCTCAATGAGAGGGAAGTTAGCTACTCATAGCTCAAAAGGTACTCAAAAGTGAAGTGTAAAAGTGGATCTAAAACTGACTGCTTAACCCCCTTCTTCAGTACTCCTTGGGGGTATTTATACTACTCCTTGTAAAATAAAAGAATTACAAAAGTGAAAAAGGAAAATTACATTTTGGAGGGAAAAGAAAACACTCAATAAGCATGATTTCTCAGCTGGCGTGTGGTTGGCGCTTTTCTGGCGTGTCATGTGCCCTTCATTTCCAGCTTGACGTGCCACGCCTACTCCTTCAAGTGGCACGCTCGTCCCTATCTCAACCTTGGCATGACACGCCCTCGAACTCAAGTGGCACGCCATAGTGGATTTCTTGTGTTGGCGTGCCACGCCTTCGAACTCAAATGGCACGCCCCTTGCCTTTCTCACTTCTCTTTGCCTCTGGAAACTTGTACTGGCGTGCCACGCCCAAGGTCTGGTGTGCCACGCCCCTTTTGTGAGTGAGTGGTTCCTCTGTTTGGCGTGCCACGCCACGAGCTCAAGTGGCACCCCCAATGCTTCTCTCTGAATGACACTGGCATGCCACGCCTGGTTGCTCAAGTGGCACGCCTAAATGAAGAATGGTGAATGGCGTGCCACGCCTTCGATACCAAGTGGCACGCCCCATGTAATTGGCCTCCTTCATCTTCTCTGGAAACGCTGGCGTGGCACGCCCAAAAGCTGGCGTGCCATGCCCATGATCTTGTCTTGGTTCCAGTAGTTGGCATGCCACGCCTCAGTCTTCAAGTGGCACGCCTGATAAACCACTATATTATGGTTTATCTTGTGCTCAATTGAGGAGATTTTATCAAGTCCTTGCCCAGTAATTCATACTAATTGCATGGTTTTACATTTTCCTTCCTGTTTTTGTGCTATGATTGAAAACATGCTTCTTTGGTCTTAATTTTGATATGTTTAAACCTCTCTTATTACCATTCGATGCCTTGATATGTATGTTAAGTGTTTTCAAAGATTACAGGGCAGGAATGGCTTAGAGGATGGAAAGGAAGCATGCAAAAATGGAAGGAATACAACAAGTTGAAGAAATTGCTAAGTTGTCCAACCTGACCTCTTCGCACTCAAACGATCATAACTTGAGCTACAGAGGTCCAAATGAGATGGTTCT
The DNA here is from genome assembly GCF_000816755.2 of Arachis ipaensis. NCBI lineage: Eukaryota > Viridiplantae > Streptophyta > Magnoliopsida > Fabales > Fabaceae > Arachis > Arachis ipaensis. Next base: position 102,278,417 of record NC_029789.2, on the reverse strand, counting down.
AGTTGCGTTGGAAAGCTAACATCCGGGGCTTCGCAACGATATATAATTTCTCATAGCTTCTCTGAAGCCAGGTGACGTAAACGCGTGGATCATGCGGACGCGTGACTTGGCAAAAACCCAATCCGCGCGAACGCGTGGACGACACTTCCGCATCACTTTCCCGCGACCTGTACGTACCAAAAATCACTGAGGGCGATTTCTGGGCTGTTTCTAACCTAGTTTTCAGCCTAGAAAGCACAGATTAGAGGCTATAAAGTGGGGAATCCATTCATTCATCAACATGTCTTCCGTTATTCACTCTTCATAGTTTAGATGTAGTTTTTAGGGTTAGGATTCCTCTTAAAGGAATTAGGATTTCTTATTATTTCAACTTATTATTTCAACTTCTTCTCAGGTTCAATATTCCTTTTACTTTATATTTCTCTTTTACTTTCAGATACTTTAATGCTTTTCTTTAATTACTTATGTTGCCAAATTGGCTTATGAACCATTCATGTTAGGATTTTCTTTATTTAATATAAATTGAGGTATTTCAGATTTATGATTCTTATTTAGCTTTTTATATTCTTGGCTTTAATTGATTAACTGGATATTCTTGAGTTATCAAACTTATCGTGATTGTTAATTGTTATTTTTGCTAATTGAATTGAATTCTCCTAACTCTAGTCCTTTCTTAGGAGTTGGCTAGGACTTGAGGATCTAACTAATTAGTCCACTTGACTTTCCCTTGCTTTAGTAAAGGATAACTAAGTGGGATTAAAACTCAATTCTCATCACCATTGATAAGGATAACTAGGATAGGACTTCCGAATTTTCATACCTTGCCAAGAGTTTATTTTATAGTTATTTATTTATTTTTCTTGTCATTCAAATTACTTGTTCCTTATTTTAAAAACCCCCAATTTACAATATTCATAACCAATAATAAGAACACCTCCATGCAGTTCCTTGGAAAGACGACCCGAGGTTTAAATACTTCGGTTATCACTTTTAAAGGGTTTGTTACTTGTGACAACCAAACGTTTGTACGAAAGGATTTTCTGTTGGTTTTGAAGCTATACTTGCAACGCGATTATATTTGTGAAATTCTTTACCGATAGGAAAACCGATCGTCAAAATGGCGCCGTTGCCGGGGAATTGCAAACGTGTGCCTTATTATTGGTTATTGTAAATATTTGCTTTTTGCTTTTTTATTTTTTTTTATTTTTGCTTTTATTTTTGCTTTTTCGTAAATTAAGAAGTTATTGGTTTTTATTTAGTTATTAAAAATTTTTCAAAAATTTGTTCTTGGTGTTCATCTTGATCTTCAAGTTGTTCTTCGTGTTCATCTTGACCTTCATGTTGTTCTTAATTGTTTTCTTCGTTTTGATCTAAAAATTTTAAGTTTGGTGTCATTTTATTGTTTTTCTCTTTCCTTATTTAATTCAAAAATATCTTTTCTCTTTATTTTAATTGAATTTTCGAAATTTGCATAAAAAAAATATTAAGATTTTTTTTAAAATTTTTTTATCTTATATTATCTTAGTTTTAAATTTCAAAATTCAAATCTTTTTCAAAAAATCATATCTTTTTTAAAATCTTATCTTATCTTATTTCAAAAATCAAATTTCAAAATTCAATATTTAAATTTCAAATTTCAAAATTTCAAAATTTAAAATTCAAAATTCAAAATTTAATTTTCAAATTCAAAATTTAAATTTCAATAACCTTTTAATTTAAAATTGTTTCTATTTTCATTTTTAATTTTTATTTGTTACTATGAACTCTCACCCCTTTGGCTTTGAGTCTGGTTACAATTATGTTGCAGAAAAAGGGAATTACAATGAGAACAGGCATCAAGGTTGGAACAATCAAAGATGGGAGGAGCCACAAGGATTTGATCAACCCTCATGGCAACAACCACCTCCAATGGACTATCAACAACCATTATGTGATGCATATCAAGGCAATGGCTATGGTGAGAGCTCTTTTGATTATCAACAACCACCACCATACGCCTACGAACCCTTTCCTCAACATGACTTTGGACCACCATACTCACAAGCCCCTTTCCACCATTCACATCCATATGACCCTAACCCGTATCCACCATACCAACCACTTTATGAGCCAAATGAACCATACATAAAACCACCCCCATTCCAACACAATTACTCTCATGAACCACCACCTCAATATACACCATCTCCTTATCATTATCAAGATAAACCACCTTCCTACCATGAACCCTTTCTCCCAACAAATGAACCCTCATATCCACCCCAATCTCTAATGGATGACACCCTTCGTGTTCTTCTTCAAGGACAAGTGAAGATGCAAAGGGGCATACTGGAACTCACTACTGCCTTAACCGAGGTAGTAAGTAAATTAGCTTTCCAACATCTGAGCACTCAGAGTACTCCCATGGCTACATGTGGAGAATCAAAAGAAGAGCGTAACATGAAGGAGACACTAGAAACTTCGGTGGATAATGAGGAACATGGCTCTGTATTGGAACAAGTAGAGGAAGCCATAATAGTTGCAGAGGAAGAAGTAGTTGAAGATTTAGGGGATGCAGAACCTCCATGGGAAAGTCAAGTTATAGAGCCTCCTTCAAAGACGTTTGAAATTGATGTTGAGGAGGAGATTAAAGAAGAAGAAGCACAACCTCCCTTGCCCTTAGTGAGCAATAAAGAGGAGATTGAATTGGAAGAAAGCTACCAAGAGGAAGAGGTTGAAATTGAAGAAGCTTACAATAAGGTGGAAATTTTCCAAGAAGAGCACAAGGGAGTGGAGCTTAAAATCACCTTGTCAAGCTTACTGGAGACCTCTCCCCAAAGGCCATTACCACCCAATACAACATTCAAGTGGGTAAAATTCATATCCCTTAGCTTTCTAATTCCACTTGAATATGGTTTACTTGAGACAGATGGGCAACTTAGAGCTCTCTGTGGCTTTAAGAGTAAGAGGGAGATGGTTAGTGGTTAGAGTTGTCAAGCAAGGTTCAACATGGTTGTGTGCTCAAAGTTTAAATGCAAGGGTTGGTGTAAAGCTCAATTGAATGGGTCTAGGAATTTGTTTGGCCGCTTTAGTGAGAATTCAGATTGCTTGCTACCCAGATGGAATGATAATAATCAACAAGAAGACGGGTGCAAAAGCAAGATTTGGGACCCCGAAATTCATTCTGGCAATAAACACTCTTGGGGCCTTGTCACTTGCTTTAACTTACTTGAAGGCTTTCTGTGCCTAGTTTGGGATCCCGAAGGCTACTGGAACAAACATTGGTGGAAATTTTTGGATGAATTCAAGCACAAGCCACCATAACAAGGAGCTCACCAAATGTCCAACTTAAGGACTTTAACTAAAAGTGCTAGGTGGGAGACAACCCACCATGGTATGATCATTCCATTTTCAATCTTATTTAGTTTTGTTTGTTTTTGAGTTTTATTTTATTTTATTGAACCTAGAATTATTCATAACATCTGCATCAGCATCTGCATACTGCATTCAACATTTTGCATTAAAAAAAAATGCACGCGACGCGTAAGCGTCGCTGACGCGTCCGCGTCACAAGTGCATTAGGAAGAAAAGAAAAGTGAACAGAGAGTCACGCGAGAGTGTGGCTGGAGGCATGCCTTTGGCACAAATTGACCCACACGACCGCGTCGCTGACGTGTTCACGTCATTTGCGAAATAGCCTCCCCACGCGTCCGCGTCACCCACGCGAACGCGTGGCCCTGTGAAATCGACGTAAATGGGTGTATGGCAGAGAGTTATGATGGAATTGGGATGGACTCGTGCTAGAAGCCCAAGCCCTCTCACATGACCGCAGGTCCCACGCGACCGTGGGCCCCACGCGGCCGCGTCATTTTCCAAAAATGGCCATCCACGTGATCGCATCAACCACGCGACCGCGTCACCCAAAAATTTGGCGAAAAGAGTTTCAAACAGAGAGTTGTGCGAACGTGAGGCTGCCCTCGCACTAATGGCACAAATCACTCCACGCGAACGCGTAACCTACGCGTCCGCGTCACCTGAACTTATCGCACACCACGCGAACGTGTAACCCACGCGCTCGCGTCGCCTGTGCCGCACAACTTATCCAGATCAGCGCCAATTATCTTATCTTTTCTTTTCTAATCCTAATTTCTTCTATCTTTTCTTCTTCCTTCTTCCTTGTCTTACTTTCTTCTTCTTCATCTCTTTAACTTCTCATCCCTCTTCACTTCCATTCTATTTCATTTAATTTATTTGCATACTTTCATTCATTACATTATTTTCATTGGTGTTAGAAATTTATTTGGGTCATTATTTTCTATATTTTGCTTGTGGATTTTTAAAGGAATTGTTTGACAACTATATATTACTGTTTAAAGGGTTGCTTGCATGTTTAATTTAATACATTCAATAACTTATTTCCCATGCATGCTATGTGTTTGTGAAAACGCCTGTATGGCATTGTGCATTATTTTTAGATTTCTTTTATTCTACTACTCTAAATGCTTGCTTTTCACAAAACCCTTTTTATATTTTATTAATTAAATATAATTGTTATTACAAACATGTTGTTAGTTTGAAAGACTTGGTAATCTAACTTGGACATTGAATGCTTGACCTATGCTACTCATGCCTTTGCCAGCATGCCAATAAACATCTTGCATTTAATTGTCATTACATGCACTTGCTATATTTCCATTGATGAACTCTTCACATCTAGTCATGACCATGTGTTAATGTCATTCTTCTTTATTGTGCATTGATTACCACCTTTCCCGCTCTCTTCCTTGCTCTAACCCTTAGCTTTAAAAGTTACTTTCTTTTTCCCTTTCCAGGATGGCTACCAAGAAGGGTAAAGAGAAAGCTACTCCCAAACCACCAGCAAGGAAAGGAATAAAAAAAAGAGCTCCAGCTGAGGAAACCACAACCCCCATCCACTTGCACATCTTAGCATGCACCAAGGACGGTGCAATCTTTAAGTGTGGGGAGGTCGATACCGACTTTCAGGGGTTAGTTACCTTCTTTTTAAACACCAATACTCTATTTTCTTTGTTTGTTCATTGTTGCATTTGCATGTTTGTTTGATTTTATGCATTTAGTTACTACTTGGTTGAAGTAATATTTTCTTTTTCAAGAAATTTTTATAGTATTTCACTAATTTAAATTGAAAAATTTGTGTTAAACGTGTTTGGAAGTTGTATTTGGAACATGGTTTTTGAGCCAAAGAACACACAACCTGTGAGACTTTGAGCTTATTTATATGGTTACATTATTTAACCATAATATTTTATTCTTGTGTGTTTCCTTCTCTATGATTGTAATCTATATTTTGTTCCAGTCTGTATGTCCATTACTTAGTATATTTACATGCTTGCATATGATTGAGGCTATTATTTGAATTTTTACTCACTTATCCCAAATAATCCTACCCTTTCAATCACCTTTGTTTGCCACTTTGAGCCTATTAATCCCCATTTGTTGTATAATTTACCACATCACTAGCCTTAAGCGGAAAAACAAATTAAATATCCCAATTGAATCTTTGGTTAGCTTAAGATAGAGGTTGCGCATCAACTAAGTGTGGGGAAACTGTGGGAACATGGGTTAATAAGGGAATATATCATGTTTCTAATTTTGAATATTGGGAAATTTGGGTACCTACTCATGTAAAACAGAAAATTGAAAATTCCATATGCATTGATATGTTATTTTAGTTTTTATGTCTCTATAAGAAAAATTTAGTAATTAAATAAGAGGATTAAAAAAAACATATGAATTACCCCAAATGCAAAATAAAAAGGATCAATGCACATGGGACAAAATTTAAAAATAAGTTTGATACATGAGCATGTAATAGAAAGGTGGAAAAAAAAATTGGGTAGCTAGGTAAAGCATTTTAAATTATATAAAGTATGTATATGTTAGGTGAGATCTTAGACTAATTAAGGATTCACTTTGTTAGCTCACTTAGCCTTATACATATACCCTTACCTTTACCTTGGCCCCATTACAAACTTGAAAAAGACCTTTACCCTTTACCTCAGCCCCATTTCAACCTTGAAAAGACCTCATGATGTTTGCATTGGTATACTAAATATTTGTTGATTGGTTAGATGAAGAACAAGGTTGAGAAAGCATGACTAGGGAAGAGTAGAGTGATCGACCCTAGACACTTGAGAGTTAGAGTGATATACACTACCAGTAAGGGTTCAGTGCTTAATTCTATGTTACCTGCTTTCATGAGCTATCTTCTTACAAGTTTACTTGTCTTTTATTATGTAATTTGAATTAGTGGAATTTGATTCATATTTGTCTTGGAGGACTTATTTACTTTTAACCAAGTAGGAAGAATCATTTTTGCATGTAGTTGCATTCATATAGATAGGTTGCATTTCATACATTCTACCATTCCCCTTCACCCTTTATAGCTTCTCTTGAGTTTAGCATGAGGACATGCTAATGTTTAAGGGTGGGGAGGTTGATAAACCACTATTTTATGGTTTATCTTGTGCTCAATTGAGTGGATTTTATCAAGTCCTTGCCCACTTATTCATACTAATTGCATGGTTTTACATTTTCCATCCTGATTTTGTGCTATGATTGAAAACATGCTTCTTTGGTCTTAATTTTGATATGTTTAAACCTCTCTTATTACCATTCAATGCCTTGATATGTGTGTTAAGTGTTTTCAGAGATTACAGGGCAGGAATGGCTTAGAGGATGGAAAGGAAGCATGCAAAAATGGAAGGAATATAAGAAGTTGAAGAAATTGCTAAGCTGTCCAGCCTGACCTCTTCGCACTCAAATGGTCATAACTTGAGCTATAGAGATCCAAATGAGGTGGTTTTAGTTGCGTTGGAAAGCTAATGTTTGGGGCTTCGCAACGATATATAATTTACCATAGCTTCTCTGAATCCAGGCGCTGCAAATGCGTGGATCACGCGGATGCGTGACCTGGCGAAAACCCAATCCGCGCGAACGCGTGGACGACGCTTCCGCGTCACTTTCCCGCGACCTGTACATACCAAAAATTACTGGGGGCAATTTCTGGGCTATTTCTGACCCAGTTCTCGGCCCAGAAAGCACAGATTAGAGGCTATAAAGTGGGGGATTCCATTCATTCATCAACATGTCTTCCATTATTCACTCTTCATAGTTTAGATGTAGTTTTTAGAGAGAGAGGTTCTCTCCTCTCTCTTAGGTTTTAGGATTAGGATTCCTCTTAAAGGAATTAAGATTTCTTAATATTTCAACTTATTATTTCAACTTCTTCTCAGGTTCAATATTCCTTTTACTTTATATTTCTCTTTTACTTTCAGATACTTTAATGCTTTTCTTTAATTACTTATGTTGCCAAATTGGCTTATGAACCATTCATGTTAGGATTTTCTTTATTTAATATAAATTGAGGTATTTCAGATTTATGATTCTTATTTAGCTTTTTATATTCTTGGTTTTAATTGATTAACTGGATATTCTTGAGTTATCAAACTTATCGTGATTGTTAATTGTTATTTTTGCTAATTGAATTGAATTCCCCTAACTCTAGTCCTTTCTTAGGAGTTGGCTAGGACTTAAGGATCTAACTAATTAGTCCACTTGACTTTCCCTTACTTTAGTAAAGGTTAACTAAGTGGGATTAAAACTCAATTCTCATCACCATCGATAAGGATAACTAGGATAGGACTTCCGAAATTTCATACCTTGCCAAGAGTTTATTTTATAGTTATTTATTTATTTTTCTTGTCATTTAAATTACCTGTTCCTTATTTTAAAAATCCCCAATTTACAAGATTCATAACCAATAATAAGAACACCTCCCTGTAGTTCCTTGAGAAGATGACCCGAGGTTTAAATACTTTGGTTATCACTTTTAAAGGGGTTTGTTACTTGTAACAACCAAACGTTTGTACGAAAGGATTTTCTGTTGGTTTAGAAGCTATACTTGCAACGCGATTATATTTTTGAAATTCTTTACCGATAGGAAAACCGATCGTCAACGCCATAGTGAAATTCTAAGGTTGGCGTGCCATGCCTTTGATACCAAGTGGCACGCCCAGTCCTTGCTTTTGGTCCTTTGTGCATTGGCGTGCCACGCCTGGTTGCTCAAGTGGCATGCCCAGTCTTCAATTGCCTTCAGCCCCTTCTCTGGATTGTTGTACCAGCGTGCCACGGCATGCTGCTCAAGTGGCATGCTCATGGATTTGCGAACTCTTCAAGCTTGGCGTGCCACGCTTGGGTTCTCAAGTGGCACGCCCAAGTGACTTCTTGGGACTGGCGTGCCACGCCTTCGACACCAAGTGGCACGCCATAGTGAAGGTTCTTCTTGGAATGGTGAGTTGGTGTGCCACGCACCTTTGCTCAAGTGGCACGCCCATAGTAATTGATGGGCCAGGCGTGCCACGCCCAGCTTGGCGTGCCACGCCCCTTTTATGTCCTCCATTTGGCTCTCTGGAATTTTGTATTAGCGTGCCACGCCCAGTCTCTGGCGTGCCATGCCTACATGCATGCTTGGACTTCTTCTCTGGACTTTAGTACTGGCGTGCCACGCCAGTGCATTTTTTTGGCGTTTGCTTCAAGTGGCATGCCAATTTCACACGCCCAGCTTCTTGTTTGTCCTATACCCAATTTTTGATGCTTTTCTCACCTGAAATTTAGTACAACTCATCTCAAAGTAGTGTACCATAATATTCATCAAATAATGCATGAATTGTACTGATCAAATGAGATTTATGCTCTTTTATGGTCTTCTTTATGTAAGAAAGAAGGGTAGATGATGTAAGTCATCAATGGGCTTGCCTTGGGAATCCCTTTTCCACTGTGCTCCTTCCACACAGATGTCTGAGAGTACTTGATCCAGTCTTTGATCAAAGTTGACTCTTCTAGCGTAAGGATGTGGATCTCCTTGCATCGAAGGCAAGTTGAACGCCAACCTCACACTTTCCGGGCTAAAATCTAAGATTCTCCCTCGGACCATGGTGCTCCAATTTTTAGGATTTGGGTTCACACTAATGTCATGGTTTTTCATAACCCATGCATTAGCATATAACTTTTGCCCCATTAAGATCCCAACCTCTTGGATGGGATTGGTTAGGACTTCCCAATCTCTTCTCCGGATCTCTCTTCGGATTTTCGGATACTCATTCTTCTTGAGCCTGAAAGGGACCTCAGGGATCACCTTCTTATCTACCACTACTTCATAGAAGTGGTCTTGGTGGGCTTTGGTGATGAATCTCTCCATCTCCTAAGATTTGGAGGTGGTGGCTACTGCCTTTCCTTTCCTCTTTCTAGAGGATTCTCCAACCTTGGGTGCCATAAGTGGTAATAGAAAGCAAAAAGCAACGCTTTTCCCATACCAAAATTAAAAGCTTTGCTCATTCTTGAGCAAAAATAAAGAAAAGAGAAAAATGCAGTAGAAGAAGAAGAAAATAGAAGGAGAAAGAGGGAGGAAGCAATTCGGCCAAGGGGGTTTTGATGCGTATGAGAGGTGTGTGTGTGTGAAAGGTTATGAAGAGGGGTATTTATAGGAGTGGGCTATGGTTGGGTTCCTTCATGGGTGGGTAAATGGGAGGAAAATTTGATTTTGAAGTTGTGGGGGTTGGTGGGATTTATGATGGTTTTGGGAAAGTAATATGGATGTGATTGGGCTAGGGTTTATAGGGAATAGTGTATGGGGAAGTGTAAAGGTAAGAAGGAAGAAGTGTGGTAGGTAAAGATTCTGTGGGACCCACTGGTCCTGAGAGGCTAGGAATTTAAGAATCCTTGCCCTCTGCTTTGGCGTTGAACGCCTAGGGTCTGCTCCCTGGCTGGCGTTCAACTCCAGCAACACTCCATCCAGAGTGTTCTGTTTTCACTGCTGAATTTTTTTCTCTCTGTTCTGATTGCTTTACATGATCATGAACCTAAAAAAAATTAAAGAAAAATAAAATTAAGGAATTAAAAGAAATAGAAATAATTAATTAAGGTTGGGTTGCCTCTCAACAATGCTTCTTTAACGTCATTAGCTTGACAGTTAGCTCTTTACAGAGGTGAGTGTGGGCTCAGAATTTTGCCCTTTATAGTGAACTTTCTTCCTGTCTTCTCATGAATGAGCTCCACATGCTCTAGAGACAGGATACAACTCACTGTACGTGGTGTGACTGGTTTCTTGGTGAAGACAACTCTCATGCCAGGTATAAGGCCTTCAGTTGGGACTTTCTTGTCCCTCCAGCTTTTAGGTACTTTCTTCCTGGTACCTATGTTTTTAGATCTTGTTGATGGCTGCCCAACACCAAACTTAGAATTGATGTTTGGGGGCTTAGTAAAGCTCTGCATTGAATGAGAGGGTTGGAACACTAAATGTTGTACCACTGTCTCTTTCTTATTAGAGGGAGAATTGGGATTGGACATCTTGAACAAGATGTAGTCCTATCCTAGTTGGAAAATCATTTCTCCCTTTGCCACATTAATCATGGCTTTTGTAGTGGCTAGGAAAGATTTTCCGAGGATGATAGATTCATCCTCATCCTCTCTCCAATATCCAAGACTATGATGTTTGTAAGGATGTAGTGGTCTTCAACCTTCACTAAAACATCCTCTACTAAGCCATATGGCTTCTTCATTGACTTGCCTGTCATCTCTAGTGAGATATTTATAGCTTTTACCTCAAAGATTCCTAGCTTCTCCATTACAGAGAGTGGCATGAGGTTTATGCTTGACCTTAGGTCACATAGAGCCTTCTCAAAGGTCATAGTGCCTATGGTGCAAGGAATCAGGAAGTGTCCATGATTTGAAAGCTTCTGAGGTAGCTTCTGCTGAAGCAAAGCATTGAGTTCTTTAGAAAGCACTGAAGGTTCCTCCTCCAAAGGCTTTGTACCAAATAGCTTGGCATTCATCTTCATGATAGCTCCTAGGTACCGAGCAACTTGATCTTCCCTAGTGTCTTCATCCTCATCCGAGGATGAATAATCATCAAAACTCATGTACTGAAGGAGTGCATGCAAAGGAACCTCTAAGGTCTCTATATAAGCCTTGGCTTCCTTTAGTTCTTGGATAGGTATTTCTTGAGTGGGAAATTCGCTTATCTGAAATTCCTACCAATGATTTACATAAGTACCTCTATCCCTATTCTATTATTTATTATTCGAAAACACCATTATCAATTTATATCTGCCTAACTGAGATTTGCAAGGTGACCATAGCTTGCTTCATACCAACAATCTCCGTGGGATTCGACCCTTACTCACGTAAGGTATTACTTGGACGACCCAGTGCACTTGCTGGTTAGTTGTATCGAAGTTGTGACAATCATGAATTAAGATCAGAGCACCAAGCTTTGGAGCCATTACCAAGATTTGTTCGAGCCTGGAGATCACAATTTCATACACCAAGTTTTTGGCGCCGTTGCCGGGGATTGTTTGAGTTTGGACAACTGACGGTTCATCTTGTTGCTCAGATTAGGTAATTTTCTTTTTATTTTATTTTCAAAAATTTTTTCAAAAATATTTTCAAAAAAAAAAAATTTCTTTTATTTTCGAAAAATATAAAAATGTTTTCAAAAATTTTATTCAAGATTTTTAAGAATGAATTCTAGTGTTTCATGAAGCATGTTGAAGCCTGGATGGCTGTAAAGCCATGTCTAAATTTATTTGGACTGAGGCAGCAATTTGTTATCAAGATCAATATACTCTCGTGTTAAAGACTAGAAAGATTCAAACTTTAAGTTCTAGAATCATATCTTGTGATTTCTTATGAATCAAGTCATTAATTGAGATTTTAAAAATTCAAATCTTTTTCAAAAACTAACTTCTATCATATCTTTTCAAAAATATCTTCTTATCTTATCTTTTTCAAAAATATCTTTTCAAAATATCTTTTCTAACTTCCTAACTTCTTATCTTCTCAAAATTTGTTTCAACTAACTAACTAACTCTTTGTTTGTTTCTTAACTTTTTCAAAACCACCTAACTAATTCTCCCTTTCTAATTTTCGAAAATACCTCCCCCTTTTTCAAAAATTTCTTTTTTATTTACTAATTATTTTTATTTTTATTTTTATTTAAAAAAAATTTCGAAAAAAAATATACTAACAATTTTCAAAAACCAATTTTTAAAAATCACTAACCCTTTTTCAAAATAATTTTCGAAAATTATTCCTCCCCCATCTCATTCTATTTATTCATTCATATCCTAACATCTCATTTCATCTCTCTTCCATCCTCACAGTTGTGTTCCTTCCATTATATTACATTCTTTGTCTCCCCCTTTTCTTCCACTCACAAAGAGATCCCTATACTGTGGTATAAAGGATCTCTATTATTATTATCATTTTTCTGTCCATTCTTCCTTGTCATATGAGCAGGAGCAAGGATAAGAACNAGGCTCTGTGTGACCTTGGTTCAGGAATAAACCTCATGCCCCTCTCTGTAATAGAGAAACTGGGAATCTATGGGGTGCAATCTGCTAAGGAACAGAGCATAGTTCTGGCGCTGAACTCCCAGAATGGGAGCATCCTGGCGCTGAACGCCCAGAACAAGCATGGTTCTGGCGTTCAACGCCAGAAATGGCAGCAAAGGGGCGTTGAACGCCCAAAATGGGCACCAACCTGGCGCTGAACGCCCAGAGTTGTGTGCAAGGGCATTTTACATGCCTAAATTGGTGCAGGGATCTGTGGACCCCACAGGATCCCCACCTACCTCATCATCTCTCTTCCCATTCATGATCATCCCTTCTACTTTCCATTTACCACTCACATCCATACACCCACTACCTTCAAAAATTCAATAGGCTTATGGACAAGTAGAGGACGTGTTAGTAAATGTTGAAGGCCTTTACATCCCTGCTGATTTCATAGTCCTGGATACTGGAAAGGAAGAGGATGAATCCATCATCCTAGGAAGACCTTTCCTGGCCACAGCAAGGGCTGTGATTGATGTTGACAGAGGTGAAATAGTCCTTCAATGGAATGAGAACTCCCTTGTATTCAAAACTCAATGATCTCCCTCTTCAACCATGGAGAGGAAGCTTGAAAAGCTTCTCTCAAAGCAGAGTCAACCAGAGCCCCCATAAATCCGCCTGACTGAGATTTACAAGGTGACCATAGCTTGCTTCATACCAACAATCTCCGTGGGATTCGACCCTTACTCACGTAAGGTATTACTTGGACGACCCAGTGCACTTGCTGGTTAGTTGTATCGAAGTTGTGACAATCATGAATTAAGATCAGAGCACCAAGCTTTGGAGCCATTACCAGGATTTGTTCGAGCCTGGAGATCACAATTTCGTACACCAAGCACGCAGAGGGTGTGCCTTTATTGGCGTTCAACAGCAGCTCTGATGGCTCTTTGGGCGTTGAACACCCATGCTGTATATGCTTACTGGCATTAAACACCAGTTCCCTTACCATTTTGGGCATTGAACGCCCAGCAGGGATGTCCTGGCTGGTGTTCAACGCCAGCTTCCCTGCCTGTTGGGGTGTTGAACTCCCAGTGAGGGCTTCCTTAATGGCGTTCAACGCCAGAGTTCTTGCTTGTTTGGGCATTGAACGCCCAGCCATTGTTCCATGATAGGCGTTCAATGCCAGGTCCACTACCGGGATAGGTGTTGAACACCCAGTGAGGGCTTCCTCACTGGTGTTCAGCGCCAGGCTCTTAGCTAGATTGGGCATTGAACGCCCAGTAAGATCTTCCTCACTGGCATTCAATGGCTTCTCAGTCTCTCCAGATTTAGCCTTTGCCTCAGTGGTGATGGCCTTGCACTCTTCTCTTGGGTTTACCTCAGTGTTACTAGGAAGAGTGTCAGGAGGAGTCTCAGGGATCCTCTTGCTCAGTTGACCAACTTTTACCTCCAAATTTCTGATGGAGGACCTTGTTTCAGTTATGAAACTATGAGTGGTCCTAGAGAGGTTGGAGACTATAGTAACTAAGTCATAAAGGCTCTGCTTAGGAGTCACCATATTCCCTTGAGAGCATGGGAATGGTGGTCTATTGTTGAACCTATTCTGGTTCCTTCCACCTTGATTGTTATTGAAGCCTTGCTGAGACTTCTGTTGATCCTTTCATGAAAGGTTAAGATGATTCCTCCATGAAGGGTTGTAGGTGTTTTCATAGGGTTCTTCCATGTAATTTACGTCCTCCATGGTAGGTTGATCAGGATCATAAGCTTCTACTTTAGAAGAAGCTTCCTGAGTACTACCAGCTGCAGCTTGCATTCCAGTCAAATGTTGAGTGATCATATTGACCTCTTGTGTCAAGATCTTATTCTGAGTCAATATGGCATTTAGAGTATCAACTTCAAGAACTCCTTTCTTCTGAGAGACCCCATTGTTCACAGGATTTCTTTCAGAAGTGTATATAAACTGGTTGTTTGCAACCATTTCAATGAGTTCTCTTACTTCTGCAGGTATTTTCTTCAAGTAGAGTGATCCACCTGCAGAGCTGTCCAATGATATTTTGGACATCTCAGACAAACCATCATAGAAAACTCCTATGATAGACTATACTGAGAGCATGTTAGGAGGACACCTCTAGATCAGTTGCTTGTATCTTTCCCAAGCTTCATAGAGGGATTCACCTTCTCTTTGTCTGAAGGTTTGAACTTCCACTCTGATTTTGCTCATCCTTTGAGGTGGGAAAGAATTTAGCCAGGAAAGCATTGACCAGCTTTTCTCAAGAGTCTAGGCTCTCTTTTAGTTGAGAATCTAACCATATCTTAGCTTTGTCTCTTATAGCAAAAGGGAAAG
>NC_029789.2:102244333-102263705 GCF_000816755.2 Arachis ipaensis | reverse complement strand
GGAAAGAGCATAAGTTTGTAGACCTCAGGATTCACTCCATTGGTCTTAATAGTGTCTTAGATTTGTAAGAATTCAGCTAAAAACTGATGTGGATCTTCCATTGAAAGTCCATGGAACTTGCAATTCTGTTGTAGAAGAGAGACTAACTGAGGCTTAAGCTCAAAGTTGTTAGCTCCAATGGTAGGTAGTGAGATACTTCTGCCATAAAAGTCAGAAGTAGGCATGGTGAAGTCACCAAGAACCTTTCTTGCCTCTCCTTCTTGTTTGGCTATGTCTTCAGCTTCTTGTTCAAAATTTTCTAAAAGGTTTTTTCCGGAGTGTTGTGCTTTAATTTGTTGTAAGCTCCTCCTTAAAGTCCTTTCAAGTTCAGGATCAAGATTAAAGAGAGGTTCTTTATCCCTGTTCCTAGTCATAAACAAGAAAAGAAGAAACCAAGGATAGAACAGAATAGGAGCTCTATGTTCAAGAACAGAAGACTCCCTGTGAGATGTGAAAAAAGAAGAGGAAGAAGAATGAAGATAGAAGAAGGAGAAGAAAAATTCAAATAATAGAAGTAGAAAGGAGAAGAATTAGAAGTAGAAAAGATAAACAAGAATTAAAATGTTTTTGCTTTTGTTTTATTTATTTATGTAATTCAAAAATAAAGGTTAATTAATTAAAAGGAATTGAAATTTTAATTATGAATTTCGAAAAAGAAGAGAGAGAAATAGAGGAAGGATTTTCGAAAATTAGGAGAGAGAAGAATTAGTTAGGAAGTTTTGAAGAAGAAAAGAGAGAAGATAAGTAACTAATTAGAAAAGTTTTTAAAACAGGATAAGATAGAAGATTAGAAAATATTTGAATTTAAAATTTGAAATTTGAATTTGAAATTTTAAATTTTGAATTTTGAAAAAGTTAACAAGATAAGATAAAGATTTGAAAAAGATATGATTTTTGAAAAGGTTTGATTTTAAAATTTAAAATAAGATAAGATAAGATTTTTGAATTTTGAATTTTAAATTTTTCAATTTTAAAGAAAGATAAAAAGATAAGATAAGATTTTGAAAAGGATAAGATTTTTGAAAAGATTTGATTTTGAAAATTGAAAACTAAGATAAGATAGGATAAAAATTTAAAATTAAAATATGAATTTTTATTGATAATAGTAGAAGAGAATTTTCAAAAATAAGAGAAAAAATTAGTTAGGAAGTTTTGAAAAAGAAGAGAGAGAACATAAGTAATTAATTAAGAAAAAATTTGAAAATAAGATAAGATAGAAGATTAGAAAAGATTTGAATTTAAAAATATTTGAAAAAATCAACAAGATAAGATAAGAATTAAAAAGATTTGAAAAAGATTTAATTTTAAAATTTAGAAAAAGATAAGATAGAAAAGATAAGATAAGTTAGGTAAGATAAGATAAGATAAGGAAGTTAAGAAAAAGATAAGTTTTAAATTAAAAAGATTTGAAATTTAAAATTTGAATTTGAAAATTAAATTTTGAATTTTGAAATTTGAATTATTGAAGTTTGAAGTTTGCAATTTGAATTTTAAAATTTAAATTTTGAAATTTAAAATTTTAATTTTTGAAATTGAAACAAGATAAGATAAAGATTTGAAAAAGATTTGGATTTTGAAAAGGTTTAATTTTTAAAATTTGAAATTTAAAATTTTGAAACTTGAAATTGAATTTTAAAATTTTAATTTGAAATTCGATAAGATAAGATTTTTGAATTTTAAAGAAAGATGAAAAAGATAAGATAAGATTTTGAAAAAGATAAGATTTTTGAAAAGATTTGAATTATGAAAATTAAAACTAAGATAAGATAAGATAATAATTTGAAATTAAAATTTGAATTTTTAATGTAATTTTCAAAAATTTAATTAAAATAAAGATAGAAAAGAAATTTTGTTTGATTTTTTAATTTAATGAGGAAAGAGAAAAACAACAAAGAGACACCAAACTTAAAAATTTTAAGATCAAAACAAAAGAAAAACAAGAACACTTTGAAGATCAAGAAGAACACCAAGAACAAAACTCAAAAAATTCAAAGAACACAAGAACATGCAAAAGACACCAAATTTAAAAATTTTGAAAACCAAAGAGAAAATTTTCAAAAAATTAAAGAAAAGACACAAGAAGACTGATGCACCACTATTTCGTGGTACATCTTGTGCTTAATTGAGTGGATTTTATCCACTATTCTCACACTTATTCATGTAAATTGCATGTTTTACATTTTCCTTCCTGATTTTGTGCTATGATTGAAAACATGTTTCTTTGGTCATAATTTAGCTAATTTTAATCCTCTCTTATTACCATTCGATGCCATGATATGTGTGTTAAGTGTTTTCAGAGATTACAGGGTAGGAATGGCTTAGAGGATGGAAAGGAAGCATGCAAAAGTGGAAGGAATACAAGAAATTGAAGGAACTGCAAAGTTGTCAGCCCTGACCTCTTTGCATTCAATCAATTATAACTTAAGCTACAGAGGTCCAATTGAGGCGGTTCTAGTTGCGTTGGAAAGCTAACATCCGGAGCTTCAAAATGATATATAATTTGCCATAGTGGCCATGCAGCTAGGTGACGCGCACGTGCACCTGGCGCGTATGCGCGACATGCGCGACATACTGCCACTGCAGAAATCGCTGGGGGCAATTTCTGGGCTGTTTTTGACCAAGTTTTTGGCCCAGAAAACACAGATTAGAGGCTGCAGAGTGGAGGAATCAAACAAGACTTCTCATTATTCACAATTTAAGTTTTAGATGTAGTTTCTAGAGAGAGAGGCTCTCTCCTCTCTCTAGGTTTTAGGATTTAGGATTTCTTCTTTCAATTTCTTCTCAAATCCAGGTTCAATGTTCCTTTAATTTAATTTCTCATCTACTTTTATTTATTCTAGCACTCTAGTTTATTTATTTTTCCAATTTGGTTTATGAACTCAATGTTAGACTTGATTTTCTATATTAATGCAATTTGAGGTATTTCAGATTTATGATTTTAATTTAGCTTTTTACATTCTTAGCTTGAATTGATTAATTGGAGACTCTTGAGTTATCAAACTCCTTTGTTGATTGATAATTAGAATTCGCTGATTGATTTGGATCCCTCTAAAGCTAGTCTTTTTTTAGGAGTTGACTAGGACTTGAGGAATCAAATTAATTAGTCCACTTGACTTTTCTTTATTTAGTAAGGGTTAACAAAGTGGGAGTAATGAACAATTCTCATCACAATTGATAAGGATAACTACGATAGGACGTCCAGTTCTCATACCTTGCTAAGAGCTTTATTAGTTATTAATTTAATTCTTGCAATTTACTTTTTCGTGTTCCTTATTTCAAAAACCCCAAAAAGATAATCTTCCATAACCAATAATAAATACACCTCCCTGCAATTCCTTGAGAGACAACTCGATGTTTGAATATTTCGGTTATTAATTTTATTAGGTTTGCCTTAGTGACAAACAATTTTTTGTACGAAAGGATTCTTTGTTGGTTTAGAAACTATACTTGCAACGGGAACTTATTTGTGAAATTCTTTACTAGCAAAAATCTGTTCGTCAAAGACACCAAACTTAAAGATTGACACAAGATTTAACAAAAGAAACTATTTTTGAAATTTTTTTGAAAGAAAGACTCAAAAAATTTGAAAATTCAACCAAGAAAACAAACAAAAGACTCAAACAAAAAACTTAGATTAAACAAAGAAAAGAAAAATTTTTTTTTGAAAAGGGTTTTGATTTTTCGAAAATAGAAAAATAAAATAAAAGACTCTAACAAAATTAGAGACAATACCTGATCTAGGGAACAAGATAATCCGTCAGTTGTCCAAACTCGAACAATTCCCGGTAACGGTGCCAAAAACTTGGTGCACGAATCCCTATGCTTCGTACAACTGAACCAGCAAGTGCACTAGGTTGTCCAAGTAATACCTGAGCGAGTCAGGGTCGATCCCACGAGGATTGTGGTTTGAAGCAAACTATGGTCATCTTGCAGATCTTAGTCAGGCGGATAGAAGAGTTGTTGGATTTATGATATCTAAACTAGGTTGATATGTTTAATTACGTAAAAAGAAAAAGGATAATTAGAACTCAGAAGTCATGTAAACTATGATAAGAAGGTGGTTAAGGGTTGGAGATGCTTTGTCCTTTTGGATTAACTCTGGTATTACTATCTTCTTCAATTGTGAATGATTTCTTCTATGGCAGCCTGCATGTGATTGACGCTGGTTTGAGCAGCCGCCAATACTCCTCCAGATCTGAACCCCACGATTAGCGTGGATCCATTTTGATTGAGGGTGAAGCTCCTGCCGTACATTCTCCTTGATGATCCTACTCAAAATACCACAGACAAGGTCAGATCTTCCCGATCAGAGAATGCTGTGCCTTTGGGTTTTAGCCTCTACCACAGAGACCCTAATCTCCCCACACTTCGGCTGAACTGGTGTCTTGAGAAGTCCCAAACGAAGTCGTGGATTAGCCATCTAAGAGATGTATAATCAAGCTGGTGGTTCATCATTATCCGATGAAAGACTCACTCTAAACACAAGTAGAATGTGATAACCTTAGGCAAGTTCAATACATTTATATTGATAAAGAACGAAGATACATCTTAGAATAGAGAATCACACCCCAGTTGAGAAAGAACAGTAGTACTTTTATTAATCCATAAAACTCAACGGGGCTCCTCCCCTCAACCTAGAAGGTTTAGAAACTCATACGGATAGAAAATACAATGATAAAAACGTGTAAAGTGTCAAAAGGTGGAAGCAGATCCTAAACAAGGTTGATCTTCTACTTTAAATACTAAACTAATGACTGGTAAGGGTAAAATAGTCTTTTAGTGCTAAAATCCTTGGGCTGAGTTTTGATGAGATCCACGTGCTAGGAGGCCTCTAGGGCATTAAATGCTGGCTAGATTGTCCTATTTGGGCATTTGGACGCTGGTCTCTTCTCCTTGTGCATTGGACGCCTAGAATTGGGCAGAAGGCTGGTGTTGGATGCTAGTTTTGAGCCTTCTAATGTGAAGCAAAGTATAGACTATTATATATTGCAGGAAAGCTCTAGACGTCAGCTTTCTGTAGCCATTGAGAACGCTTCATTTTGACTTTTGTAGCTCTACAAAAGCTCTTTCGAGTGCAAGGATGTCAGATCCGAACAGCATCTGCAGTGCTTTCTCTGTCTCTGAATCAGACTTTTGCTCCAGCTCCTCAATTCAGCCAGAAAATACCTGAAATTGTACAAAAACACAAAAAATCAAAGTAGAATAAAAAATGTGAATTTTATACTAAAACCTATAAAAACTTAAACAAACATGCTAAAAACCATATGAAAATGATGCCAAAAAGCGTATAAAATATCCGCTTATCACTACTCTAAAATATCTCCTTACCAAGCAAGATTCTAAGCCCAGACTTATAAGATGAGTGTTACTCCTACAAGAGTTTGATATAGAAATTAGAGACAGAAAGCGGACAGAAAATCAAGTGGCTGACCACTTATCTCGGATTGAACCAGTAGCAGGGGATTCTCTTTCCTCCAATGACATATTCGAAACCTTTCCAGATGAGCAGCTCTTTTTCATTCGGACAGCACCATAGTTTACAGACATTGCAAATTACAAAGCTATAAGATTCATTCCTAAAGAGTACAATAGTCAGCAAGCTCGAAAACTCATGCATGATGTAAAGTACTACTTGTAGGATGAACCATATCTCTTTAAGAGATGCTCGGATGGGATTGATAAACCATTATTTTATGGTTTATATTGTGTTTAATTGTGTGGTTTTATCAAATCTTTACCCACTTATTCATTAAATTAGCATGTATTTACAATTCCTTCCCAAAATTACTCCATGGTTGAAAACTTACTTCCTAGAGACTTTTAATTATGTATTTTAATTCTCCTTTATTTCATTCGATGCCGTGATCCGTGTGTTAAGTGTTTCAAGCTTTATAGGGCATGAATGACTTGGAGATTGGAAAGGAGGCTTGCAAAAATGGAAGGAACACAAGAAGTTAAGGAGATGACCAGCGAGAAGTGACGCGGACGCATGACTCACGCAACTGCGCGAAACAGAGGAAAATACAGTGACGCGCTTGCGTGCATGACGCAAACGCATGAATTGGAAACTGCACAAGTGACGCGAATGCATGGACGACGTGAATGCGTGGCAAGGCAAAATACTGGATGACGCGAAGGCATGGATGACGCGATCGCTTGACGTGCGCGATCTGCGGAATCTGCAGAATTCGCTGGGGGCAATTTTGGGCCTTGTTTTGACCCAGTTTTTGGCCCAGAAAAGCATATTAGAGCCAGGAAACATGCAGAGACCAGAGGATGACATTCATTCCGCATAATTCTAGTTTTAGATCTGATTTTTACTCCTCCTCTAGGTTTTCTCTCTACACATTCATAGTTCTTAGGATTTTGATTTTTATTGCTTTGTGGATCAGGATATAGAGAAGAGTTATTACCTCCGTCAAGACTTCATCATTCTAGTTTGTTTCCTTACTTGTCACTTACTCTTTCATATCCTTGATTTATTCAGAGTTACTATTGGATTATTTTTAGAATTTATTAATACAAGAACTATCTTTATTTTTAATTGGTCTCTTTGATTATTATTATTTATCATGTCTTTCTTTACTTTCCTTTCTTATTTTGTGAAGTTTACATTCATAATGAGCGAGTAGTTCCATAACTTGATTTGGAGTTGATTGAAAGGAGGACCTTGAGTTGGAATGCTCAAGAGTAAAATTATAATTGGGTTTATCGTTGGGTCGCCCTCTAGTCACTGACACTAGTCCTTCCCAAGGGAGAGGATTAGAACTTGTGAATAGAAACTGACCTCTAACTTGCTTGACTTTCCTTTATCTGGTAAGGGATAACTGAGCAGAACAACCTTCAATTATCAATTGATCTTGGGAGAACTCCAACAAGGATAGGACTTCCGACTAATTTACTCCCAGTTAAGGTTTTTATTTAAATTACATAAATTCTCTGATTTAATTTCCTATTTATCAACTCAAACCATTTTAGAAAACATCTGATTAATAAAATAGCACGTCTCTCTGCAACTCGTTGGGAGACGACCTGGGATTCATACTCCCAGTATTTTAATTCTAATTCTGTGACAACCCTTCTAAATTGATAAACAGATTTTTTGTTGGTTAAGAACTATACTTGCAATGTATCTCTTATAATAATTTATTAACTCGCCAATTTCCGCCACGTCAATTTTTGGCGCCGTTGCCGGGGAGTTGCAATAGAGTGCTAACTTATTGATTGGAATTTATTTATTTGCATTTTATTTTATTTTTGCTATTATGAGCTGCATGTTTCTTTCATTAAATGACGCGTTCACTTCCTGATCCAAGCTTGCGAGTATTTGATCCTGATATTGAAAGAACTATTTCACGTATAAGGCAAGCTCGGCGTCGGTTAGCCCTCCGTGAGGGCGAATCTGAAACGTCACGTAAGGAAGAAACAAGCTCCCTTTCTACTGATTTGGTTGATTTACGTGCAGGTGACATGGCAGCACCTACGAGAGTTACTATCCAGGAGGCTAGAGCCCCTGGTTTTATAATACAACCGTTTCAAGCGCATCACCCAGCGGTGGCTACATATTTTGAAATAAAGATTGCACTACTCAACTTGATGCCTAAGTTTCATGGCTTACCTACTCAATAGCCTATCAAGCACTTTAGGGATTTCCAAGCAGCCTGTTCTACTGTCAGGCGTGATGGTGCAGATGAAACTTCTATTCTGTTAAAAGCCTTCTCATTCTCTCTTGAGGGAAAGGCGAGAGAGTGGTACTACACTCAACCCGCAGCAACTGTTTCTGACTGGGATACGCTTAGAAGAGAATTTTTGGAAAAATTATTTCCAGCTGAAGTTACTGATAAACTGAGGAAAGACATTTCCATGATTGTTCAGGACGAATCCGAGACTCTCTACGAATACTGGGAGCGCTTCCACAATCTTCTGGAAGCATGTCCCCACCATATGATTGACAAGATAGTGTTGCTCGGCTACGTCACACAGGGCATGAGGCCCCAAGATAAGACCACATTGGAAAGTGCTAGCAATGGGTCTATGAAAAAGTACAAGACCACTGATGAGGCATGGCAATTGATCAGCGACTTAGCTGAATCTACTCGGAATCACAGGCAGAAACAAAGCCGGTCAAAAGTTCTTGCAGAGGTATCTTCTAGCAAGGAGACTACTTCTCTGACTCAGAGTATATGTGAAATGACCAACTTACTAAAGCAGATGCAGTTGAGTCAACAACAAGTGCAGCAGAGCCAACAATTAGTCCCACAGAGAGTGTGCGAGATCTGTGCTGATTATAGCCATTATACTGATGAATGTCTGCAGCTCCAGTAGGAAGACAACACTGTGGCAGCCACTCATAACTTCTATGACCACCCCAACCAAGGATACAATCAAGGTGGCAGCTACAACCATGGATGGCAGGACAATTCCAACCAAGGTTGGAGAGATAATTCTAACCAGAGTTGGAGGGACAACAATAACAGAGGAGGCAGAGACAAACAAGGAAATCAGAGGTGGAATAATAACAATAACAGGCAGCAGAACCAGAACCAGCCTTACAGAGCACCTCACCTGAGGCAATCCCAAGGAGCACAGCACAACCAACAACAAGTTCCGTAGATCACTCAATCTAATTCCTCTCCGAGTGACGAGGCGATTCAATCCATTGCGCAAGGACGAATGAACATGGAAAGTTCACTTAACGGTCTAACATCCGCTATACAATCTCTCATCTCTCAGCTGGGATCATCCAATACTTCAAACACTCAACATGCAAGCTCCAGTGGAATTCCTTCTCAACCCTTACCCAATCCAAAGGGTGGCATCAATGCCATCACCCTAAGGTCTGGAACCACACTACAAGAGAGGAATCAAGAGGAGCCAATCCCAACCGAACACGCCTCAGCTGAAGAGGTGGTGGAAGTAGAGGATGCTGAAGAGGAAGAGGACATACAAGACATGGTTGAAGAAGAAGAAGCTCAACCACAGAAAAAAGCACCAAAGGATGCAGACGCTGCAGAAAATGCCCTTCCTATTCCATTTCCACAAATTGCGAGGAAGCCCAGGAAGCAGATGGAACTTGATCCCAAAATGGTAGAAATATTCAAAAAGGTTGAGGTAACTGTTCCCTTTTTGATGTTATTCAGCAGGTACCTAAATACGCAAAGTTTCTAAATGATTTATGTATACATAAAGACAAAATTAATGAATTAGAAACTATTCCTTTAGGTAGTTCTATATCTGCTTTAATGAGAGGTATACCTGAAAAGTGTAGTGATCCAGGTCCATGTATGGTTAATTGTACTATTGGTGGTGTGATATTTTCTGACTGCATGTGTGATTTAGGAGCATGTGTTAGTATAATGCCTTTGTCTATATATGATACTTTGAGGCTCCCTCCCTTAAAAAGGTTGGCAGCTCGTTTTGTGTTAGCAGATAAAAGCATTATTACAGTTGTTGGAATTGCTGAAGATATGTTAGTGAGCATTAAGGGGCTCACATTTCCCATTGACTTCTATATCCTGGAAATGCCCCCTAATGACTTAGGAAGGCCATCATCAATCCTACTTTGAAGACTGTTCCTGAAGACTTCAAAGTTCAAGCTGGACGCATTTTCCGGAACTTATTCTTTTGAAATAGATGGCAGAATAGTGAAATTCAGTTTAAATGGAGCTATGAAGCACCCTTCGGATGATCATTCTATCTCTCAGTGTGACATCATAGATGAAACCGTGGCTGAAGTTCACCAGGAGAAATTAGAAGAGAAGTACATAGGACAAGGTCCAAGTGTGGGGACATTCTCGGAGGACAATGAGAGCACTTCACCATTATCACCAGCTCCGGATGATCCAGAGCCTGGCCATGAGCAGAAATTAGAATTAAAGCCCCTCCCTCCACACCTCAAGTATGCTTACCTTGAGGACAAGCAGAAGTTTCCAGTTATTATTGCAAGGGAACTCACTTCCCAACAAGAAGAACAGCTACTCAGTGTGCTGAGGAAACACAAGAAAGCAATTGGATGGAGCCTGGCGGATATAGTAGGCATCAGCCCTCAAGTTTGTGAGCACAAAATATTCCTAGAAGAGGGAGAAAAGCCCGTCTGTCAACCTCAGAGAAGACTAAATCCCACCATCTTAGAAGTTGTCAAGAAAGAAGTGACCAGGCTACTTGAAGCAGATATCATTTACCCCATCTCAGATAGCGGATGGGTCAGTCCAGTACAAGTGGTGCTCAAGAAGTCTGGAATCACAACAGTAAGAAATGAGCATGGAGAGCTTCTGACAACTAGAGTGCAGAATTCATGGAGAGTTTGCATTGACTATAGGCGTCTCAACCAAGCCACTCGCAAGGATCATTACCCCTTGCCATTCATTGATCAGATGCTTGATCGCCTGTCAGGTAAATCCCATTATTACTTTTTAGATGGTTATACAGGCTATTTTCAAATCCATATAGCTCCTGAAGATCAGGAAAAGACTACTTTTACATGTCCTTTTGGCACTTATGCTTATAAGAGAATGCCCTTTGGCTTGTACAATGCACCAGCTACTTTCCAAAGGTGCATGATGAGTCTTTTCTCTGACCTTATTGAGGACTGTATGGAGGTTTTTATGGATGACTTTAGCGTTTATGGTGATTCATTTAGCCATTGTTTAGATAGTTTATCTAGAGTATTAGATAGATGTGTCAGTACAAACCTTGTATTGAATTTTGAAAAATGTCACTTTATGGTAAAACAAGGGATTGTACTGGGACATGTTGTGTCTAATACTGGCATTTCTGTAGATCCAGCAAAGGTGGATGTTATTTCTAGTTTACCTTACCCCTCCTCTGTGAGGGAAGTCCGTTCGTTCCTTCGCCATGCAGGTTTTTACCAGAGATTCATTAAGGACATTAGTAAGGTAGCACTACCCTTATCCAGACTACTGTAGAAAGATATTGAGTTTGAGTTCAGTGAGGATTGCAAACAAGCGTTTGATAAGCTGAAGACCGCCCTGACTCAAGCTCCAATTGTGAGAGCTTCCAACCATTTAAAATCATGTGCGATGCTTCCAACCATGCAGTAGGAGTAGCGCTAGCTCAGCGTGAAGGTAAGGATCCTTTTGTAATTGCTTATGCGTCTAAGACTTTAGACACTGCTCAGTCTAATTACACTACTTCTGAGAAAGAGCTTCTTGCTATTGTTTTTGCTTTGGATAAATTCCGAGCCTATTTACTTGGTGCTAAAGTAGTAGTGTACTCAGACCACGCAGCTCTAAAGTATTTATTAGCTAAAAAGAAGTCGAAACCAAGGCTTATACGTTGGATACTGCTACTTGGTGCACGAATTGTGAATCACACTTTTCACAACTCGTACCACTAACCAGCAAGTGCACTGGGTCGTCCAAGTAATACCTTATGTGAGTAAGGGTCGATCCCACAGAGATTGTTGGTTTGAAGCAATCTATGGTTATCTTGTAAATCTTAGTCAGGAAATCAATTATAATTATCAGTATGAATTGCGAAGAATAAAAGAGCATGGATTAAATACTTGTTCTGCAGTAATGGAGAATATGTTGAAGTTTTGGAGATGCTTTGTCTTTTGAATCTCTGCTTTCTCCCTGTCTTCTTCTTCACGCACGCAAGGTTCCTCCTATGGCAAGCTGTGTGTTGGTGGATTACCGTTGTCAATGGCTACCATCCATCTTCTCAGTGAAAAAGGTCCAGGTGCGCTGTCACCGCACGGCTAATCATCTGGCGGTTCCCACTCATGATGGAATAGGATCCATTGATCCTTTTGCGTCTATCACTACGCCCAGCCCTTGTGAGTTTGAAGCTCGTCACAGTCATTCAATCCCTGAATCCTACTCGGAATACCACAGACAAGGTTTAGACTTTTCGGATTCTCAAGAATGCTGCCAATGGATTCTAGCTTATACCACGAAGATTCTGATTAAGGAATCCAAGAGATATTCATTCAATTGAAGGTAGAACGGAGGTGGTTGTCAGGCATGCGTATATAGGTTGAGGATGATGATGAGTGTCACGGATCATCACATCCATCATATTGACGTGCGAATGAACATCTTAGATAGAAATAAGCGTGTTTGAATAGAAAACAGGAATAATTACATTAATTCATCGAGACACAGTAGAGCTCCTCACCCCAACAATGGAGTTTAGAGAATCATGCCGTCAAAGAGTACAAAGTTCAGATCTAAAATGTCATGAGATACAAAATAAATCTCTAAAAGTTGTTTAAATACTAAACTAGTAACCTAGGTTTACAGAAAATGAGTAAACTAAGATAGATAGTGCAGAAATCCACTTCTGGGGCCCACTTGGTGTGTGCTGGGGCTGAGACTTGAGCTTTACACGTGCTTAGGCTGTTTCTGGAGTTAAACGCCAGGTTGTAACCTGTTTTGGGCGTTTAACTCCAACTTGTAACCTGTTTCTGGCGTTTAACGCCAGACTGCAACATGGAACTGGCGTTGAACGCCAGTTTACGTCGTCTATCCTTGAGCAAATGGAATATTATATATTGCTGGAAAGCCCTGGATGTCTACTTTCCAACGCAATTGAGAACGTGCCATTTGGACTCTTGTAGCTCCAGAACATCCATTTCGAGTGCAGGGAGGTCAGAATCCAACAGCATCTGCAGTCCTTTTTCAGCCTGAATCAGATTTTTGCTCAGCTCCCTCAATTTCAGCCAAAAATTACCTAAAATCACAGAAAAACACACAAACTCATAGTAAAGTCCAGAAATGTGATTTTTATTTAAAAACTAATAAAAATATAATAAAAAGTGACTAAAACATATTAAAAACTACCTAAAAACAATGCCAAAAAGCGTATAAATTATCCGCTCAGCACAACACCAAACTTAAATTGTTGCTTGTCCCCAAGCAACTAAAAATCAAATAGGATAAAAAGAATAGAATATACTATAAATTCCAAAATATCAATGAAACTTAGCTCCAATCAGATGAGCGGGACTTGTAGCTTTTTGCCTCTTGAATAGTTTTGGCATCTCACTTTATCCATTGAGGTTCAGAATGATTGGCATCTATAGGAACTTAGAATTCAGATAGTGTTATTGATTCTCCTAGTTCAGTATGTTGATTCTTGAACACAGCTACTTTATGAGTCTTGGTCGTGGTCCTAAGCACTTTGTTTTCCAGTATTACCACCGGATACATAAATGCCACAGACACATAACTGGGTGAACCTTTTCAGATTGTGACTCATTTTTGCTAGAGACCTCAGTTAGAGGTGCCTAGAACTCTTAAGCACACTCTTTTTACTTTAGACCACGACTTTAACCGCTCAGTCTCAAGCTTTTCACTTGACACCTTCACGCCACAAGCACATGGTTAGGGACAGCTTGGTTTAGCCGCTTAGGCCAGGATTTTATTCCTTTGGGCCTTCCTATCCATTAATGCTCAAAGCCTTAGATCCTTTTTATTACCCTTGCCTTTCGGTTTTAAGGGCTATTGGCTTTTTGCTCTTGCCTTTTGGTTTAAAGAGCTTTTGGCTTTTTCTGCTTGCTTTTTCTTTTTCTTTCTCATTTTTTTTGCTATTTTTTTTCTTTTTTTTTCTGCACGCTTTTGTATTCACTGTTTTTTCTTGCTTCAAGAATCATTTTTATGATTTTTCAGATTATCAAATAACATTTCTCCTTTTTTCCTTATTCTTCAAGAGCCAACATATTTAACATTCATAAACAACAACTTCAAAAGACATATGCACTATTCAAGCATTCATTCAGAAAACAAAAAGTATTGTCACCACATCAAAATAATTAAACTAGTTTCAAGGATGAATTCGATACCCTGTACTTCTTGTTCTTTTGTTTTTAAAACATTTTTCATTTAAGAGAGGTGATGGATTCATAGGACATTCATAGCTTTAAGACATGGACACTTAAACACTAATGATCATATAGTAAAGACACAAACATAAATAAAACATAAAGCATGGAAACCAAAAACAGAAAACAAATAGACAAGGAGATTAAGGAATGAGTCCACCTTAGTGAGGGTGGCGTCTTCCTCTTCTTGAAGGACCAATGGTGCTTTTGAGCTCCTCTATGTCTCTTCCTTGTCTTTGTTGCTCCTCCCTCATAGCTCTTTGATCTTTTCTAATTTCATGGAGGATGATGGAATGCTCTTGGTGCTCCACCCTTAGTTGTCCCATATTGGAACTTAATTCTCCTAGGGAGGTGTTGATTTGCTCCCAATAGTTTTGTGGAGGAAAGTGCATCCCTTGAGGCATCAAAGGGATTTCATGGTGGGAGATTTCCTCATGCTCTTGTTGAGGTCCATGATCTCTTGTTTGCTCCATCCTTTTCTTAGTGATGGGCTTGTCCTCTTCAATGAGAATGTCTCTGGCCTTAGGTACCCTAGATGGTTATGGAAAAACAAAAAGCAATGCTTTCACCACACCAAACTTAGAAGGTTTGCTCATCCTCGAGCAAAAGAAGAAAGAAGTGAGTATAAGAAGAAGAAAATAGAGGAGATGGAGGTGTGTGAATGGTTCAGTCAAGGGGGTTTTATGTGTTTATGATGTGTGAAAAGGAAGGAGTGATGGTTTGAATTTAAGTGGGTGGGTGTAGGTGGGTTGTATGATGGTTTTGGAGGAGTAATGGAGGTGATTGGTGGAGGTTAATTCAGGAAGAATGTTATGAAAAGTTGTGAAGATGAGAGAAGAAGTAGTAGGGATCCTGTGGGGTCCACAGATTCAGTGGGGCCAAGGACTTAACGTCCCTACTCCAATTAGGCGTGTAAAACGCCCTTGCTGTGCAATCCTGGCATTTAACGCCAGACTGCTGCCTGTTTCTGGCGTTAAACGCCCAAATGTAGCTTTTTTCTGGCGTTTAACGCCAGGCAGATGCTTGTTTCTGGCGTTAAACGCCAGCTTGGTGCCTGTTTCTGGCATTAAACGCCAGACAGATGCTTGTTTCTGGCGTTTAAACGCCAGACTGCTCTCCTTCAGGGTGTGCTATTTTCAATGCTATTTTTCATTCTGTTTTTTATTTTTCAGTAGTTTTTGTGACTTCACATGATCATCAACCTATAGAAAACATAAAATAGCAATGGAAACTAAGTAGATATAGTTAAATAACATTTGGTTGCCTCCCAACAAGCGCTTCTTTATTGTCTTTAGCTGGACCTTGCTGATCTTTTAATCTAGCCTCAGCCTTGAGCACTCTTGCTCAATATTGCCTTCAAGATAATGCTTGATTCTCTGTCCATTAACAATGAACTTCTTA
Organism: Arachis ipaensis; assembly: GCF_000816755.2. Lineage (NCBI taxonomy): Eukaryota > Viridiplantae > Streptophyta > Magnoliopsida > Fabales > Fabaceae > Arachis > Arachis ipaensis. Next base: position 102,248,422 of record NC_029789.2, on the reverse strand, counting down.
TCAGAATCAATGTCTTGAAGCTCCACATAGCCATATGGTGACACACTTGTAATCACATATGGTCCCCTCCACCGGGATTTCAGTTTCCTGGGGAATAGCCTGAGCCCAGAGTTAAACAACAGAACTTTTTGTCCTGGTTCAAAGACTCTAGATGGCAGCTTTCTGTCATGCCATCTTTTTGCTTTCTCTTTGTAAACCTTGGCATTTTTGAAAGTAGTGAGTCTAAATTCCTCTAGCTCATTCAGCTGGAGCAATCTTCTTTCTCTAGCTAATTTGGCATCAAAGTTTAGGAATTTGGTTCCCCAGTAGGCCTTATGCTTCAGTTCCACGGGCAGATGACAGGCCTTACCATACACAAGCTGCTATGGAGAGGTCCCTATATGAGTCTTGAATACTGTTCTGTAAGCCCACGAGCATCATCCAAGCTTCTCGCCCAATCCTTTCTACGGGTACTTACAGTCCATTCCAGGATTCTTTTTAGTTCTCTATTAGAGACTTCAGCTTGCCCGTTTGTCTATGGATGATATGGAGTTGCCACCTTATGACTAATTCCATACCGGACCATAGCAGAGTAAAGCTATTTGTTGCAGAAGTGAGTGCCCCCATCACTAATTAGTGCTCTAGGGACACCAAACCTGCTGAAGATATGTTTCTGGAGGAACTTCAGCACTGTCTTAGTATCATTAGTGGGTGTGTCAATGGTCTCTACCCATTTGGATACATAGTCAATTGCAACCAGAATATAAGTGTTTGAGTATGATGGTGGGAAAGACCCCATGAAGTCAATACCCCATACATCAAATAGCTCAATCTCCAAGATTCCTTGTTGAGGCATGGCGTAACCATGAGGCAGATTACCAGCTCTCTGGCAACTGTCACAATTATGTACAAACTTTTGGGAATCTCTATAGAGGGTAGGCCAGTAGAAGCCACATTGGAGGACCTTGGTGGCTGTTCGCTCACCTCCGAAATGGCCTCCATATTGTGACCCATGGCAATGCCATAAGATCTTCTGTGCTTCTTCTCTAGGCACACACCTTCGGATTATTCCGTCTGCACATCTCTTAAAGAGATAGGGTTTATCCCACAAGTAGTACTTTGCATCAGTAATTAATTTTTTCTTTTGTTGCCTGCTGTACTCCTTGGGTATGAACCTTGCAGCATTATAGTTTGCAATATCTACAAACCATGGTGTTTCCTGAATGGCAAACAAATGCTCATCCGGAAAGGTCTCAGAGATCTCAATAGAGGGGGGAAACTCCCCTTCTACTGGTTCTATCCAGGACAGATGATCAGCCACTTGGTTCTCTGTCCCTTTTCTGTCTCTTATTTCTATATCAAACTCTTGCAGAAGCAACACCCATCTTATGAGCCTGGGTTTTGAATCCTGCTTTGTGAGTGGATATTTAAGAGCAGTATGATCAGTGTACACAATCACTTTTGATCCAACTGAGTATAATCTAAACTTGTCATAGGCATAAACCACTGCAAGCAATTTTTTTTCTGTGGTTGTGTAATTTTTTTGGGCATCATTTAAAACACGGTTAGCATAATAAATGACATGCAGAAGCTTGTCATGCCTCTGCCTCAGTACTGCACCAATGGCATGGTCACTGGCATCACACATTAGTTCAAATGGTAATGTCCAGTCTGGTGCAGAAATAACTGGTGCTGTGACCAGCTTAGCTTTCAGAGTCTCAAACGCTTGCAAACACTCTGTGTCAAACACAAATGGCGTGTCAGCAGCTAGCAGATTGCTCAGGGGTTTTGCAATTTTTGAAAAATTCTTTATAAACCTCCTGTAGAATTCTGCATGCCCCAGAAAGCTTCTGATTGCCTTAACATTAGCAGGTGGTGGTAATTTTTCAATTACTTCCACTTTAGCTTGATCCACCTCTATCCCCTTGTTTGAAATGTTATGCCCAAGGACAATTCCTTCAGTCACCATAAAGTGACATTTTTCCCAGTTTAAAACTAGGTGGGTCTCTTGGCATCTTTTTAGAACAAGTGCTAAATGGTCAAGGCAGGAGCTGAATGAGTCTCCAAATACTGAAAAGTCATCCATGAAGACTTCCAGAAATTTCTCTACCATATCAGAGAAGATAGAGAGCATGCACCTCTAAAAGGTTGCAGGTGCATTACACAGACCAAAAGGCAGTGCTTCCTCTTCCAGTGGATTTAAAGCAGAGCTTATGATCACTAGAAAAGTGTCACCTTCTCCCAGAAATGCATATTTCAAGGATGGTGGTAATGGCTTGAGCTCAGGTTTAGGAGGTTTCTCCTCTTCCTAAGGAAGTCTTAGAGGCTCTTTCAATTCCTCTGAACCCTCTAAATCAGGCTGAACATCTTTAAAGATGTCTTCCAGCTCTGATTCGAGACTCTCAGCCATGTTGACCTCCTCTACCAAAGAGTCAATGAGATCAACTTTTATGCAGTCTTTTGGTGTGTCTGGATGCTGCATGGCTTTGACAGTATTCAACTTAAACTCATCCTCATTGACTCTCAGGGTTACTTCCCCTTTTTGGACATCAATGAGAGTTTGTCTAGTTGCTAGGAAAGGTCTTCCTAGAATGAGAGTAGCACTTTTGTGCTCCTCCATTTCCAGCACTACAAAGTCAGTGGGAAAGGCGAATGGCCCAACCCTGACAATCATGTCCTGAATCACGCCTGATGGGTATTTAATGGAGCCATCAGCAAGTTGGAGACATATCCGGGTTGGTTTAACTTCTTCAGTTAAACCAAGCTTTCTGATAGTGGATGCAGGTATTAGGTTGATGCTTGCCCCAAGATCACATAAAGCTGTCTTGGTGCAATTACCCTTTAATATGCATAGTATTAGAAAGCTTCTGGGATCTTTAAGCTTTTCTGGAAAGCTTTTCAGAATGACTGCACTGCATTCTTCAGTGAGGAGAACTCTTTCAGTTTCTCTCCAATCCTTCCTATGACTCAAGATCTCCTTCATGAACTTGGCATAAGAAGGTATTTGCTTAAGTGCCTCTGCAAACAGAATCTTTATTTCAAGAGTCCTGAGATAATCTGCAAAGCGAGCAAATTGCTTATCCTGCTCCTCTTGGCAAAGTTTTTGAGGATAAGGTATCTTGGCTTTATATTCCTCAACCTTAGTTGCTGCAGGTTTATTTCCTACAGAGGTGGTTGGAGAAGCCTTTTTAGAAGGGTTGTTATCAGCACTTGTGTGTGTCTTATCCCTCACTGGCATTTGAATGCCAGGGTTAGAAGCTGGAGTAGCATTGGACGCCAACTCCTTACTTGTTCCTGGCGTTTGAACGCCAAAACTGAGCTTCCATTGGGCGTTTGACGCCAAGTCCTTGCCTGTTTCTGGCATTTGAATGCCAGAGTTATTCCTTTCTAGGCTCTTACTGTCCTCAGAGGGATTTTAGATAGCAGGTTATTCATTTCTTGGCTTTCTACTGCCTTGAAGTGAGGTATTTAATGTTTTCCCACTTCTTAATTGAATTGCTTGGCACTCTTCCGTTATTTATTTTGGTAACTGCTGTTCTCTTTTGCTTCAATTGTACTTCCATATTCAGATTAGCTATTCTTGTGTCTTGTAGTATCTCCTTGAATTCGGCCATCTGTTTTGTTAGAAAGTCTAATTGCTGATTGAATTCAGTAATTTGTTCTGCAGGACTGAGTTCAGCAGTTACTATTTTAGCCTCTTCTTTCATGGAAGATTCACTGCTTAGGTACAAATGCTGATTTCTAGCAACTGTATCAATAAGCTCTTGAGCCTCTTCAATTGTCTTTCTCATGTGTATAAATCCACCAGCTGAGTGATCTAGAGAAATTTGAGCTTTCTCTGTAAGCCCAAAATAGAAGATGCCTAACTGCACCCATTCTGAAAACATTTCAGAGGGGCATTTTCTTAGCATCTCTCTATATCTCTCCCAGGCATCATAAAGAGATTCATTATCTCCTTGTTTAAAGCCTTGGATGTCCAGCCTTAGCTGTGTCATCCGTTTTGGAGGGAAGTATTGATTCAAGAAATTTTCTGACAGCTGTTTCCATGTCCTTATGCTAGCCTTAGGTTGGTTATTTAACCACCTCTTAGCTTGGTCTTTTACAGCAAAT
>NC_029789.2:102234924-102244310 GCF_000816755.2 Arachis ipaensis | reverse complement strand
AAAGGTTTTGAAATTTGAATTTTGAAATTTGAATTTTGAATTTTGGAAGTTGAAATTTGAAATTTGAAATAAGATAAGATAAGATTTTGAAAAAGATATGATTTTTTTTTAAAATATTTGAATTTTGAAATTTTAAAACTAAGATAAGATAAAATAAAAAATTTTAAAATAAAATCTGAATTTTTAAAAGGAAAATTCGAAAAATCAATTAAAATAAAGGAAAAAGATATTTTTGAATTCAATGAGGAAAGAGAAAAATAGTTAAAAGACACAAAACTTAAAATTTTTAGATCTAATACTCCTTATTTTCAAAAATTTGGAGGAAAAACACCAAGGAACACCAAACTTAAAAATTTTAAGATCAAAACACAAGAAAGACTCAAGAACACCTTGAAGATTCACAAGAACACGAAGAACAAAAGTCAAAGACTCAAAGGACTCAAGAACATAAAAAAAAGAACACCAAACTTAAAATTTTTAGAAAACCAAAAACTAATTTTCGAAAATTAAATAAGAACTAACAAGAAAACACCAAACTTAAAACTTGACACAAGATTTAATCAAAGAAAAATTATTTTTAAAAAAAAGTTTTAAAAAGGATATAGCCAATTACCAAGAACATAAGCACAACGCTCTAGCCAATTGAGCTATAAATTTAAAGTGTTTTAACAAGGTATTTAAAATTTGTTTTTTTTTTGAAAACTGATATTTTGAAAAAGCACAAGAAAAACAAGAAAAGACACAGAACAAGAAAAACTAAAGATCAAACAAGGAAAATAGACAAGAACAACTTGAAGATTAAGAAAGAACAATGAACACAAATTCGAAAATTTTAAAGGAAAATAAAGACATTCAATTGACACCAAACTTAAAATATAAAACTAAACTCAAACAGAGAAATTCAATTATTAGCAAAAAAAAAAATTTCGAAAAATTATTTTTGAAAAAGAAAATAAGGATTCTAAAATTTTAACAAGAACAATAATAAAAGACTCAAAGACAAATCACAGATTAATAAAGAAAAATGAAAATCTTTTGAAAATTTTTTTGAAAAGAAAGTAAAAGACTCTAACCCAAAAGACAAAATCTTCCTAATCTAAGCAACAGGATGAACCGTCAGTTGTTCAAACTCGAACAATCCCCGGCAACGGCGCCAAAAACTTGGTGCACGAATTGTGAATCACACTTTTCACAACTCGTACCACTAACCAGCAAGTGCACTGGGTCATCCAAGTAATACCTTATGTGAGTAAGGATCGATCCCATGGAGATTGTTGGTTTGAAGCAATCTATGGTTATCTTGTAAATCTTAGTCAGGAAATCAATTATAATTATCAGTATGAATGGTGAAGAATAAAAGAGCATGGATTAAATACTTGTTCTGTAGTAATGGAGAATATGTTGGAGTTTTGGAGATGCTTAATGGATTCTAGCTTATACCACGAAGATTCTGATTAAGAAATCCAAGAGATATTCATTCAATCGAAGGTAGAACAGAGGTGGTTGACAGGCACGCGTTCATAGGTTGAGAATGATGATGAGTATCACAGATCATCACATCCATCATATTGAAGTGCGAATGAACATCTTAGATAGAAACAAGCGTGTTTGAATAGAAAACAGGAATAATTGCATTAATTCATCGAGACACAGCAGAGCTCCTCACCCCCAACAATGGAGTTTAGAGACTCATGCCGTCAATGAGTACAAAGTTCATATCTAAAATGTCATGAGATACAAAATAAATCTCTAAAAATTGTTTAAATACTAAACTAGTAACCTAGGTTTACAGAAAATGAGTAAACTAAGATAGATAGTGCAGAAATCCACTTCTGGGGCCCACTTGGTGTGTGCTGGGGCTGAGACTTGAGCTTTACACGTGCTTACGCTGTTTCTGGAGTTAAACGCCAGGTTGTAACCTGTTTTGGGCATTTAACTCCAACTTGTAACCTGTTTCTGGCGCTTAACGCCAGACTGCAACATGGAACTGGCGTTGAACGCCAGTTTACGTCATTTATCCTTGAGCAAAGTATGAACTATTATATATTGTAGGAAAGCCCTGGATGTCTAATTTCCAACGCAATTGATAACGCACCATTTGGACTCCTGTAGCTCCAGAAAATCCATTTCGAGTGCAGGGAGGTCAGAATCCAACAGCATCTGCTGTCCTTTTTCAGCCTGAATCAGATTTTTGCTCAGCTCCCTCAATTTCAGCCAGAAATTACCTGAAATCACAGAAAAACACACAAACTCATAGTAAAGTCCAGAAATGTGATTTTTATTTAAAAACTAATAAAAATATAATAAAAAGTGACTAAAACATATTAAAAACTACCTAAAAACAATGCCAAAAAGCGTATAAATTATCTGCTCATCAATACTACAAGAATTTGATTTAGAAATTAAGGACAGGAGTGGTAACCAGAATCTAGTGGTAGACCACTTGAGTTGCCTTGAGCATATTAGGGATGACTCCACTCCTATAGATGATAATTTCCCATTTGATAACCTGCAAGCAGTATCTGAAGTAGTCCCTTGGTATGCGCTTGTAGCTAATTATCTAGTTAGCCACACTTTTCCTCCAAACTTTTTTAAGCATCAAAGAGACAAGCTGAAAAGCGAGTCCAAATATTAAATGTATCATATATTTTCATCTTGATAGGGTGAGAGAGATCTTTCAATTACCCCTACAAAGGGATGACCCTGAATCCTTTAATAAAAGGGTGATAGCCAATCCAAAACTGAATCAGGTCCTAAAGGGCATATGTCTTCCTGGAACTCAATGGATTGAGGATGCAAAATGCAAGCCAAATCAGCTGAAAAGAATCGACCTCAAGCTAATTGCTAGAAGATGGCTGGACTTCATTGGGTGTTCTATACTTCCCACTAGTAACCTCTCTGAAGTCAATGTAGCAAGAGCCGTGATGACTCACTGCATCATGATGGGGAATGCGGAAGAAGTTCACCAAATAATTCCCCGTGAGATGTACAAGTTTGCAAACAGGATGTTTACTCAAGCCAGGCTGGCCTATCCAAAACTTATCTTTCTCCTATGTCAAGAGGCTAAAGTCCCAATTCACATAGATACATTTATCCCAGTGGAAAGCCCAATCACCAAACATTTGATGGAGAGTGCCAGGGTACCAAAGGATCTTCCCAAAAGGAATGCATCTGAGCCTCCACAAGAGATCTCTCCTATTGAATATTGGACTCAGTTGGAAGCATCTATGATTCAAATACAAACTACCTTGGATCAACTAAGAGAGGATCATAAACTTTAGACTAGCATGATTTGCAAACTGGTCAAGGAGCAAGAGAAGCAAGGGCGTGAATTAGAAGCTTTGAAGCGCCAGAAAGTCTCCCCTGATGAACCCAGTGCCTCCCATGATTAAGGTGGTTGAGTTCCACCTCCCCTATTTCTGTTATTCTAATTTCTGTTTCTCATATTTAGGTTTACATGATCGCTAGTAGTGTTTAAGTTTCTATTTTATTTTTCTGTTTTTTAATTTAAAGAATTGCATAAGCATTAATAATAATTTAGTTTTTATTTATGTCAATTAGTTATAAAATATTCCTCTTATCATAATCAAACTTGAATAAAATAGTGATTTTTTTATAAGAATTAGAGATACATAAATTTTTGAGTTTTATCTTGAGAATAGTCCAGTTATCTTGATGTGGTTGCATTGCTTTTGTTCTCTGAATTTATGAATGAACAGTGCATATTTGAAATTGGAATTATGAATGTTGGATCTTAAAAGATGTATGAAAAAGGAGAAGTGTTATTATTAATCTGAAAAATCAAAAGAAATTGATTCTTGAAGCAAGAAAAAGCAGCAAAAAGAAATAAAAAAAAAGCAGAAAAAGAGATAAAATGCAGAAAAAGCCAATAAGCTCTTTAAACCAAAAGGCAAGAGCAAAAAGCCAATAACCCTTTAAACCAAAAGGCAAGGGCAAAATGATCTAATGCTTTGAGCATCAATAGTTAGGAGGGCCTAAAAGAAACAAAATCTTGGCCTAAGCACTCCAAAGGAACAGTGTCCCTAACTATATGCTTGTGGTGTGATGGTGTCAAGTAAAAAGCTTGAGACTAAGCAGTTAAAGTCTTGATCCAAAGAAAAAAGAGTGTGCTTAAGAACTCTGGACACCTCTATCTGGGGATTCTAGCAAAGCTGAATCACAATCCGAAAGAGTTCACCCAGTTAAGTGTTTGTGGCATTTATGTATCCAGTGGTAATACTGGAAAACAAAATGCTTAGGGCCACGGCCAAGAATCTAAAAGTTGTGTTCAAGAATAAAAAAGAACTAAACCAGGAGAGTATATAATATCATCTAGATTCTAAGTTCCTAAGGATGCCAACACTTCTGAACTTCAATGGACAGTGAGATGCCAAAACTATTCAAAAGCAAAAAACTACGAAGTCCGACTCATCTAATTGAAACTGAGCTTCATTGAAAAATCTGAGATTTATTGTATCTTACTCTTCTTTCTATCCTACTTTGTTTTTATTTGCTTGGGGAAAAGCAATAGTTTAAGTTTGGTGTTGTGATGAGCAGATATTTTATACGCTTTTTGGCATCATTTTCATATAGTTTTTAGCATGTTTTGTTTAAGTTTTATTATGTTTTCATAGGTTTTGGCGTAAAATTTACATTTTTGGATTACTATGAGTTGTTATATTTTATGGTGATTTCAGGTATTTTCTGGCTGAAATCTGAGAGTTTTGACTAAGTCTGATTCAAAGGCAAGGAAAGCGTAGCAGATGCTGTCAAGATCTGACCTCCGTGCATTGAAGCAAGGATTTCTAGAGCTACAGATATCCAAATGAAGCATTCTCAACGGCTATGGAAAGCTAACATCCAGTTCTTTTCAGAAATATATAATAGTCCATACTATTTTTTGTTGATGAAGGCTTAAAACTAGCGTTCCACACCAGCCGTGTACCCCCTTGATAAACCCATATTTTAGGATATATTTTGTGCCTAATTTAAGTGATTTATTCAATCCTTCACTCACTTATTCATATAAATTGCATGGTTTTACTTTCCCTTCCTTATTATGTGATGTATGTGAAAAACATGTTTCCTATGCTTTAAAAGTAATTATTTTAATTACCCTTTATTTCCATTCGATGCCGTGATTCGTGTGTTGAGTAGTTTCAGATCTTCTAAGGCAGGAATGACTTAAAGGATGGAAAAGAAACATACAAAATTGGAAGGAAAGCATAAAACGGAGTTTTTGAAGAAACTGGCAGTGACGCGATCGCATGGACAACGCGGCCGCATGCCAGCGCGAAATGGCAGTGATGTGACCGCGTGATTGACGCGATCGCGCGCCTTAAGCGAAACGCATATGACGCGGACGCATGACTGAAGCGACCGTGTGCCAAGGAAAATTCCAAATGATGCGACCACGTGACCCACGCGGACGCGTGACAGAGGCTACGCACCAGAAAGTACAGAAAATGCTCCCAGCAATTTCTGAAGCCCTTTTTGGCCCAAATCCAAGTCTAGAAGGCACAGATCAGAGGTTATGAAGTGAGGGAATGCATCCATTCAGAGGAGAGTCTCCAATTAGTTACTTTTCATGATTTAGATTTAGTTTTGAGAGAGGTTCTCTCCTCTCTCTTTAGGATTAGGATTTAGATTTAGGATTTTATTCGCTTTCAGGATTATCTTTTTTTATCTGGTTCAATGTTCCCTTTTATTTATTTTCTTAATTTAATTTATGAATTCTTCTATGTTACAGATTATTCATTGAATTAATGTTATTTGAGGTATTTCAGTTTATTATTGCTTTCTTTTATTTATGTTACTGTTGCTTCCAATCTGAAGACATTTTTATTCAAGTAGATTTATTTTTCTTCCTTTTGGTCTTGGTTAAAAAATCAGTAACTCAGGAGTTATCAAACTCAAACATGATTGATAATTGTTATCTTTGCTAATTGAATCGAACTTCAATAATCCCAATCTTTTTTTAGGAAACAAATAGGATCTGAAGATCAACCCAATTAGCCACTTGACATTCTCTTGCTTTAGTAAAGGTTAACTAAGTGGAATTAAGATTTAATCTTCATCATTATTGATAAGGATAACGAGGATAAGATTTCTAATTTCTCATGCCTTGCCAAAAGTTTATTTTACAGTTATTTATTTATCTTACAGTCTTTTACTTATTTTAATTGCAATTTAAATTACTTGTTTCTCATCTTCAAAACCCCGATTTACAATCTTCATAACCAATAATAAAAACATACTTCCCTGCAGTTCCTTGAGAAGACGACCCGAGGTTTGAATACTTCGGTTATCAATTTTTAAGGGGTTTGTTACTTGTGACAACCAAAACGTTTGTACGAAGGGATTTCTGTTAGTTTAGAGACTATATCTACAACGCGACTATTTTTATAAAATTCTTTACTGGCAAAAATCCTAATGTCAAAATGGCGCCGTTGCTGGGGTCCCAAACTGCAATCGTGTGCCTTATTATTGGTTATTGTAACTATTTTTGTTTTACTTGTTTATTTGTCGTTATTTTTCCATTTTTATTTCCATTAGCTACTATGAATTATCACCCCTCTCGCTTTGAGTTTAATTATGATATTGTAGAAAGGAGTAAAAGTTATAATAGGAACATGCATCAAGGTCAGAGTAATCAAAGATGGATGGAGCCCATAGGATCTGATCAACCCTTTAGGCAACAACACCATCCAAGATATCATGGACAAAGACCATTCTACAATGCATACCAAGCCAATAGACATGGTGGACAACCTTGTAGTTACCAACAAGCCCCACCCTGTGCTTATAGGCCATCCTCTCAACATAACTTCGCACCACCACACTCACAAGCTCCTTTTCACCATTCACTACCATATGATCCTCATCTACCCTAATTCCAATCCAATTACTCCCAAATACCACCACTTCCCCATATACCACGTCCAAATCTATCACCCCAAGAATCAGAGGTTCGCCTCAAGGAAACAGTAGATCAACTCCAAACAACCCTTCATCAACTGGAGCAGGCAGTAAGTTTATTATCTTCTAGACGTTCAAACATTCAAGGATCTCCCACAGCCCCATGTGGAAAATCTAAAGAAGAACGTAGCATGAAGGAGATACTAGAAACTCCAGTGAACGGAACAGGGAATGACTTCGTACTGGAACAACTAGAGGAAGCTGTCATTGTAAATGAAGAAGAGTTGGTTGAAGACTTAGGAGATGCTGAACTTCCATGGGAATCCAGAGTTATGGAGAATTCTGTCGAAAACGTTACAATTGATGCCCAGGAGGATAGTGCACAACACCCAAAGCAAGTCTTTTATGAAGAACTAGACGGAATAATCCAAGAAGCAAGTTTCCTTGATGATGATAATCTCAAGTCAAGTTCTCCCAATAATGAACTTGCATCAGCAAGTGAATTCTCTGAGATCGAAGACTCTTCCCCAAGTGAATACGAAGATGATGCGGAGGTAGATTTCTTTAAACCTCCCGTTTATGACTTAAGTGACGAGGAAGACATAGAAGGCTTTGATCAGGACATGGATGCAATTGAAGAAGTCTGCAAGGAAGTGAAGAAATTCACCAAAGAGCACAAGGGATTAGAACTCACAGAACCACTGGAAACACCTATCCCAAGGCCATTACCACCCAATACAAGCTTCAAATGGGTACAATCCTTAACCTTTAGCTTTATTTTCCCACTTGAATATGGTTTGCTTGAAACAGATGGCCAGCTTAGAGCTCTCTGCGGCTTTAAGAGTAAGAGGGAGATGGCTCGCACTCAGAGCTGGTGCACAAGATTCAATAAGGTTCCACGCTTCAAATCGAAGTGCACGGATTGGCATCATGATCAATCGAATGGATCTCAAAAAACGTTTGGTCACCTTGGAAAGAATCTAACTTCTAAACCACCCGGATGGAAAAATATAAATCAAAACGGAGGCGGATTTAAAAGCAAAGTTTGGGATCCTAGAGTCTATTCTGACATTCGTCACCCCGGGAGCCTGAGAATCTGTTTGAAGCTACTCAGAAGCTTTACATGCCTAGTTTGGGACCCCGGAGGCTATTGGCATTCCAAGCATTGGTGGAGATTTCTGGATGAATTTAAGCATAGGCCGCCATAACAGGAAGCTCATCCAATGTCCAACTTAAGGACTTTAACTAAAAGTGCTAGGTGGGAGACAACACACCATGGTATGGTCGTTTCTTTTTCAGTTTTATTCCATTTTATTTGTTTTTGTTTTCCTTTTCAATTGAACATGAATATTATTCATTCGCACTGCATACTGCATAATTGCATACCTGCATAAAAAAAAGAGAGTAGGCGTGCAACGCGATCGCATCACTCATGCGATCGCGTTAGCTGCGAAAAATAACCCCCATGCGCCCGCGTCATTCACGCGGCCGCGTGACCTGGAAATTGGCGTAAGGATCCAACGCCCAGAAAGTTAGGCTAGAATCGTGCGGCTGTTGTGCGTTTCGCACAAAACGACCCACGCGGTCACGTCCCTGACGCGATCGCATCACTTGCACAACACCAATCTCACGCGACAGAGTGAGCGACGCGATCGCGTCACGTGGATTGCACAACACCCCAAAGGAGACAAAGAGTTGCGCTGAAACGACGCTGGAATTGTGCGTTTAGCACAATTTCCAGCGACGCGGTCGCATGCCTCACGCGACCGTGTCATTCGCCCTTTTCCCCATTCTATGCGACCGCATCACTCACGCGATCGCGTCAACCCCCCATCCGACCCCAGCCACGCGACCGTGTTCCCCACGCGATCGCGTGGATTCAAATTTGATAACCCGCCCAATCACGTGAACCCTAGCGCATTCGCGCCCCCCAACCCCTTCTCCTTCCTCTCTTCTCTGCAAACCAGCCACCACCACCCACTTCCAGCCACCACCACCAACTTCCAGCCACCACCGTCGACCACCCAGACACCGCCGCCGTACCACCCCCCTTCCCCCTTCACCCTCTTTTTTCTTCTTCTTCCCTCCACCACCACTGCCCCCCTCCGCGACCGCCACACCCACCGCGCCGCCGTCACCGCCGCGCCTCCAACCGCCACCAACGCCCCCTTCCCTTCCTTCCCCCTACCCACATTACCCCCCAAACCCCCTGCCTCCGAACAGCCCTCACCGCCGCACAACCACCATCAATCACCGCGTCAGCCGCCACCACCACCATCCCCCAGCCACCTCTCTGCCCCACCTTCTTTCATACGCCTTCCAAGTTCCGCCAAACACCACCTTTCTTTCAATTCCTAGTTAATTACATATTTTCTGTTTATGTTCATAATTAGGCTAGTTAGATATGCATGTTGTAGTGGATTCTAGGTGGTTAGGTAGCCTAGGATGTGGTTAGTGGATTTAGGTCT
>NC_029789.2:102218583-102234744 GCF_000816755.2 Arachis ipaensis | reverse complement strand
CTCCGAACAGCCCTGACTACCGCACTACCACCATCAACCACCGCATCAGCCGCCACCACCACCATCCCCCAGCCACCTCTCTGCCCCACCTTCTTTTATACGCCTTCCAGGTTTTGCCAAATGCCACCTTTCTTTCAATCCCTAGTTAATTACATATTTTTCTGTTTTTGTTCATAATTAGGCTAGTTAGATATGCATGTTGTAGTGGATTCTAGGTTGTTAGGTAGCCTAGGATGTGGTTAGTGGATTTAGGCCTGATTAATTGCGCTGTTCGTGTTTCTGTTTTATTAATTTTGCAATTTTGCTGTTACTATTAAGTATTGTTCATATGATGTACTTTCTTGTTTCATGCTGCCCTTTACACTGCATTTCCATGTTCATACTCCTTATATGTAATTGCAGCTATATTTTTTATTCATATGCACTATCCTGTTTACTACTATTTTCCCGAGAACATCCAATTTTAGCTGGAATGCTGCCCAATTTTCTGTAAACTGTTTTGTTTCCATTCATGTCTTGGTTTTGACACTTTGAACTCTGCTTTACTCTGTTTTTACCAAACCAATTCATGAATACCGGGCAAGCTTTCTTATTCTTTTTGATTTCCTGGTTCATAATCTGTATTTTTGATGTTTAGCTTCTACTTTTTGATTCATCAGCAACCTGATTCCCTTGTTTGGATATGAGTTAACTGTAGCTTCTAATTGAGAATGCTTGTTACTTAGATAAGGATCATCATGCCACTTACTCTAACCCACTTTTTACTAATTAACTAATTTTAACCTCCTTAACTCTTTTTTTCATTCCTAACCAACCTAACCTTTCAAAACATCTATTCTGGTTTTTCACTATTCTCTTTAACCTTCTAACCAAGGCATGATGATAATTGTTCCTAATTCACATGATTTCCAATACATTTTGGATTGTTAATTTTTCTTCTCGGACTTTTCACTCCTATACAATCCTTAATGCACATTTATTTAACTCATTTTCATTACTCCATTGCTCCTTTTCCACTATATGCTTACTTTGTGATTTGCCTACTTGTTTTCCTATTTTTATTATATCCTGGTTTTCTATTTTTCAGGATGTCTGACACCCAAAGAAAAGGAAAGGGAAAGGCCACAACTGGCAAACAGAAAAGAGGAGAATCCTCCATGTCCATTCTGGACATCATGCATGATGACTCCTGGCGGGAGAAACACTTTACCCCGCAGGAGAAGGCTGGCCAGCTACTCCCTGCTACTGATCCCATTAAGTTTGCAAACCGATACTGTGAGCTGAAGTATCTGGTGTTTGCAACCTCCAGGAACCTGTACCTGGAGAGGACTCTGAAGATCCCAGAAGAACTCCAGCAATACACCTCTGATCAGATCAAACAAAGAGGCTAGTTCTTCCTGGAGAGAAACCTGACTGAGGTCAATGCATCTTGGGTAAGGGAATTTTACTGCAATTACTTCAAAACTTCCCTAGATGTAGTAATCCTAAGAGGGAAGCAGATACTGGTCATTGAAGAGGCCATAGAGGATGTTCTGAAGCTCCTGCCTAAATCTGATCAGCCAGATGGTTATCAACAGGTTGAGGAGGACATGCGCTTCATGAAGTTTGATTGGGATGCCGTCAAAGCACGAATAGCCCTTGACCCGACTGTTCCATGGGTCATGGGTCAGAACACCACCATGCCTAAGGGAATCAAGCGGGCATACTTGAACGATGAGGCTCGGCTATGGCATCAAATCCTAAGAAACTTTATTATGCCGAGTACTCACGAGACGGAGCTACCTGCCGCTATGATCACCCTCCTATGGTGTGTGATGGAGGGTAAGGACCTGTACCTGCCACGCTTTATTTGGTACTACATGGCCAGGGTCCACGTCCGAGGCACTCTCCCCTTTCCATATCTGATTACACAGCTTGGCTGTCGAGCTGACGTGCCTTGGGAGGATGCTGATAAGAAGCCCCCTGCTGCAGAATGCAAGAAAATTATCCCTCACAGCAGGAACTTTCTGGCTTTGGGCTACAGACCTCCATTCCTCACTCCTACTAATGAGACAGCCACCCCATCTGCCGGCCCCTCTTCCTCTACAGCTACCTCTGCTACCACCACTACACCTCCACCTGCCTCAGAGCCAGTTTATCACTTAGTGCACCACCTGTTTCGGCAGCTAGACCAGATGGAGCACCGCAACCGGCGGCGATACGAGAGATCTGAGCGTCGCAGCAAGCGATGCTATGCGCACCTGAAGCTGATGATCCGTTCTGGCAGCGACATCCCCTCCGAGCCTGACACCGCATCAGAACCATCTGAGGAGGAGGCGGATGACCACGAGGCGGAGACCCATCCACAGGGAGAGGCTGCGCAGGCAGGCACAGAGCAGGTTGCATCACAGTAGGAGGCCCCACCTCAGATTCAAGCTGCAGACCCCGAGGTTCCTATTCAGTCAACACCTCCTCTGCAGTAGGCAGATCCTCAGACCCCCACCACAGAGACTCCAGCTACCCATCCTTCCAGTGATGACACCCCTTCATACCCTACTTGAGTGAGCATCAGGGATGATGCTTCATTTTAAGTGTGGGGAGGTCGCCATCTCTGGCGTATTTTTTGGTGAACCACTACAGACTCTTTTTATTTTATTTTGTTATTTTTCTGTATTTTGATCTTTATTTTTATTTCTCAGCAGTTATACATTGCTATTTTCATGTATCTTTACTATATTTCTGCATGTTGCACTTTAGTTCATATTTTAGCCATTTAGTTTAGTTGCAATTCTAACTTATTAGTTATAGAAAATGTGGATTAATTAGTATAGTTTACCCTTTTTAGCATAAGATAACTGAGTTTAAATTAAAAATATAAAAAGGAAGTAAACTAGAGACTTTAACAAGAATAAAAACAACCCACACCTTGTATATATAGCATTACATGTTAGTTAGTTAACAACATTTCATCAAGGAGAAACACTAGAACTTTAAAGCCACCTTAAGATTTACATTGAGAATAATGGGAACTCTTAATTTTTACTTGCTTGACATATATAACTGATATATGATTTTTGAGTTAGAGAACACACAGCCTGTGAGTTTTAAGCCTAATTGCATGGTTACATTTAAACCATCATATTTTATTCCTGTGTGTTCCACCCTTCTTATTTATTCTGGTGTTCTTTACTTTGTTTTAATCTATATGTCCGATTGTAGAATATAGATACATACCAAGAAAGTGATTGAGGCCATTGTTTGATTCTAGCTCACTATTTCCAAATTAGCCTACCTTTTACATCACCCTTGTTAGCCCCCTTGAGCCTTTAAAACCCCTCTTGTTTTATAACCACATTACTAGCCTTAAGCAGAAAAACAAAATAAAAATCCCAAGTTGAATCCTTGGTTAGCTTAAGATAGAAATTGTGTGTTGTGTAAGTAGGGAAACCTATTGGGAACATGGATGATAAAAACAAAAGGGTAGAAAGTTAAAAAGAATAAAATAATTCAAAATAAAAATTTTGGGAAGCATGCTCATGTAAAATCAAATAATTGAATTACCATGTGCATTAAAAAAATTATTTTTCAGTATTTGAATAAAGGGATACAAAAGAATTCTCCAAATGCAAAATAAAGCAAATACACATAGGACAAAAATTAAAACTAATGCATGAGCATGTAACATAAAAAGTGGAAAAAATATGGGAAAATAGGTAAAGAAGCTTTGCTTTACAAAATATGTATGTTAGGTGAGATCTTAGACTAATAAAGGATTCACCTATTAGCTCACTTAGCCTTATATATATACCCTTACCTTTACCTTGGCCCCATTAAAACCTTAATTAAAAAACTCATGATTTTTGTATGCCTATATTCTATAATTGTTGATTGGTTAGATGAAGAATAAAGTTATAGAAAGTAAGGATAAAAAGAAGAATAGAGTGATTAACCCAATAAACACTGAGTGACTAGAGAGTAAACACAAAATCCAGTAAGGGTTCAATAGCTCATCAACATATATCTCTGCTTAAATTGCTAATTGTCTTGCAAGTTTGTAAAATATTTTTTCTTTCCCATCTCAATTGTAAAAGTGCTTTATCATTATCCAAGGTTTGGCTATGCATATATGACTCCTTGAGAATGTAAATTAATTCAACTACATGTAAGTTTTATATACAAGTGAATAAAAAAATTAGAATTGCATGATTCATTTAGGTAGTTGCATTTAGAATAGATTGCATTGCATGAGATTCCACCACTTCAACCTTACCTTACTCTTTATCTTGGATTTAGCATGAGGACATGCTACTGTTTAAGTGTGGGGAGGTTGACAAACCCATATTTTATGATATATTTTGTGCCTAATTTAAGTGATTTCTTCAATCCTTCACTCACTTATTCATATAAATTGCATGGTTTTACACTCCCTTCCTTATTATGTGATGTATGTAAAAAACATGTTTCCTATGCTTTAAAAGTAATTATTTTAATTACCCTTTATTTCCATTCGATGCCGTGATTCGTGTGTTGAGTAGTTTCAGATCTTCTAAGGCAGGAATGACTTAAAGGATGGAAAGGAAACATACAAAATTGGAAGGAAAGCATAAAACGGAGTTTTTGAAGAAACTGGCAGTGACGCGATCGCATGGACAACGCGGCCGCATGCCAGCGCGAAATGACAGTGATGTGACCGCGTGATTGACGCGATCGCGCACCTTAAGCGAAACGCATATAACGCGGATGCATGACTGAAGTGACCGTGTGACAAGGAAAACTCCAAATGACGCAACCGCGTGACCCACGCAGACGCGTGACAGAGGCTACGCACCAAAAAGTACAGAAAATGCTCCCAATGATTTCTGAAGCCCTTTTTGGCCCAAATCCAAGTCCAGAAGGCACAGATCAGAGGTTATGAAGTGAGAGAATGCATTCATTCAGAGGAGAGTCTCCAATTAGTTACTTTTCATGATTTAGATTTAGTTTTGAGAGAGGTTCTCTCCTCTCTCTTTAGGATTAGGATTTATATTTAGGATTTTATTCGCTTTCAGGATTATCTCTTTCTATCAGGTTCAATGTTCCCTTTTATTTATTTTCTTAATTTAATTTACGAATTCTTCTATGTTACAGATTATTCTTTGAATTAATGTTATTTGAGGTATTTCAGTTTATTATTGCTTTCTTTTATTTATGTTACTGTTGCTTCCAATATGAAGACATTTTTATTCAAGTAGATTTATTTTTCTCCCTTTTGGTCTTGGTTAAGAAATCAGTAACTCAGGAGTTATCAAACTCAAACATGATTGATAATTGTTATCTTTGCTAATTGAATCGAACTTCAATAATCCTAATCTTTTTTTAGGAAATAAATAGGATCTGAAGATCAACCCAATTAGCCACTTGACCTTCCCTTGCTTTAGTAAAGGTTAACTAAGTGGAATTAAGATTCAATCTTCATCATTATTGATAAGGATAACGAGGATAAGATTTATAATTTCTCATACCTTGCCAAAAGTTTAATTTACAGTTATTTATTTATCTTACAGTCTTTTACTTATTTTAATTGCAATTTAAATTACTTGTTTCTCATCTTCAAAACCCCGATTTACAATCTCCATAACCAATAACAAGAACATACTTCCCTGCAGTTCCTTGAGAAGACGACCCGAGGTTTGAATACTTCGCTTATCAATTTTTAAGGGGTTTGTTACTTGTGACAACCAAAACGTTTGTACGAAGAGATTTCTGTTGGTTTAGAGACTATATCTACAACGCGACTATTTTTATAAAATTCTTTACTGGCAAAAATCCTAACGTCACCCCTTCCGGGAGTTGGACGCCCAAAAGGGAGCAGCTGGTGTCCAACGCCCAAAGGGGAGTCCAAAAGGGGTGTTCAATGCCCAAGAGCCCTACTAGCACGTGGAGACACCCATAGCTCAGCCCAAACACTCACCAAGTTGGCCCCAGAAGTGGATTTTCGCACTACAAGCCTAAGCCTATCATATTTCTATAATCCTTAGTTATTAGATTAGTATGTATAGGAGAAGATCACCCTTGTTTTAGGATCTTCGACCACCATTGAACATTGTATCATATTTTTTAGTTTTATTGTATAGTATGAGCCACTAAACCTCCTAGGTTAAGGTTAGGAGTTCTGCTGAGTTTTATGGATTAATAAAAGTACTACTGTTCTATTTCAATTCGTGTTTGATTCTCTCCTAAGATGTATCTTCGTTCTTCAGCCTTATGAATGATTTGAACCGTCAAAATTTATCTCTATTCTACATGGGTTTAGGGAGCGTCTTTCATCGGATATCAATGAACCACTAGCTTAAGGATACGTCTCTTAGACGGCTAATCCACGACTTTGTTGGGGACTTCTCGAGACATCAGTTCACCCTCATTCAGATTGGATGCGCACTAAACCTGGTGTTCAGCCTAGAGGAAGATTGGCCACCTCAAGACCGGCGTTGATCACATACAGCCTGCTATGGAAGAAATCATTCACAGTTGGATTAGATAGTAAAAAAGGATTGATCCAGAAGAACAAAGCATCTCCGAAGCCTTAACCATCTTCTTATCATTGAATTCACAACCACTGAATAACATTATTTTTATTTCACTTTACTTTTATGCGCTTAAATAACTAAACAACTTTTCTATCAGCCTATCTAAGATTTACAAGATACCCACTGTTTGATCCAAGCTGACAATCCTCGTGGGATCGACCCTGACACACCTCAGGTATTACTTTGGACGACCCAGTGCACTTGCTGGCTCAGTTGTGCGAAGTTAAATTCCGTGCACCAATGTGTCTGGCCTCCCTTGGACTGGCGTTTGATGCTTGGGCTGCCCCCTATTAGGCGTTGGACGCCCTGGTACCCTTGAACTACAGCTTGTTCATCTTCTGCCAGCTCTTCTCCCTGCCTCTTACTGTTCTGAGGCTGGGTGTTCAGGGTACTCTTTAATTGAAGAGCTTGGAACTCTTCTCTTATCTTTTCAGACAAGTGTTGTTTGGCCTGGGTCAACCGTGCTTCCATATTTTATCTAGAGGCTCGGTGATGAGCGGATATTTTATACGCTTTTTGTCATTATTTTCATATAGTTTTCATTATGTTTTGTTTAAGTTTTATTATATTTTCATAGGTTTTAGTGAAAAATTCAAATTTTTAGATTCTACTTCGAGTTTGTGTGTTTTATGGTGATTTCATGTATTTTATGGCTGAAATTGAGGAGCTTGAGCAAAAGTCTGATTCAAAAGCAGGGAAAGGACTGCAGATGCTGTCAGGATCTGACCTTCGTGCACTCAAAGGAGCTTTTCTGGAGCTAAATAAGTCCAAATGGGAACGCTCTCAATGGCTATGGAAAGCTAACATCTAGAGCTTTCCAGAGATATATAATAGTCTATACTTTTCTTCGGAAATGGAGGCCCAAAACTAGTGTTCAACGCTAGCCACCAGCCCTATTCCTGGCGTCCAGCACCCACAGGGGAGCAGCTGGCGTCCAACGCCCAGGATGGAGTCCCTAGCCAGCGTTCAATGCCCCTAAGGGGTACTAGTTCGTGGGATCGTGGGAGACACTCAAGCTCAGCCCAAACACTCACTAAGTGGGCCGTAGAAGTGGATTTTCGCACTACAAGACTAGTTTATCTTATTTTCTGTAATCCTTAGTTACTAGACTAGTACATATAGAACAAAGATCACCCTTGTTAGGGATCTTTGCCCATTCAAACCTTTCATTATTATTTTCTATACAGTATGAGTCACTAACCTCCTAATGTTAGGGTTAGGAGCCTTACTGAGTTTCATGGATCAATAATATTACTGTTCTAATTCAATATGCCTGATTCTATTCTCTTATGCAACCTCGTTCTTCATCTTATGAATTGAGGGTGACCTGTGACAATCACCCTTGTTCTACATGGGTTCCGTGTGATTCCTGACTCGAATAGCATTGAATTAAAGCTAGAGATTGCATTGCGGATTCCAACAGAGCATCTAAGAACTTTGGATATGTGACTTGAAATCCCGTTGACTATGGGTGCCTGAGGTCTCTGTGGCATTAAGGCTGGAGTCAGAGAAGCAGCACTTTCTGATCCGAAAGATCTGCCTTGTTTGTGGCACCTTGAGTAAGATCGTGAAGGGGAATGGATTGCTTAGAGCTTCATCTTTTGCTACAGTGAGAAACCTAGAGGTGGCTTGATGAGAGGACATGACTCATCTCAACGTGGTGGATTGCTGCAGTGGAGGAGGTTAACTTGATGAGAGGACATGAGTTAATCACTTACGGCTGCCATTGAAGGAATAAAAAAGTTATTCAAGAAGACAGTAAGAAAAGTTAATCTGGAAAGACAAAGCAACTCCGAAGCCTCAACTGTTCTCATACCATTGAATTCTCGTCTATCTAGTAATGTTTAGTTATTTATCTGTTTTATGAATTTTTTGTAATAAACTATATTTTCTATCCGCCTAACTAAGATCTGCAAGGTACCCACTATTTGCTCAAACCAACGATCTCCGTGGGATCAACCGTCACTCACCTGAGGTATTACTTGGACGACCCGGTATACTTGCCGGTCTATCTGTGCAAATTCTGCGGAGCCAGTTTTGTGCACCACTCGGGTCTTTTGCACTTCTTCTTGCAAGCTTAGCACTTGTTGTGTGAGAAAGTGCAGCTTCTGGGTTAAAGACTCACTTTGCTTAGGAGGGTCTGATTCAGTGGACACTGTCTTGACCTCTCCCTTCATTAAAGTTTCACTAGATGAGTATAGATGCTGATTGCTGGCAACTGTCTCAATGATTTCTTGAGCTTTCTTAATTGTCTTTCTCATGTGGATTGAACCACCAGCAGAATGGTCTAAGGACATCTTAGCCATATCTGTGAGTCTGTAGTAGAAGATGTCTAACTTTACCCATTCTGAAAATATTTCAGTAGGCCATTTCTATAGCATCATCCTGTATCTTCCCCAAGCATCATAAAGAGACTCATTAACTGGGTTAGCTTAACTAGTAGAAAGTATTGATTCAAGAACTAGGTTAGCTTTGAATGTCCAGTCTTTACTGGGTTAGCTTCTTTGGTAGAAAGTATTGATTCAAGAACTTATCCACCAGCTGACTCCATGTTTTCAAGCTTGATTTGGGTTGATTATCCGACCACGTCTTTGCTTGGCCTTTCACAGTAAATGGAAAGAGCAACAACCTGTAGACATCCTGGTCTACTCCGCTAGTTCTTACTGTGTCAGCTTTCTGCAAGAATTCAGCAAGGAATTTTGCGGGCTCTGCTTGTGGAAGTCCCTGAAACTGGCAGTTTCGCTGCATTAGAAAGATCAACTCTAGGTTGAGCTCAAAATGAGCTACTCCAATAGGAGGTATACTAATACTCCTTCCATAGAATTCAGGAGTGGGAGCTGTATAAGACTCCAAAGTTTTTCTGGGTTGTGCCTCTCCCTCTAGATCTATAGTGCATTCTTTCTGTTCCTGCATACACAGACAAGAGACAAAGAAAACTGGGAGTCTCTACGTTAGAGTATGGAGAGCTCCCAATGAGATACCCAAAAAGAAACAATTTTTTTTTGAAATTTGAAATTAAATAAAATAAAAATAGAAAACTAAAAATAAATTAGAAATTTTGAAAAAAATAATAAAAGAAAAGATTAAGAAAAGATATGACAACCACTTAACTAACAAGATTAAAAATTAAAAAGGATATTTTCAAAAATTAGAGAGAAAAAGTCAAATAAAGATTCAGAGATTCAAAAATTTTTTTAAAAGAAAGTGAAGATTTAAAATTTAGAAGTTTAAAATTAAAAAAGAAGATAAGATAAGGAAGTTTTAAAATTTTTAAATTTAAAAGAAAGATAAGGTAAAGATTTGAAAAGATTCGGAAAGAGAAGATTAAACTTTACTAACAAGAAAACACCAAACTTTTAAAATTTAAAATAAAACAAACAATTAAATAATAAAGATTTGAAAATAAAGATAAAAGATTTGATTTGAAATTTTTTGAAATTTAAAAAAAAAAAGTAAAGAGTCAATCAAAGATTTGAAAAATTAAATTAGAAAAGAGAAAGTCAAACAAGATAAGATAAGATTTTAAAATTTAAGACAAAAGATTTAATTTTGAACATTTGAAATTAAAAAGAAGAGGATGTCAAAGAAAGATTTTGAAAATTTAAATTTGAAAGAATAAGTCAAACAAGATAAGATAAGAGTTTAAAAAATTTAAAGTTTGAAATTTGAAATTTGAATTTTGAAATTTGAAATTTGAATTTTGAAAATTGAATTTGAATTTGGATAAGATAAGATTTTAAAATTTGAATTTTAAATTTTGAATTTGAATTTAAAACAAGATAAGATAAGATTTTTTTTTGAAATTCAAAGAAAGAAAAGATAAGATAAGATTTTTGAGATTTGAAATTTTGAAATTCGAAAAATTAAAAAGACAAATACTAAAAGACACCAAACTTAAAATTTTTAAAATCAAATGACACAACTTTTGAAAATTTGGGAGGAAAAACACAAAAGGACACCAAACTTCAAAATTTTAAGATCAAACCAAGAAAAATACCAAGAACAACAAGAATATGAAGAAGGGAAAATAAGAACACCTTCAAAAATTTAAAGAAAAATATAAAAACAGAGGGGACACCAAACTTAAAAACTAACACAAGACTCAAACAAAAGACAAAGAATACTAAAGAAAAGAAAAAAGGTTTTGAAAAATTTTTGAAAAAGAAAACGAAAGATACAAGCAAAAGAGCAAATAAACCATAAAGAATACCTAATGTAAGCAACAAGATAGTCCGGTAGTTTGTCAAACTCGAACAATCCCCATCAACGGCGCTAAAAACTTGGTGCACGAAATTGACTCCGCAATATTCACACAGATAGACCGGCAAGTGCACCGGGTCATCCAAGTAATACCTCAGGTGAGTGAGGGTCGATCCCACGGAGATTATTGGTTTGAACAAGTAATGGCTATCTTGTAGATCTTAGTCAGGCAGATATAAAGTATAGTTGTTGTGGAAAAGCGCATAAAAGCATAATTAATAAAGTGTTATTGGATAGATGTAAAATCAATTGATAAGAGAATGGTTGAGGCTTCGGAGACACTTCCTCCTTTTGGATCAACCTTTCTCACTGTCAACTACAACTTCTGATGATTCACTCCATGGTAGACTGTAAGTGATTAACACTAGGTCAGTGGTCATTAATCTCCTCCGCTTCAGATCAAACGCCAGGTTAGTGGTCATCCAATCTGAATGGGGGTGAAGCTCCTGCAGTCCATTTCCTTGGTGATCCTACTCAAAGCGCCACAGAAAAGGTCGGATCTTCCGGATCAAAGAATGCTGCTCCATTGATTCTAGCCTATACCACAAAGGTCCTAATCGCCCCGTACCTCGGCGGAACTAATGTCTCCAAGTCCCCAACGAAGTCGTGGATTAGCCGTCTAAGAAATGTATAATCAAGCTTGTGGTTCAGTACTATCCCGTCAAGGACTCGCAAGAATCCATGTAGAATAGGGATGACGATCAAGTTGCACTCCTAATTCATTAGGATGAAGGACGAAGATACATCTTAGAATGGAATCAAGCATAGATTGAAATAGAATAGTGATATTATTAATCCATAAGAATCAGCAGAGCTCCTAACCTTAACCTAAGAGGTTAGTGACTCATAGCTTACACAAAAGTAATGAAAGGTTCGAATGGGCAAAGATCTCTAACAAGGGTGATCTTTGTTCTATATATACTAGTCTAGCAACTAAGGATTATAGAAATAGGATAAACTAGGTTGATAGTGCAAAAATCCACTTCTAGGGCCCACTTGGTGTGTGTTTAGGCTGAGCTAAGGATGACTCCACGAGCTAGTACCCTTCTTGGGCACCAGCTGCTCCCTTTTGGGTGTCCAATACCAGGAATAGGGTTGGGAGCAGGCGTTGAACGCCAGTTTTAGGCCTTCATTTCCAGAGCAAAGTATAGACTACTATATATTTTTGGAAAGCGCTTGATGTTAGCTTTGCATAGTCATTGAGAGCGCGGCATTTGGACTTTTGTAGCTCCAGAAATGCTCCTTCAAGTGCATGGAGGTCAGAATCTGACAACATCTGTAGTCCTTTTTCTGTCTCTGAATCAGACTTTTCCAAAGCTCTTCAATTTTAGTTAGAAAATACCTGAAATCATCATAAAACACACAAACTCAAATTTGAATCCAAAAATGTGAATTTTGCACTAAAACCTATGAAAATATAATAAAACTTAAACAAAACATAACAAAAACTATATGAGAATGATGCCAAAAAGCGTATAAAATATCCGTTCATCAGTCACTTGATTCCAATTAGAGGGTTAAGTTCGAATCTAGTTTATATGCCACAGAAATCCTAATTACCCAAATATAAGAGGATTATATGTCACATATCCCATTAAGTCCAGATAATTAGTGATCTAGGAGAATGTGTTTTAAAGCTGTTGTTCAAGCAAAGGGCTTTTCCAAGTTTTACAAGAACTCAATTAGAATAAGGGTCATACTTCCGTTCCACCCAGATTCATAAGATAAAGAACGAAAACAATTCTTGAAATTGAAATTAATAAAATTAAAATAGAACAGTAATAGTATTAATCCATAGAATAAACAGAGCTCCTAACCTTAACAGTGGAGGTTTAGTTGCTCACGGTTCAGAGAGAAAACTAGGGTTCTGTAAAACTATAAAGTGGGGAATAAGGTAAGAGAGAAGAGAAGAGCCCGAAGGGCTGATTTTTTTCCCTTTTATATCTAATCCTAATTAAATGTAAAATATATTTTCTAAAACTAAATAATATCATTTCCTATTTATAAATAAATTAAAGTTTTAGTCAAAATCAAATAGGATCTTCGTTGGTTGCTTGATTGAGCGTAGGGACCATTGCTTCTCATTAAGCTGGCGCCTAACTTCAAGATTCTGAAGTTAGACTTGGAGTGGGCAGCAAGGAATTGGGGCGTTTCCGTGGTCTTGGCGCCTAACTTGGAGAATCCCAAGTTAGGCGCCACCAATACAGCACCTGGTTCAACGTACATTCTTCTTTTGGCGCCTAACTTGAGAAACTTGAAGTTAGGTGCCAGTATGGCCGAATTGCTTGAGAAGAAGTGTATACTATTACACATCATTGGAAAGCTCTAAAAGTTAGCTTTCCAATGCCACTAGAATCACGTCAATTGGACCTCTGTAGCTTGAGATATTCTTGTTGGAGGGCAAGAAGGTCAGAGTTGATAGCATCATTCACTTTCTTCTCTTTTTTTATAGAAACTCCGTCAAATCCATCCGAATGCTACCTAAAATAAACAAAATTTCACACAACTCAAAGTAGCATCCATAGTGGCTAAAAGATATTTAAATCTTGATTAAACTCAACAATTTGAATGCAAATTCACTAGGAAAAGATAGAAAAGATGCTCACGCATCACAATACCAAACTTGAATTGTTGCTTGACCTCAAGCAACCAAAACTAATATAGGCTTAGGATGTGAATTTGCATGAGAGGTGAGTGTTCAATTAAGCTCCTATATCTTCTTAAAGTGGGGTTTATACACTACAATCCTGAATAGTTTTGGCATCTCATTATCCTTTAAATCAGAGGAATGTCACTGTCATTTGGAATGAGAATCCAGATAATATTATGAATTCTCTGGCCTTTATACCTTGGGTTAATCCTTGAACACAACAAAATATCTTTCATTCTCTTTTCTTTGGTTGTTTGCACCTTGAGCCTAGTGATGAGTCCATATTTGACGATATACTTTTGTGTTTTCTCCCTAAATTGAGATTAATTATGAAAACGTGCTATTTTGTGCTTAATTTAACCAATTTTATTTCACTTTCATTCCATTCAATGCCTTGATATGTTTGTCGAGTGATTTCAGATTCATAAGGCAAGTATTGGATGGAAGAAGTGAAGAGAAAGGCATGCAAAGTGGAGAATTTATGGAAAAACAAGGATTTGGAGTGCTTAGAGCGACGCGCACGAGTGACAGACGCACACGCGTGAAGAGGTGCATCGTCGAAGGTGACGCGTACGCATGACGTGATGCATACACGTGGAAAGAAAACTCCAAACGACGTGTATGCGTGACCTAGGTGTACGCGTCACAGCCAGCATGTGACCTCATTAATGCAAATCGCTGGGGTGATTTCTAGGCCTCCAGAGCCTAGTTTTGGGACTCTCTGAAGCTGATTCTTGCTATATCAAAGGAGACCTCATTCCATGTGAAGAGGTGTGGAGGGGAGGGGGGCGGGGAGAAATTAGGGTTAGTTTAGCATTTTGTAGGTTGTTTTCTAGAGAGAGAAGCTCTCCCTTCTCTCTAGAACCTAAGGTTTTTAGTTTAATTTCTTTGTAATTTCAACTTTTAATTCTTGTTTTCATCTAGTTTCTTCTACTTTTCTTTGTTCTATTGTCTTAATTTCCTTAGTTTATCTTGTTAATTTCTCATTTTGGTTATTTTTATGTTTAAGCACACTCTTGTTATTTTAATTTATATTTAATGCAATTTATGTTTTCATGTCATTTATTGCTTAATTGAGTTATTATCTTTACTTTCCTTGCTTAGTAGTTGTAGCATTTATCATTTCTTGTTATTTTATCACACTTTCTTTTCATGCCCACCAAGTGTTTGATAAAATGCTTGGTGCGGTTTTTGCCTAGTTTTTCCCACTCTTGGTTGGGAAATTAGGTGATTAGGTGAACTTGAGTGGTGGATGTCCATTTCACATTGTGTGAGGATTGTTAATTGATTTGGTTTCCACTAACACTAAGCCTTCCATTAATAGAGTTAGTAAGGACTTGTGGATTGGGATCAATTATGCCCTTTTGACTAATTCTCGATGTTAGGATTGACTAATTGGGATTAATTCCACACAATTACCATGTTTGTGGTCCGTAACTAGAATAGGAATCCTTAGTTTCCCACTTCCTACCAAGAGCTCTTTTTAGTATTTGAATTCCCTTTTTGTCATTTAATTTCCATTTTCATTGCTTTTACTTGTTTTTATTTAATTTCATGCTTGTTTCATTTATTGCCATTTTAATTCTTGCCTCTTTCAACCAAAACCCAAAAATTTTCCCATAGCCAATAATATGTACATTTCATTGCAACTTCTAAGGAAGACGACCCAGGAGTTAAATACTCTCGGTTTATTTATTGTGTTTTGATTGTGACTATCTTTTGATTTAAATTTGACGTTGAGAGTTAGTTGTTGATTTGGCTATACTTGCAATGAAGAGATCCTATTTTGAGAAATTCTAGATCATCACTAAATTTTCTCTTCTTTCAAATTTTTGGCGCTGTTGCCGGAGAGTTGCAATGGTGTTGTTATTGGCTATTGTGCATATTGTGAATATTGTGAATAGCTTATTTTTGGTTGATTTTACATATGTTGCTTGCTTTATTTTTGGCTATTGTGAATATGTTGATATGTCAATATCTTGCTTTTTGTTTGCTATTGTGAATGTGTTGATATTGTGAATATGTTTTTCTTGTTTGGAGCTCATAGCTTGTTGGACACTCCATCCAAGCTTGGTGCAATCAATTGGGAATTTTGGAGATTCAAGCATTGTTGGAAGCTCCAAGATGACTATAAGCACAAGTCTCCATTAGAGCTTTCCATAAGTCCAACTTAAGGACATTAAACCAAAGTGCTAGGTGGGAGACACCCTACCATGGTAACATTGTTCTTACCCTTTCCTTGTTTATAGTTTTGGTTTATTGCATGTTTGCTTGTTTTGGTTAGCTTAGAATTAGTTTAATTTTGAGAATTGTTAGGTTAATTCTGTATGGATCATGAATTTATGGGTTTTTGAATGTTTTTGGGTTGAGCTTTTGTCGAGTTAAGGCTTATAGCCTTAGATTTTGAAGAAATTTTTTTGGGAAAAATAGGGCATGTGCGTGCTGTGCGTACGCACACAAGCTTTTATGCCCTCTATTGGGAGCGCTTGCACGCTTTGTGCGTGCCCATTCCCTTGTGTTTTGTGACCTGTGCGTGCGTACGCCCCTGTGCTTATGCACGCAACCATCCTTTTGCACACTCTATGCGTACGCACTGCCTTGTGCATATGCACACCCCCTTACACCCACTCTGTTGGGAGCGCTAGCACAGCCTGCACGCATGAACCCATACCCCTATTAGCTCCTGTGCGCGCGCACGGACCTGTG
>NC_029789.2:102207642-102218561 GCF_000816755.2 Arachis ipaensis | reverse complement strand
TACCGACAAAAAAAAAAAAACAAAAAGAAAAAAAAAATTTGCCTTTCTGTGCGTGGGCATACGTCCATTCAAGGCCTCTGCCCATGGCGTTCGCACACACAGTGCGAATGCACAACTCTACAATTTTGCACATCTGCGCGTACGCGTCCCTTACGCGTATGCGTCATCTTCCATTTTCTCTCATCCACGCGGACGCGTCCTTCACGCATACACGTCGATCCCCTTTTCGCCCGCACCACGCGCACGCGCCCCTCACGTGTACGTGTGACACCTTGTGTGTGCACACAGCCCTGTGTGTATGCACGCCCCTGTTTTGTCACCACTATACTTCTCTTCTTCTCTTCTCTCTATCTCTTCGTTTCTTTTCTCTTTCTCTCTTTTATCCCCTTTCACCCTATTTTCTGCTTTTTCTTGTTCATTTTGTTTGCGTCTCACTTTTATTTTAGTAATTATATTTGTTTTGGTTTTGTTGTTTGTTAATTGAATAAATTGTAAGTGTTTGATTGATGTTGATGGGGTTGCTTCTTGCTTAAATTTTGGTTCAATTTTTAATGAATATGTGCACTGAGCATTAGGTCTTTGCTTGATTGCCTATTTTAATTTTGAGTTTGATTCATATGTTGTCGCGACCATGTGGGTTAGACTATATCCTTTTGTGGCATTTTGAATTGTGCACTTTTACTTTCGTGAATTGAGTTGAATTGCTTGTTCACCATGATTTTAAAATCAATACATGCACATTACAAGGCACATGTTTGTTTTTAATGCTTTGCATTTGTTTGAGTGACTTGACTTAATTCTTATCTAGCTTGTCACTTTTTGCAACAAGTACCTTTATTATGTGACTATTGCATTATATGTCATGATGAATAAGTAGTTTTCTCTTCATCATGGAATCGGTTATTGTTGATTGTGCCATTTTACATTCATGTTGCACTTTCACTTGCACAACTTCACTATCCAATATCAAATGTTCAATTCATTTTAGTTGTGGCTATCTAGGTTTGTTTGTGTCCTATCTCTTATTTTTCTTCACTTGTATCCTAGGCCACTTAATTGAGTAACACATGTGTTTCTTTTGCTTGTGTGGTTGCCATTTTACCCGGCCAATGTGTATTTTCTAAACCGTGCACACTTAGAATTCACACATTGTGTCTCATTATACCACACTCATATGACTTTTTCCTCAATTCTTGTTTATTTGTTTTCTACAGTAACCTGAGCCCCAGTGCCCACCAACTGAAGGTGGAGCTTCATACCTCTTCACCCCTGGATTGAGTGAGTGCACGGAGGACCGTGCAACGTGTAACAATCCTGATTTTCGAGTACATGAGATCTTTTTTGAAAGTACGGATTTCTCCAGAAGATCAGTAAAGGGAACACCTCTGCTATATCATCAAGCATCTCAATCCTAATTATCATTATGTCATCCATAAGCTAGAACCTCCTCTGAGGCAAGCTCGATAATGCAATCGCGAAGAACCTAGTTTTTGAACCGTATCGGTTGGCAGTTTTGATTCTGATTTTCGTAAATAGTCTCTGTTTGATGAACCGGACTCGATTCATGAGAGGAGAGAGATAATAGTATAATATTATCATTATATTAGTATTAGAAAATGCTTGAATGATATTATAAGGTTACCTGGTCTGTTTTTGTTAAAAACAGAAAATCGGTTTAACCGGGTTTACGGTTTACTGGTGCAGCTTAGAACCAGCACTCTCTGATGAATTTGGCAATGCTAATGCCTCATTATACATGTTCTATTCTCATAATAAATATGTTACTAGTTTCATTTATGCTAGTAGCTCAGAAAATAATTTTTAGAGATATTTTTACGAGTGTTCCGATACACCTAGTTTTAGTAGTTGTACACCAGAGATATTTTAATATTATTTTGATGAAATTTGATGAAATTCAAGCTATGAATGTGTGTTCTTGTGGCTGCTGGAAAACGAAAACCTAGAGCTTAAATTGAGGTTCAATTTGTGTTAAAATCATGTAGAAAAGATGGGGTTTTAGTGGCTGGAAATTTATTTTGAATTTTGATAAAAATCGGTTGCTGAAAAGACTGAAAAACGGGTAAAAACAAAGAAAGAATCTGAAGAATATACAAAGAACACGAAGAACACTTTGAGTGTGGTGAAGAACAATGAAGAACACCTTTTAGATCTTAGAAAGGGCAAGGAAGTAAATATTTTGATGTTTGAGGGGTTATTTTGTAATTTCTGAAAGTTAGGGTGGTTAAAGTAGAAATATTAAAAGTTACCGGTATAGACTTAATGAACCTATACTTGGGACATGCTAACTATTCATACCGAAATTTACATAATCTTTAAATACATACGTTAAGCAGAGAAATCAGAGCAGAGTAGAGAAACACAAAAAACAGAGTAACCAGAGTAAAGTAAAGAAATAAAGAGAAAAAGAGTAATATAGATACAGATGAAAAGAGTAAACAGAGAAGAGAAAAAAGATACAGAGAATAGAGTAATTAAAACAGAGTAAAGAGATACAGAGAAAAGAGAAACCAGAACAGAGTAAAAAGATATAAAGAGAAGAGTAATATATATATTTTCCTGCAGTAAGCAGAGGCTGTCTCAAATGAGCGGCTATTATTATATGCGCATTTATTTAGGAATGGAAAATCGTATTCGGAAAATCGGGATTACTCGTGACCGGATAAATGTCGGGATTGCGGGCAGCCAACCGACACATGAACTCATGGCCTGCGCTAGGGCTAGACATGCATCATTCTTGTCTGCGCATCATTCTCTGTTGCATTCCTTTCTGTGTGTGATCTACTTCTTTACGTTTGTCTGCTCGTATGCTATTTCTGTGTTTTATTTTCTTGTATTCTTTTGTTTGTGTTCTGCTTTTTGTTGTCTCTACTTTCTCTTTCTATCTTTATCTTCTGTTTACTGCTTCGCTATATTATGTTACTCGTCTACTAATCGACCCCAAATAAATGAACGTAACTAATAACCCCGACCCTACTAAGAACTCCCCAGTTCTTACCCCTTCTCTCTCCCTTTCCCCTTCAGATGGAAGTAAGAGTACCTTACCATAGTTCGCTGATGATTGTTCGCAAGAAGAGGATTCTGCTCTAGATAGTCTTCTTAGTCTAGGATGAATATCGTTCTCTGATTATATGTATATACTGTGAGACCAGCCAATGTCTGCACCCCGTTCGTATGCGTACTTTAACCTAAATCCTGTGTACGAGATTCCTATTGTGTGGCTACTTCATGAGGTACCAGAGAGACGTCCTGTGGAAAAGTCTGATCGTGCAGAGGAATAGCAGATGATGTTCTATCTTTTGATGACGTTCCACTTGACTTGAGTTTTGAAGACCTAGAACGTACTTTCCCTCGCTTTAGTAATTTAGAGGGACTAGGTGAGTATAGAGTCTAGGCTAGCCTAGGTGCCAGCTTAGGGACCTCTTGAACAGGTCAGGACCTGGGATGTTGTATGTATATATATGTATATAGATATTATTTAGCTATATCTAGGGGTGTTCTAACTAACAGTCTATATGCTAATAAAGGCTGAATCACCGAATGTTGTCAACTACTTGTGACGTATTTTTGTGTGGTTGTTTATAACTGTTTTATCTATTATTACTTGTGAATTGATTATAAATGATTCTGTCTATTAATCCAAATGTTTTTTAAAAAAATACACCACGCAAATTAACTACGCGTTTAACAACGAATCAGGCTCATATGATAAATAATAGATAATAATTAGGAAGACAAATTGGTAGCGCTCAGTTTCTGGTATGATCTAGACATATTGAAAATTGGGTCGTTACACAACGTTTAAGTGTGGGGGAGGATCCACAAATTTGGGTCATAAATTTTTTTTTCTCAACACTTTGCGTTAAATTCTAGTTTTTAGTAGTTATGTTATTTTGTGAATACTTGTTTATTATTTCATTGCATTCCACTTTGCTTAGTTGCTTGTATATATCTTAGTTGCTTATAGTTTTATTTGCATGTTGCTTGGTAGAGTAAATAAGTTTGGTAAAACAACAAAGAATTTTCAAGAAATCCCTTTTAGGGCGTTCCATTGAATAGATTTGAAAACTTATTTTTTGAACTTGCTTGAAGTATTTTTATGGAACATAGGAAAGAGCTTGAACAAAATACCAAGTGAGATTTGAGCTTTAATTGTGTGGTTGCACATTTTCAACCACAAATTTTGTTCATGTGTGTTATACTCCTTTCATGATTGTGATCTTAGATTTGCTTTAATCTATATGTCCTATATCTGATGTTTTAAATGCATTTAGTATGATTGAGGCCATTTTTGAATTGAACTCACTAACCCATATGGCCAATCCGTATATTTACCTTTGTAAACCACTTTTGAGCCTTTAATTCCCCTTTTGTTCTAATTTTAAGCATATCTTTTACCCTAACCAAAAAACCATTATTTCCATTGACTGTAAATTTGATTAACTTGGGTTTAAGGAGTGTGTGTTAGTCAAGTGTGGGGAGAATTTGTGGGAAACATTGATAGTTAGTTTACTTTGGGTGTTCATTGAGAATATTTGGAAAAATGGGTAAACTCTCATGCATTCATTACTTGAAACATATGCAACTCTCTTTGTTGATAAAAGAAAAATTTTGGTGTATATACCTTTCAAAAAAAAAGAGAGAGAAAGAGAGAAAAAGAAAAGAAAAGAAAAGAAATGACAATAAGGATGTAAATAAAGGATGCATATGTGTGTGAATTGGAAAGAGGATGCATGAGTGAATGTGAGAAAGAGGATAAATGGGTAGTTAGGTTGTTTTGTTATGTATATAGGATGATATAAGATTAGGTGGGATACTTGAGCTAATCAAAGATCCAATCTATTAGCCCACTTAACCATATTAATCCTACCCTTATCCTAACCCCATTACAACCTTTCAAAAACCTCATGATATTTGCATTCATTCATCAAATACTAGTTGATTGTTAGATGACTTGCAAATCTTTGAGAAACATGATTAAAGGAGGATTGAGTGATTAAGCCCTAAACATTGAGCGACTAGAGTGTAAACACATGCGGTGAGGGGTTCAATCACTCGATTCTATGATTCCATCTCATATTGTATCTTCTTGCAAGTTGCTTGTTAGTTTGTGAAAATTTCAAATCAAATCTTTGGACATTGATTATATTGCTATATTTTCTTATCTTGGCCCTAAGTTCCTACATTGGATTGATTGAGATTCTTTTGTTTATTTTTGCCAAACTCAATAGGAACCATAGTATAGATATAGATAGATAGTATTTAGTATAGTTGCATGCATATAAGTAGTGCATTTAATAAATTGCTTCCCCCTTAATCCTTCTCCTTTGATTGTGATTAGCATGAGGACATGCTATTGTTTAAGTGTGGGGGAATTAATGAGTCCATATTTGACGATATATTTTGGTTTGATTTGAGTGGATTTCATCACATAAACCCACATTTATTCATCTAAATAGCATACTTTTGTGTTTTCTCCCTAAATTAAGCTTAATTGTGAAAACATGCTATTTTATGCTTAATTTAACCAATTTTATTCCACTTTCATTCCATTCGATGCCTTGATAAGTTTGTTGAGTGATTTTAGATTCATAAGGCAAGTATTGGATGGAAGAAGTGAAGAGAAAAGCATGCAAAGTGGAGAATTCATGGGAAAACAAGGATTTGGAGTGCTTAGAGCGATGCGCACGCGTGACAGACGCGCACGCGTGAAGAGGTGCATCGTCGAAGGCGACACGTACGTGTGACATGACGCGTACGCCTGGAAAGAAAACTCCAGACGACGCGAATACATGACCCATGCGTACGCATCACGGCCAGCACGTGACCTCATTAATGCAAATCGCTGGGGGTAATTTCTGGGCCTTCAGAGCCCAGTTTCGGGACTCTCTGAAGCTGATTCTTGCCATATCAAAGGAGGCTTCATTCCATGTGAAAGGGGGGGGATAAATTAGGGTTAGTTTAGCATTATGTAGGTTATTTTCTAGAGAGAGAAGCTCCCCCTTCTCTCTAGAACCTAGTGTTTTTAGTTTAATTTCTTTGTAATTTCTACTTTTAATTCTTGTTTTTATCTAGTTTCTTCTACTTTTGTTTGTTCTATTGTCTTAATTTCCTAATTTTATCTTGTTAATTTCTCATTTTGGTTATTTTTATGTTTAAGCACACTCTTGTTATTTTAATTTACATTTAATGCAATTTATGTTTTCATGTCATTTATTGCTTAATTAAGTTGTTATCTTTACTTTCCTTGCTTGGTAGTTGTAGCATTTATTATTTCTTGTTATTTTATCACGCTTTCTTTTCATGCCCACCAAGTGTTTGATAAAATGCTTGGTGGGATTTTTCCCTAGTTTTTCCCACTCTTGGTTGGAAAATTGGGTGATTGGGTGAACTTGAGTGGTGGATGTCCATTCACATTGTGTGAGGATTGTTAATTGATTTGATTTCCACTAACACTAAGTCTTCCATTAATAGAGTTGGTAAGGACTTGTGGTGGGATCAATTATTCCCTTTTGACTAATTCTCGATGTTAGGATTGACTAATTGGGATTAATTTCACACAATTACCGTTTGTGGTCTATAACTAGGATAGGAATTCTTAGTTTCCTACTCATACCAAGAGCTTTTTTTAGTATTTGAATTCCCTTTTTGTCATTTAATTTCCATTTTCATTAGTTTTACTTGCTTTCATTTAATTTCATGCTTGTTTCATTTATTGCCATTTTAATTCTTGCCTCTTTCAACCAAAACCCAAAATTTTCCCAGAGCCAATAATATGTATATTTCATTGCAACTCCTAGGGAAGACGACCCAGGAGTTAAATAGTCTCGGTTTATGATGCCAAGGCATCTTAGGCTAGTTTCACTAGCATTTTTCTGTTAGTTTTAGTTGTTTTATGCACTTTCTTGAGCTTAAAGTAACCAAGAATGGTTAAATGAATAACAAAGCAATGAACCATCCAAACAGTATGATTTTTATGCAAATTTCATGAGTTTTTAGTTATATTACTTGAATGCTATGAATGGAAGATTCTCATGAAAATTTGCAAGACTTTGATGCAGTTGTTTGGATGACTTCAGGAAAGAAGAGGCTAGGCCAGGAAGCAACAAAAATCAATAAAGGAAGCTTGAATATCACATGTGGAGTTTAAGTTCCAGTTTAAGCTTAAACTGGAACTTAAACGGCCAAAATCATAAAAGCTGAGGAAAGGGTGAAAGTGGCGTTTAACCTCCAGTTTAACCTTAAACTGGAAGTTAAACGCCAGAATGAGAATTTCACCAAGGGAGCATTTCATGGGAAATGCACCAGGGAGCCATTTCCACGTTTAAGCTCCAGTTTAACCTTAAACTGGAGCTTAAACGTGTTCTACCAAGTTTTCTCCTCCAGGGTTGCTTTCTCCATTTCCACGTTTAAGCTCCAGTTTAACCTTAAACTGGAGCTTAAACGTGTTCGACACCTCCAGGGCTACCTTTCTCTATTTCCACGTTTAAGCTCCAGTTTAACCTTAAACTGGAGCTTAAACGTGTTCGACCTCCAGGGCTGCCTTTCCTATCTCCACGTTTAAGCTTCAGTTTAACCTTAAACTGAAGCTTAAACGTGTTCGACCTCCAGGGCTGCTTTTCCTATCTCCACGTTTAAGCTTCAGTTTAACCTTAAACTGAAGCTTAAACGTGTTCGACTACGTTACCCTCCAGGGCTGCCTTCTTCCATTTCCACGTTTAAGCTTCAGTTTAACCTTAAACTGAAGCTTAAACGTGCTTCCACAAAAGGCATCACTGGAAGTGTCTGGCGTTTAAGCTGCAGTTTAAGCTTAAACTGCAACTTAAACGCCACTATTGGAAAAGGTTTCTGGGCCAAAAATATTGCAGTTTAAGTTAGCTTTTGAGCACAAACATTAACTTAAACTTACTCTGGTATGAAACCCAATTGAATATCATGGTTTATGGAATTGGGCCTGAAGAATTGATGAGTCTGGAGCTTTAATTTGTTGAGTCTTGTGTCATTACTTGTTTATCACTAAGTTTGCTCAATGAATGTTACAGAATTGGATCACAGCCTCATCAGGATTATGGATCATAAACCCAAAGCAAAAGGAAAGCAGGGAGAGGCCTCAAAGCCCAAGAAACACAACAGAAGCTCAATATAGAAAGTGTATAAATAGGATAGAATTTAAGTTAGGAGGGACTTTTACCTTTTCATTTTGCTAGTTTTCATACCTTTGTAATTGAATTCAGAGCTATGACTCACTAAACCCCTTTCATTGGGTTAGGGAGCTCTATTGTAATTCAATGAATCAATAATAGTTTTATCTTCTTCTTCAATCTTTTCTCTTGAATTTTGTTAGAAAGCTTCTCGATCTAATTCCATTGGGTAGTTGTCTTGGGAAAGAAACTACCCATAATTGGAATCCTTCGGAACCTTGGGAAAGGAATGGAGGATTCATGCTAGAGAAGCTTTCTCACAGTGAATTGGATTGGGGTTTGGATGGATATTGTGACATGTAATCCTACCAAGTTGTGGTTCATGAAACTGTGTGGTATAATCAGTGATCGAGCATCATCTCTTCTTATGAACATTTAAACCAAGGGATTGGGAATTTGTTCGTTTTTAGAGAGAATTGGTGAGCCAAGGGATTGGGATCCAATCATATAAGATTGCCAAGCAAAATTCAATGAATGCATTGGTTGAGGAAGGAATAAAAATGTTTTGATTCGGAGATCTCAATATCTCCTAACACCCAATGAATTCCCCATTTCTGATTTTCACTTTCTCTTTACATTCTGCAACTCAATTCATGCAATCACCCCCATTCCCTTTTAATTTCAGCAATTTAGCTTCTGCTCTTTAATTCATGCAATTTAAGATTCCGCCATTTCAATTTCTTGTCATTTACGTTTCCCGCCAATTTTACATTCCGCAATTCTCATCTAAGTCTTGATTCCGCTCAACTAGACACACTTCTAATCCGAATTGCTCATTCAACCAATCCTTGTGGGATTCGACCTCACTCTATTGTGAGTTTTTACTTGACGATAACCGGTGCACTTGCCGGAAGGAATTTTGCCGATCGTGCAATTTCCTAAATCGTGGCATAACTAGTTTATGCGCATCAAGTTTATGGCGCCGTTGCCGGGGATTGGTTTTCGATTGACAATTCTCAAATTGGAAGTTAACTAGATTGAGCATTTTTTTTTGTTTTGATTAATTCAGTACAAGTTACTTGTTGAATTTTAATTTCTGCACTCTGTTACATGCTTTCTTTCTTTATGCCTTTAAATTCAAGCAACTAACTCACTGACTCACTAACTGTTTGAATTAATTCCTCAACTGCTCTAACCATACTCTTCCATTAACCAAGAGTATTTCACTTGTTTGTTGCCTGTGCTGTGTTCTTGTATGACAGGTAGGAGAGGAGAGACATCAACTCCTCCATATACCGAACCAGAGAGGACCCTTCATAGACTTAGAAGGGAAGCAAGAGGGAAGAGAGTACTGGGAGAAGAAGAATCTGAAGGAGAATCTGAGGACAATTTTGAGGAAGCTTTAGATCTCAACATGGATAGAGAAGTTCACAACCATGAGAGAGCTGATGGAAACAATGCCATTCCTGAGAGGAGGGTTCTTAGTTCATACATAAACCCAACCTCTGGGAATTGTGGTAGCAGCATTCAGAAACCACCCATTCAGGCCAACAATTTTGAGCTCAAACCACAGCTAATATCACTTGTGGAGAATCATTGTTCATTTGGTGGGAGTGCTAATGAAGACCCAAACCAACATCTCACAAAATTCCTGAGAATTTGCGACACTGTGAAGTCCAATGGAGTCCAGGAAGATGCCTATAAACTGCTTTTGTTCCCATTTTCACTTAGGGACAAGGCAGCTAAGTGGCTGGAATCATTTCCAAGGGGGAGCCTAACAACATGGGACGAGGTGGAAAGCAAGTTTCTGGCACATTTCTACCCCCCACAAAAGGTCAATAGGCTTCGATCTGAGGTTCAGACTTTTAGACAACAAGATGGTGAAACTCTCTACGAGGCATGGGAGAGATTCAAGGATTTGACAAGGAAATGCCCACCAGACATGTTCCATGACTGGGTGCAATTGCATATTTTCTATGATGGACTCTCTTATGAATCAAGGAAGGCTGTAGACCATTCATCAGGAGGTTCATTGAACAGGAAAAAGACTGTGGAAGAAGCCATTGAAGTGATTGAGACAGCGGCTGAGAATGAGTACTACTATGCATCAGAGAGACACAACACTAAGGGAGTCATGGAGCTGAACCATGTTGATACAATTCTAGCCCAAAACAAGGTGTTTGCCAAGCAACTAGCAGAGCTCACCAGGAAATTAGAAACAAAATAAGTGGCTGCAATACACACACAAGATCAAGAGGAAGAAAGCACTGAAGGAGGTGATTGGGAAGAGGCCAATTATGTAGGAAATCAACAAAGGCAACCATATGATCCACATTCCAACACTTACAACCCAGGCTGGAAAAACCACCCAAACTTTGGGTGGGAAAACCAGCAAAACCAACATAACAAGTCCACATACCAAAACTCCAACCAAAGATCATACCAAGCCACACAAAACACTTACTCCCAACCATCATATCATGGCCAAAATAATCAACCTACCCAACCTAATCCGAACCAACAATTTCAAGATCAATTAAACAGGATAGAAGGAATGCTTGCAACCATGAGTCAAGACATAACCGAATTGAAAGCTTTTAAGGAAGAAGTAAATTCTAACCTGCAAAACCAAGGAGCTGCCATCCAGAAGCTAGAAAATCAAATTGTGTATTTGTCTAAGCAAACCCCTGGGACAAGCGTTTCTCATGCTGCCAAGGCTATTGCAAGGGAAGAATGTAAGGCCATAACCCTCAGAAGTGG